>NC_041334.1:19787318-20141068 GCF_004354835.1 Perca flavescens | reverse complement strand
GTGAGTAGAGATTTATTTCTTAGCCACGCTTCTAATTTATGTGTACCCCTTGACTTGAAAGATGGCCAAGGCCCCTAATCGTGTAGTTTTTTCGCTGCATATACTTTATATCTTTTATGGTGTTTTCTCCCCGAAGAATAATTTAAATCTGTCAAAGTTGGTTGAATATAATGTTTAGGCACATGGACAGGTTGGGAGCAATCCAAATCTCACTGGCATTATAAGAGCTTAACAGACCTCCCACCTTGCACCCTGACACCTGCCAGTGTGTCTGCACATGTTTGGAGAAAGCTAGGTATCACCTCAACTCCTAAACATAAACCAGAGCTCCCCAGGAATGTCGAGCTATAAGAGGGATCGGATCTTATCAGGTCTTTTTTAGTGATACCTTCTTCCTCTTAAATCCCTTTTATTTAACACACGTTTGCGTTAGCTTAACCCCCGTTTGGTCAAAGTTTTTTGTGTGTGTAGCAGTTGTTATTTCACATTAGCTTTGTGATCACTTGGCTCTGTGTGGCTGTTTGGGGTCCTTACTCATTAAGGTAAGGGGAATCATCCCAGAGGTAATGCATGGCTGCACCTTAACAAAAGTACTTGTCTGGAAAGTAAAGAAAATAGAAAGTAGAGCTATCTGGCACTCTGGGCAGTATCAGTGGTAGTTGTTGTGTCATTGTGTGTTATGATGGTTTGGATGAGAGTGAGGACAAAGGTTTTTTTCTTACGCTGGACTAAGAAAAGATGTTGAGTCAGTGTGGCAGCCATTGTCATAGTGTAACATAAGTAAGATGTTGGGATGTGCTGCTGCCTGGTCCACCATGTTTTCCATCACCTTGAAACTATTTAAACTGCATCAAGGAACAATCTCAATTATCCAGCACAGGTGTAAATTAGTAATGATGAGTTGCTGCTGTTATGGCCTACTTAGACGTCTACTTCTCTGTCTGTTTCTCTGTGAGTGGTTCATGCAGGGCTATCAGCTTGCTACACTGTATTTATAGACAAAATACTTCCCAGCCACAGAGATAACTCTAATTTAACTGTGTACATAACAAGGTAGATAGGGGGGGGTGGGGGGGGCTGGATGGGAACTTTTCACACAGGCATTACAGCTAGTTGTTACTCTATATAGCTATGTAGGCAGCAGGCACACCTTGTAACTGCTATTGTTGTGGCACCCAGTTAAAGGTTGATCCCTCTCACTTTTTTTTCACCTTACAGTACAATCTGCTCTTTGTTCTCCGATCTTTCTCCTTAGCCTCCGTTTCCCCACGTCTCGCTTCCATGCATAGGCCATGGCTGACGGTGTTGGGTGGAATGTGGCTCAACATTCAGTTTTTAAATAGCATCCTAGCCTGAATCAGCCGCTCCTAATAAGGCAGAGGGCAGTGACATGGCCCCAAAATATCAGCAACCACCTCACTGAGAGTAAAACTTTTCCTTGCTTTGATAGCGTAGGATGATTGGTGAGGAGCCACAGCATGTTAGTTCAAACAAGATACAGTACTTAAAGACGCCACAGAGCTGTTTTGAATCAACTTAGACCACGTCCACACGTACCAAAACAATCTTTTTTTACCGGTCTTCCCTGGATTCGTTTCAAGAATAGTTACGTCCAAACGAATCCATTTGTAAATAGGCTCGTTCGAGATGAACTGCGCCTCGCCTGTAAAGTGGACGAGAGCCGGCGGCAGCAGCCGGGGGCGGTGACAAAAATCTGCTCTCAAGTCGGACAGTTTCCAGCCAATTCCAGCAGCCTTGGTGGTCCAATTCCGATTTAATAAAATGTTATCAGACCCATATATCAGCTCCTACATAGTCTTTTATTATGACAGAGTAGCTGTCAAAATACTCTACATGCAATCTGTTGATGATTTTAATTAACAACACACTGTAGATGATCCATAATCTGAACAGATTTAGTCTCTCTGACTTCTAAACATTACTATTAGCCATTAAATCAGACAAATCAAGTTAAAATCCCTCCAATTCCAAATCAATAAAAAGTTTATATAAAACGTCATCATGTTGAGTCGATTCTGAACCAATCAACTGTTAGATCAGCTGATTGCTTGGGTTTTGCAGTCGGTGGAGAGCATGGTGGAGAGCAACTGCGGTGCCTGGCTCTAAAAACTGTGGTCGCCTTGATCTTGTGAGATTATTGTTGCATGACGTCAGAGCAGGTCGGGATCAATGGCGCGTTCATGCCACCTCGGTTTTTCCGACTGGCAGCATTCACCTGGTCGGGATGCATGTTCTTCTTCTTCTGTTATATTGCCGTTTGGCATAACAACTTGTTTCATGACTGCCACCAATGGTTGGCCGTAGCCTAGAGCATCAGGTGTGTGAAAACATGGAGGCCACAATAACAAAATATTTTCTGCTGTTTTCTTATGCGAGCATCCAAACAGCACAAAAAGTGATCACCCGCCGTTAGCATTCCATTGACTGCAATTCATTTTGATGTCACTTTGACAGCAAATAACTTCACATCTGAAGCGTTTAAAGACTCTATTTGTCCATTGTTAATTTCTAAAGAAACACGACAATGTATAAAAGGCTCCATTACCTTGTACCTCACGTTATGGCTCCGTAGCAGACGTTTTTGTAAAAATAGGCTAACGATTGTGTCATAACCACACGACTTACTGTCGCATAGTAGAGGAATTACCGTACAGTAAAGGAGAAGCTCGCAGGCAGTTTGGACTTACATGAGCTGTTTAGGTTTAATTACTGATCTTAACTAGCATTTTAGTTAGCAATAATTAGCCTGTGCTTATGTTATCTCCTTACACATACCTACGCTCTCCGTCTCTGTAAGATTGGGAATGATTGAGATTTCTCTTGTCACAGCTACCAGAAGACTTACAACTTTCAGACACGTTGCTCACGTCACATTTACGTTGTCTCTCTCAGTTGGAGGCTGCGCAGTAACGCTAGCGATCACCGGAAAAGTGCTTCTAATATCCTTCACTGTCTCCGTCCAGAGCAACGGGATCTGTTGGTCCATTCTTATATACGGTCTATGGGATCAAGTCGGATCAAGTCGGATACAAATCTAACCGGCATGCATTGGGCGGCGATCGCCAGTGATCGATTCTGCGCAGATCTGGCTCATCTCGAACGAGCCTAATGACTCAACACGCTACTTCATATGCCAGGCCTATAGGCAGCACTGTTTCTGCTACAGAAATTCACCAAAAACGGAGAAGAAGAGCATAGTCACTTCCACTGATCATAACGTGAACAGATTATAACGTTCTCTTTATACAGCAGTGGACTATAATAACTTTCACCACTGCTCATTTTATAAAGGCCGCCGCAAGAAAACGTATCTTTGTTTACATTGTATAATGTGCTGTTGGATTGCTTTTTATTTTGCATGATTGCAGCGCGCTAGCAGCGAGCTAACGTTGTGTGTGTCAGTGGCCACGGGTAAGAGAGGGTGTAAAAGAGGGGTGTGGCGATGACATCATTGATACGGATGTATTCTTATTTGCCATCCAAACGAAGCCAAACGAGAGCCGTTTTCGGATTTTTTCACCCTGAGACCAGGTTTCAAAAAAGTGCGTTTTCAGGCAGTGCGTTTACAGGATTCGTTTGGACGGTCAGCCCAAACAATGCAAAACGTGCGTTTGCACAAAAAAACGTTTCCGTGTGGATGGCCCCTTAAAGTCAAGATAACATGTTCCACTGTAGGTGGTGTCAGCAGGACTTCAATAGCTTGAACTGCAGGTGTTTGTTCTTCACAGTAATGGTGGCTTAGGTCAGCTAAGGGTAAAGTGTGAAATTAGCCACCGGTCATGTGTGAAATAATAATGTCAATAATATTGTTTAACCACTACAACTACATTGTAAGTAGAACTAAGACGGCATTTTCTGTCATGAACCTATGACACATACTACTGTAAAATCAGCAATCAATCTTTTTATTATATTAATATTTATCACAATTAATTGTTCACTGTGATGTTCCTTCAGGATCCTGGTGGGGGCACCGCAGGCAGCGGGGCAGGGCCTGCTGAGAGGCAGCCGGCCAGGAGCCTTGTTCAGGTGTCCAATCACACCCGAGGAGTACGATTGTGAGAGGGTGGATATTGATGGAGAAGGTGAGTGTAGAGCTGAAACGATTAGTCAGTTAATTGATTAGCAGTGACAATTTGCTGCTCATCGAATGAGCAACAATTGTGATAATGAACTGGTCATTTTATAAGCAAAAAGGCCACAGAAAGCTCTGTTCTAGCTTTTTTAAATGTAAATATTTGCTGTTTTTCTTGTTTCTATTGTTGCTTTTGTTGTTGTTTTTTTTATACTAAACTGAACCTCTGGGTTTTCAACTGTTGGTCAGATAAAACAACAAGTTGAAACATGTCAATTTATAGGCTATAATATTGATAGGCATTTCAATTAATTAAAAAAATAGGCAGATTGATAAATAATGAATATTATTGGTTGCAGGAGAATATTTTTTAGTATACTGCCTGCGCTTTCTTTTCTTTTATTTTCCACAGAGATTATCGACTTTATAATTTCCAGACTTTATCTTTCCTCTCAGACTATATTTAACAGAAATAGCCTTCTAGATTCATTCAGTTGTTGCAAGATGAACTGATTGTGAATGCCATCATACCTTTTTATTTGAAAGCTTCTAACTAATGTTGCCATTAAAATGTACTTACTCTAAATGTATCTGTATACTTAGTAATTTGCAGTGTTGTGCCTGAACGCGTTCATTGAACGATAGTTCATGAACTCGTTCATATTTTGGCTGAACGTGAACTGAACGTACTGTATTACTGCCTGATGAACGTTACTGTGAACTCCTTCATTCTGGTGTCTGTGAACGGCACGCTCTCTCAGTTTAACTTTGTTCAATATGGATGCCAGATTTCTATAGAGCCTTCCAGGCGAAAACCCGGCTAAAACACACCTTGAACAGGTCTTAATATGTAGCGGAAAAAACACCCAATCTGGCAACACCAGCCACCAGTGTCGCACCCCCACATGCGTCATCAAAACAAAAAGCAGCAAGGAGGCTTCGTATGATCATTTAAACAAGTTTTATGACAAGGTCGGTGAGAATGGGAAAAATCTTACATTTCTGTGCAAACTTTGCCCTCCGGCTTTCAAAATGAAAATCCGCACTTCAGTCACATCCACAGCAAACCTGAAACGGCACATTGAACTGATTGGATATAAAGATGAAATCTGACGCATAGTTTCAGTATTAAAACTTATAAAACAATTGCTGTCTGTGGTTCTATATGGGCTGTGGCAATAATTTTGAAATTATAGCTCGTGGCAACATATGGAAAAAAAGAACTAGTTCATTTTTGGAACTGTGAACTTAGTTCAAAATGTTGAAGTATGAACTATGAACTG
The DNA here is from genome assembly GCF_004354835.1 of Perca flavescens. Lineage (NCBI taxonomy): Eukaryota > Metazoa > Chordata > Actinopteri > Perciformes > Percidae > Perca > Perca flavescens. The sequence goes on along the minus strand of NC_041334.1, from coordinate 20,135,689 downwards.
AACTAGTTCATTTTAAAATGTGTGAACTGAACTTTGAACTAGTTCATGTAGAAAGCAGAGCATCCCAACACTGGTAATTTGCATTGCATTAGAAAACGTTTACTATAATCTTAATTTGATTACTAAGTTGAATAACAGATCCTAATTGGTTTACAAAATGGAAACAGCTACAGTATGTTTGCCATTTCCTTCTGTGTTTTCCCTCAGTGAGTCTGGACAGAGAGAGCAAAGACAACCAGTGGCTGGGAGTCACTGTCAAGAGTCAGGGGATTGGAGGGAAGGTGGTGGTAAGTCAAGACCACATCCTGTAAATGCATCAGTTCAGTAAGCTCATTCTTTATTGTGTTTAGAAATAAAAGTGTTGTTCTGCTTCCTATGATTGATCTGCCATTGATTTGTGAACATACAAGGCACATTTTCACATTTGGTTCATCTGTTAAATTGAACTAACTTTTAGACCTTTATGTATGAGGGTAAAGAGTAGACTTTCTGAATGAGTCAATGAATTTCTTATTTTTCAAGGACAGTAAATCCTTACACTCTAATGCAATTTCCTGTCCCTCACCAGACCTGTGCTCACCTGTATGAGCTCAGGCAACGTGTAGGTCAACCTTCAGAGACTCGTGACCCCATTGGACGCTGCTACGTCCTGAGTGAGGATCTGACAGAGCGAGATGACCTGGACGGAGGGGAGTGGAAGTTCTGCGAGGGCCGGCCGCAGGGACATGAGCAGTTTGGCTTTTGTCAGCAGGGAATGTCCGTCAGTTTCACCCCAGACAACAACTTTATTTTGTTTGGTGCTCCGGGAACTTACAACTGGAAAGGTAAGTTGTCTGATTGACCTGCAGAAGGCTAACGGAAACAACGCTGTGAAAAAGCAGACATGCTACTTCCAATGGAGAGATTTGTACCATTGTAGCCTGTTCTCATGAACCATACGTTTGAAAAGCAATGAAAAGATAAGCACTGTAATTTGTATGATTTCCACGTTCCTTTTTTTACTTTGCGCACCACCACGAGAATGTGTTGACCATTGAGGTGTTGCAGTTTTAAAGCCTCTGAACACTCACACAGGTGTTTTCAGTGTCTGATTAGCGCTCTACTCAGGTTGAAGGCGGGCCAGAGCTTAGATAGGAATTTATTAGGTCACAAGTCTTTATCTACCAATAAGAATGATACAGGTGTAATTTGTCCCACCCTAATAGGTGCAACAGAGATAACAGGTGACTCAGGAAGATGTCAATCAATCAGTCTATACGCACCCACACAGTCCCGGGAGCAAAATTACAAATCCCACTATGGCCACGCCAAGACCCGCCCTACAAAGCAGCTTGATTGGTTGGGGTTAGGCATTTCACCTCAAGTGGTTAAGGTTAGGATAGCCGATTGGTCGGGGGATAGGACCTGTACAAATGACGTTACGTTACCTTGCATTCTCATGGACGCCTGGCCAATAAATGCTATTGAAGTGCGGGTCTTGGCGTGGCCATAGTGGGATTCGTAATATCACGTCCTGGGAAGAGGTCTAATCAGCCACATTAACTAGAAATACCTGTGTGGGTGTTGTGTGTGGCAGCAACAAGAATTCTGAATCTTTGGTGTTTAACACATTTTAACCCAATCTGAGGAACATCTCTGAGCTATATTGTTGCCTTCTAAAGATGTTATACCTAAATTGTGAGCAAACAACTTCAGCATCTGTACACATCCTGTAGACAGGTATGAAGAATAAAGACAGAAAGAAATGTTTGTAGGATATTTTTAGTTATTCTATCCTTAGTTATTATTACTATTATTATTATATCAATGACCCCACTTTTGCCCTTATTAGTGCTGTACCATTATTATGTGCCAAATGTTAACCTTTTTGGATTTTAGGTTGATGTTCATTATTGAATACGGTGACAATTTTCATATATATAAAAAAAAAAACAAGTTGCAACTAATGTGATCTAGAGAAGATGGCCAATCCATGTGAACCGTCTAATTTAAACAGGACTATAACCAGGACAATATGTAATATATAATACACACAAATTGAATTGATTTATAAACCAATCTAGTGATTGGACACAGACATTATGCAGGGCAGTGGCATGCACTTAATCAAAGAATGCACTGAGATTTACAGTATCTGGTGCAGCAAGCAGTTACTGGATTGATTTATATTGCCTGCCACTTATCTTAGTCCATGCAATTGACACAGTGTGTGTGTGATGGACTCAACTCTCTCACTCCCAATGCTATGCACAAAAGAAATGGAGGAGCAGCTTATGACAAAAAATAAAAAATAAATAAAATTGTGGTGATGGGACAGCTTCAGGAAAATCTTACAAAACAAATCTTATGAAAAACAGTATGTGTAAAATAAAATTTTGCATTGTCAATTGCTGCATTTGCAACAAGCAATACAAGTGTTTGTATTCCGATGTCTGCAGTGGTTGCTTGTTGCGTTGCTGTGGCCTCACCTGTTTCCATTCCAGGTGAGATGCGGGTCCAGCTCCTAAACCAGACTCTGCTTGACCTTGGTTTCTATGACGACGGGCCCTACGAGGTGGCAGATCAGAAACAACTTAATGCCCAGCTCATCCCTGTGGCTTCCCACAGTTACCTGGGTAGGATTTGCCCTCCCTGCTCACTGCTGCCTGTGCACAGCAGAGAAAGAGAGGGCCGGTGGAGGGTGACGCTAGGGCTTGGACTGTACTCCAACATGGCTGCCAAAACCACAGGAGCTAGTAACAGTAGCAGCTGCCAAACTGCCTTAAACTAGTCATTCCCTGTGGATAATTTCTGGATGAGCCTGGATCTGTGTGTGACTTACAGAGCCCTGAATGTGACTCCACCAATGCTTTCCCGTGTGAATGTGGGCAGACATTTGAAAATTGTCCAGAGCTTATTGTGGCCTGACATGAATCTGTGATGCCAGCAAAGTTTGGCCTTACTCCCTTTCTTGAGCAAACAAGGGAACTATTTACAAATCAACCCAACAACAATGATGTTATCCTCATTCCATCCACCGCCCTCTAGCACAAGAAAACATGTCACCACTTTGAATAGGGTGGTGTACAACCAGTCAGGGTGCAGTCTGAGCCTGAAACGTCATCTCTCCTCCAGGTACCCAGTGGTTTCGCACAACCGCTGCGGCACCTCAAAGACAAAACACCAATCAATCACAGGCTGTCTCACCTGCACCTCCCTCTCCCCTTCTTTTTCCACTCTTTTTTTCCCCACCCTCACCATTTCACTACCCCATCACTCCTTTCCTACACTCGTCCCTCCATCTCTCTTTCTCTCTCTGTCTTTCTTTTTTCTGTCTTGGGCCATAGGGCTCTTGTTCATGGCTAGCCCCATTGAAGATGCTCTGCTGTACAAAACTCTGGAGCCCTCCAGCCGGCCCACATCGTTTGAGGATGTAGCTCATAATAGCTACTTAGGTTTGTAGGCGTGAGGTGTTTTTATTTGGACCGGAGTGGGCTTGTAGTGAAAGTAGTCCCACCCTCCTCCTCTGTCTTCGTCTTAATCCTTTCTGCTAATTCCAGATAGATTTTTAGTGTGTAATCTATGTCCTACGTAGGACCGTATCACCTGTACTGTTATAAAGAGACAGCCATCCAAAACTGTAAACTCTCAGTAAAACTTTAATTTAATTTAATTTAATTTTTGGTATTATTATTATTTTTTTTTTCTGTCTGCTTCTTGCTGCTGATTTGACATTGGCAGCGAGATGGTTGTCTCTTTGTGTAGCAGCAGGGTGTTTGTCTGTTCTGTCTGTAGATATCTGTCGCCTGTAGTGTGTTGAGTCAGTCTGCATGTGTGTGTCGGTATGAAGCTTTCCAGGTGGTGGTGGTTTTCTTGTTAGTTTTCATAGTTTTACTATTTTATTTTACTGATTAAAAGGTTTATCTAACAAGACAAAGCATCTAAAGCCAAGCTAGCAGCTCTGTGAGGCTGTACATAGGCACAAAAGTGTTTTGAGCTAAATGCTAATATGGTCACAATGCTATCATGCTGGTGTTTATCAGGTGACATTTGTACAAGTACAGGTGAGGCTGATGGGAATGTTATTAGTTCAGCAGGTTTGGTCATAAACTAAAGTACTGAACACACAAATATTGACCTGAAGAAGGTGCTATAACATAGCTATATAAAGTTGAGGGATCACCAAAGTTATTACAATTCATCCTGCGGGGATCATAAATGTGAGCACAAAATGTCACGGCAATCCATGTAATAGTTGTTGACACTTTTTATTCAAAACCACAAATGTCAATCTCATGGCAGCAGTACGAGAAATGTCAGAGGATCACCGAAGTTATTAGATATTCATCATCTGGGAACTATGAATGTCTGTAGAGAGTTGTGTCCCAATCCATCTGTAGATGTAGAGATGTTTCACTGGATCTTTGAACACTTTGACCTGCTGGTAGTGCTGGTAAAGCCAGGAGATCACCAAAGTCAATATGATTCATCCTCTGGGGATTGTGAATGTCTGTACAAAATGTCATGGTGATCCATTAAATAGTTGTTGAGATATTTCAGTCTGGACCAAAGCGTTGGACTAAAGTTGTTTTTTGTTATGTTATGAATGTCTAGGTATTAAGTGTCCACATGTAGCGACTCATCGTCTGCTTAACACAACCTATTTGTTGTTATTGTTCCAGTTATTACGTTTCACTAAGTGTGTGAATCTGCCATAAATCTCTTTATTCACTACCTCCACGCCTGCTTACCCTCCCTCTCTCCACATTGAGCCGTCTCCTTGACAACACTAATTCCCACATGACCTTTTAGCCTTCATTTATAACTCACATGCTTCCATTGATCTTAACCAGATGATATGCCACACATATGCATGCTTACTAAAATGATAGAGATAGTGTTGTAGCTTATCTGATTATTTTCTATTTTTACTATCATTCATCCAACATGTCAAAGGACTCTAGTTGTTTTCCTATTTTATGTTACCTACATAAATGACATTTCAAAGAGTATTACCTCCATCAAGGCCAAATAAAATCCTGTCAGAGAGAATAGAAAGAAGCTCTTTATTGCAGGATGTTCGGTCAAAGCCTGGTTTCTTGAGACTTGTTTCCACATCCTGGTGGAACAACAATTGCAAAGGTTGTTCAGTTTTTCCGTTGTTCTTCCTGTAATTTGTACTTCTCAGGTCAAAACAACATTTATGCTCAAAGTCTTTAGTCTTGACTTTATCTTGCTTAATTTATCAACAATTAAAAAAGAAAACCCTGCAAGAAAAAAATAAAATAAAATCAGTTTTTATTATTTTTTGTTTTGATAGCAGTTAAAATGGAATGTAGTTGATGGGATAAAACAAACAAAGAAGTAAAAAAAAGTAGCCTAAATAAAAGTGTAAAGAGTTGCAATACGACTTAACAAAACCATTAATTTCAATTTTACATATTGCCACTGTGGCATAAGGCAATACTTTACAAATAAGAAATAAATGTGAATCTGAGTTTGGAGGACATCCTGAGAATAACATGTAGAATGAAATATATGATAAGGTTAATACCATCACTCATGTGAATAGTTGGAAAGTCAAGTTAATGTATAACTGCACAATGGTTTAGTGAGGATACACCTTACACAGGACAATGGACAAACATGTATTATGTGTAATAGATTTGAAAAAAACATAAAAAATGGCACCCAACTATTTTAAATAATTTCTTTGACCAAATGAAGTGACACCAAACAGTTAGGCTGAAGGTTCAGCTTTATTGTCATTGCAGCACATGATTGCACAATGACATGCAGCTGCATCCCCCTCCATGCTACTCACACAGAACATGTATAAACAGGTCAAATATTTTAAATTAGAATAGACTAAAACAACAAAATAGGTGACAAAATAGAACAAAATATTAAAAATAGCACTGCAAGATGGAATAATAGTATAACATATACACACAAAAGTTATTGTGAAAATACTTTACCATTGTAGCAGGACCCCTTTAAAAACCTTTTGCTACCTTAAGCTTTCATTCCCAATTTATTTTTATAGAGACGACCTTGTAGCGAGCCTGTGTGTTAAAAGCCACCCTGTGTGGAAAAAGTAGCACCTTTGTCTCCGTCCGTTGGTTTTTACAGGACCTGCGAAGCAGACTGTTGCATTCTTCACCTGCCACCCTGGAGCTGCCCACTGTGTGTCAATGTTGTGTCACCCCCTGCATGTTTATTCAGGACCAACAAATGTCCTCCCTCATGTCCTGATGGATTATTTCACACCCTCCCCTCTGCATGCTTTTAAACCAGTGATGCAAATGCATGTGGTTGCTTCTGTTCAGGTGAAATGTTTAATATGATGTTCTATTTTTCACAGCTTGATAAAAAAACATTTCAACACACATCTTGTCATGAACCAAACACACACGCACACACACACACACACACACACACCTCCCCCTCCCCATTCACTCCTTTGCTCTACCTGATTTATATGCAAGCACACATTCCTTTACAGACGCACACAAGCACGCATGCACACACACACACACACACATGGAGACGTACACTTCCACACAAAAGAGGGATTGCTCTAGGTTCTAAATCTGATTAACGTCCACCCACTATGTTTATATCCGGCCTTCACTTGAGGCATCTGATCCAGAGCAGCAGCATCATGAATCTCATGAGACATTAGGTGAAGTCCCATATATCTCCTTCTGTTAACATCACAAATAGCAATTCTGCTCTTACCAGTGGACACATAACCATTCGCCGGGCCCCCAGCAGTCTTCAAACACATGCACACAGGACATTTACACCCATCATGAGTTTGGCATAAAATCAATAGTCACTCAAGACACGCATTTCATTAGTAAGAAGATGAGCAGAACATGCTACACAGAGAGGAGATGAGCCCCAGAGGCCCACTGTCACTACTAACCCCTGATCCTTTCCTCTTCCTGCCCCATGTCTTCCCTTCCGTCCTGCCTTCCATCTTTTTTTTCTTACAGGGTTTTCTGTGGACTCGGCCATGGGCATAATGAGCCTCGGGGAGCTGACCTTTGTGGCGGGTGCACCTAGGGCCAATCACACAGGGGCAGTGGTGCTGCTGAGGAAGGACAATGTGTACCGGCTCGTGCCGCAGCACATCTTCTGGGGGGAGGAGCTGGCGTCTTCATTTGGGTACTCGGTAGCTACGACGGATCTGAACAGGGACGGGTAAGGAGTCAGTCCAGATGATCATCATTAAATAGATGATGCTAATAATAATAAACACAAGCGTTTTCAGCAAAATCTATTTAAAAACTCAAAAGTAAATGTGCCCGTTTGGCAGAATTGGCCCTGTCAGGGTTATATTTCTATATCACTGGATAATTAACATGGATGACATTAGCATATTACAATATTTTTATATAATTTACTGTAGCTGGTTGAGGTGGAGCTTTAAATAATTTTGGGCAGTTTAATCTACAATGATGCATCAACTTTTATATATTGATACACATGTTTTATATGTAAAATCTAAAAAGTAACTAGTAACCATAGCTGTGAAATAAATGTAGTCTAGTGAAAAGCACAATATTTTCCTCTGAAATGTAGAGGAACAGAAGTATAAAGTAGTATGAAATGGAAATCACAGGTAAAGTACAAGTACCTCAAAATTGTAATTAAGTACAGTACATGTATGCAGGTACTGTACTTAATTACAAAGTTGCATTCTACCATTTGGGGTAGGAGTAGATGAGACAGGTTACGTTTAAAGAAAAGAGGTTCTAGGGGCTCCCAAAAACTGCTTATAAAATATTATTCATTTTTAATTCTCTGTTTCTGTTCCTAGCTGGACCGATCTGATTGTTGGAGCGCCTAATTTCTTTGACCGTAAGGCAGAGATTGGTGGAGCTGTGTATGTGTACCTAAACCCCTTCGGTCACTGGGACGACCAGGCTCGACCCATCCGTCTCAATGGGACATACGACTCCATGTTTGGAATGACGGTCAGCAATGTAGGAGATCTGGACCAGGATGGATACGGAGGTGAGAACAATGTTCACACAGTTCATCATCAGTTTCACTTATGGAAAGGGACTTATTCTGTTCAATTTATGTGGCTGTTGTTTAAAATAAATGGGGATTTAAATGGTTTCAATTCATTCATGAAGTTTTTGAGCAATGTCTTTTGAGCAGTAACTAGTTTCCCACTTGTCCTTTACATACTGTGGTTTCTGTTTCAAACTAGTTACACGCAAATAGTGTAATTTAATGTTTGCACACTTAAAATAGTTTTCAATAATTTCTCAGATATTGCTGTGGGGGCACCGTTTGATGGAGATGGCAAAGTTTTCATCTACAGGGGCTCAGATGCTGGAATTGAAACCAAACCTGCTCAGGTGAGTTTCACACAGCAGTTTAGGAATAAGTTAACAGAAGAAAAGGAAGATGACTAAAAAATTAATAGACCAAAGGAATCAAGATTTCATTAGTGTTTTTTATACCGTCAGGTGCTGGATGGTCGCGACTTTGATGTGAGACGTTTTGGATACTCCATCTCAGGCAGTTTGGATATTGATAATAACCACTACCCAGATATTGCAGTGGGCTCTCTTAATGACTCAGTGGTCCTTTTCAGGTGAGAAAAGAGTTATTTAAAAACCCAAATGAGAATCGCAATTTGATAACAGCATGAGTTTGACAGGAACCATAAAGGCCTTATTCTTATTGTTGGAAAAAATTCCAAATCTAAGCGCAAATCTTGCATGTTTAGTATCTATTTTTATAATTAGTTCTACCTGACCCATCATTTTGTGTATTTGTGTCCCCAAGGTCTCGTCCAGTCATCCATGTGATCAGAGAAATATCTATCGATCCTCAGTACATTGATCTGGAGCAGTACAACTGCAAGGGCAGAGAGGGAGTCTGGTACGTACTGATGTGTCAAATAATCCAGGATAACTGAACTAAACCCAGATTTTAAAAGTGCTAATGTATTTTTGTCTATGGTTTTCTTTTCAAAATAATGATTCATATCAATCTATAATACTGTCTAAAAACCATAACAAAGACAGTGATTTTTGCTCTGCACCGTGTGCCTTTTTTAGCGTGGAGGTCAAGGCCTGCTTCACCTTCACAGCCCACCCAGAACACTACTCGCCACACATGAGTAAGTCACACCTCGCTTTTCAAGACCATTTCTGTTCTTCTCTCATGTGGGACAGGAGTCATTTCTATATACAGTGGAAAGTAACCTTATCTGTGGAGTAACATTAGACTTTATTTTGATTAAATCACAGCTGTGTAATACTGTATTCCCTCAGATGGGGGTTTCATATATGTTCTACCCCTGGGGGGGCTCTTTAAGTGCTCTCTGTATAGTATGTGTCCTCACATTTTTCAATCCCTCTATCTGTCTTCATGCATTGCTCTCGTTTTCACTCCCTTCAAGCCTTGGTGGTGCACTTTGAAGCTGACACAGAGCGCAGGAAGCTGGGCCTCCCACACCGCGTTAACTTCCTGGGCCGCAGTTCCCTGGAGCCGGAGTTTACTCAGACAGAAGAAGTGGAGCTGCATCGGCAGCGTCACCCTGTGTGCACCACTGCTACCTTCCAGCTCCATGTTAGTAACTTAAAATAATAATAATAATACTTGGACTTAGTATTTGTATTTTTTTAACTCTGGTAGCAAAACAATTATGGAAATAATAATAAAGTAAAGGTATACCATGTTTCTTTTTACAATCTACCTTTTGTACCGCGTTTTGGGGCATTGAACAGTTTACCTTTGATTCAAAATGTTAACGCATACGAGTCAAAATGTTGCAAAAAAATCCACACTCTTTTGCAGCATGAACAAACCAAATTTGTTTGACCAAATCTTTTGTTGTCCAAATTAATATTTTTATAATCTCTGTCCATGCAGGAGAACATCATTGACAAACTGCGTCCCATCTCGTTGGCGATAACCCACACTATCAAGCCTGTGCCACCACGCAGACACTCAGGTGCCAAGATGCTGGAGAAGCTGGCGCCTGTACTGAGTGTTTCCCCCTCTAACACGCTGCACTCTGAGGTCTGTAACAAAAAGGAAGCTGAAGTATTTAATGGTTGGGATTCATTTTAATGGGCCACATTTATTACGTGATTAATCATTTTAATCTACAAAAGGTAAAAAACAACAACAAGAGAAATAAAGAGAAACATGCCCATTACGGTTTGACAGAGCTAATCGATTACCTGACAGTAAACGTAGAATGTGCTTTGAGATTTAAAAAAAACAACTTCATGTCTTTCTCGTTTACACTCCGAAGGTGAACTTCCTGCGAGAAGGATGCGGCAGCGACAAAATCTGCCAGAGCAACCTGAAGCTGAACTCCCAGTTTGGAACACGACCCCTGACCTCCGACCTCTTCACCCCTCTGCCAAAGTTAGTGTCTGCAAAAAACCCACTCTGTGTGAGCTGGTGCAAACTGTTACCTAGCAACCAATACCCCCAACACAAACAACTATCTGTATGCAATAATGTATATAATTACATACATAATATATAATATAATTCATGTTTTACTGTCATGGTTCCTGTCATGTTTGTTTACTGTCATGTCTGTAATGTACCCTGACTAAAGCGTTTATAAGTTGATACTCTATGTATGTGCTTTTCTCCCACTCTCTTCATGTAGAGATGAGGATGATGTGCAGGTGTTCTCCCTGTCAGACCAGCGGCTGGTGGTGCTGGAGATCACCGTCACCAACATGCCCTCTGACCCCCTGCACCCTGAGGAGGACGGAGACGACGCCCACGCTGCTCAGCTGCTAATCTCCCTTCCAAACACTCTGTCGTATGCTGGCTCCAGGATCCCACCACAGGTATGGGCTCTAATAAGAAAAACACTTTTTCTCTCCGCGTTAAAACATATGTGTTTGGATTTCTGTTTTTTTTCTGATAGTATTTGTTTGACTGTAGATGAGGTGCCAAGCAAACCAGAATGGCTCCCAAGTTGAATGTGACCTGGGAAACCCTGTGAAACGAGATGCTAAGGTAAGGAAACAAAACTGTGTGAATTCAGTTAAAGCTTAGACTGTCAGGGTTAAAAGATGCAACGTGTTGTAAATATATTGCTTGTTCATCTCATATACTTTCATAACTTTAGATATTTCTTTCCTACAGTGTGAAACAAAACCAGCATAATTTCAGCCATAAGTGTAGTTATATTGCCTTTCCACTTATTGTTTTTTTTCTGAAATATATTTTTTTTCAGCTGAAATTCTCCATCAACTTGAGCACATCAAACATCACGATTGAGACCACTGAGTTGACAGCAGATCTCTTACTGACAACGTAAATCCTCCACATCTTTTTAGATTAGCATCTAATTTAACTCGAGCTTCAATTATTTAAGTGCAGATATTTGACTTGTTCAGGCAAAATAATCCTTTGATTCCAGTGTTTGTTTGTGGGTCTGTCCTCAGTATCAGTGAGCAGCTTGATCTGGTGCCAGTCACAGCTTTTGCTAGAGTTGTGATAGAGCTCCCTCTGTCTGTCAGTGGGTGAGTGAAACCTTTTAAAGCAGTTTCTCCCTCAATGTACTGCATTTGCCACAGAAAGGCTTCCTTATCTTAGGATAGCTTACTTAATAACATACACATTTCCTCTTGTTTTCCCTTAGCTTTAAGCTTGTTAAAATCATGTTATTCTGTAACAGCATGTTCCAACTCTTCGTTGACGCTTTATGATGTTTACACTGAGATATTAAAGATATTGTGAGCATCATTTTTTACACATTTCCACCAAATTTAGCCTCACATATTAGTCATCTTCGGAATCTTTTTAAGAATTAAAAATAGTCTGTGGGATTTAACAATGTACATGCATGAGTTTGACTAAATAAAATTCATCTTGCTCTTTAGCAGTTATGAGAGACATGATATAAGCCCAGGCTAGCTGGGCCAGTACTGTGCCTAGTAAACATATATATGCTATATGAAGCTGTGTTAGTGTGTGTGCAGCCGTCCAACACACTGATGTGATCCTGTTTTACTGTAGGCTTGCTACTCCGCACCAGCTGTTCTTCAGCGGGACAGTGAAGGGAGAGAGTGCCATGACCAGTCTGGAGGACATCGGCAGCCCCGTTGATATTGAGTTTGTGGTGAGGAACGAGTGTGTGTGTGTAAGTGTGTTTTTTGTGTGTGTGTGTGTGTGTGTGTGTGTGTGTGTGTGTATATTCAGGACCCTGTATATGTGCGTTCTGATTGCCACATGGACACAGGTGAGCAGCATCTCGTATATAATGGCTAAAGGAAGACACACATTTAATATAATATGTGTTATATGTTTTCTCCGTCAGGTTGCTAATCCCGGCCAAACTCTGCAAACGCTCGGCTCGGCCTTCCTCAACATCATGTGGCCTTACGAGCTGGCCAATGAGAAATGGCTCTTGTATCCCGTCAGCTTGAAGTTTGAAGGTCACCCAAACACACAGTGCACCCCAACAGGGGCATTGAATCCTCTGAAGCTACACAGCTCCTCACCTGCAGAACTCCCACAGCCTGTCAGTCACAGTGTAAGCAGAGCAGAGCTCAGTTTTGACTCTGCTAGGAAATCTTATTCTAACACCACCAATTAAGACAACACTCAGTCTGCATCCACTCTTTTGGCCACAGAAGGTGTGGCCGATTAATAATGTTTTTTGACGTGGAATGCTCCTAAAGTGAGTGAACTGACCCAAAGGTATCTAATTGGCAGCCATGCTAAATACTGGCTAAATTCTTTGAATGCCAATGAACACAGCTTCAGTGCTCTGCCCAGGAATCATAGGTCCATCATTACTGAATTGGGAATTTTTCACTTTAGCAATTAACATTTCGCACTTTATTCTGGCCAACTTCTAGTTCAATCTCAATTTTAATATTAGATGGGTTTGCTATTAACAAAGGAAGGCTACTTTTTTGTGAAAAAAAGAATAAAATAATAAAAAAAAATGCAATAGAAAACGTATTTCTTAGATCTACATTCTCCTATCTTATTCACGGTGCTTCTGACTGTAGAGAAATCAAGGATTTGTGCTGGAAATGGAAAACATTTGTTAGATGACAAAAACACAAAGTTTCCTTCTTAAATATATAGTATTTTCCATTTCCATCCAGTTCAAAGAAAAGCAGTTGGAAAAGAAGAACATTTTTATAACAACATTTTATTGTCAAGACTGCATCATCAACATCATCATCCTGTTCTACCTTTCTACACTGTCTTGTCCACACTGACAATGTACTGACCATTTTTAGAGACTCATCTTTATCTGCCTGTATGAATGTCTCACTTTCACCAGGCTGGGCGAACGCGCCGCTCCCACCCAGAGGAGGACGGTCAAGTGACGACAAAAGGCAGCATGGGCCGAACCACCCCTGCTGTGGCAGCTTCAGAGAGACGCAAGTCGCTCAAACTGGTAAGAAGGAAATGAAAATATACAGTAGATGCACAAAAGAAAAGATGCAGGCTTTGTAACTTTTGCTTTTCACTACTTTTATAGCTACTTATAAATGTCTCCAGTTCATATGAAAAAATAAAAAATTAATCCCAGAGCGCTCAACTGTAATTTCTTTCTCCAGGATTGTCTCTTGGGGTCGGCACGCTGTGTCCTGATACAGTGTCCCCTCCACAGCTTCTCTGGTCAAGCTGTCCTGAAGATCCATGCCAGGCTGTGGAACAGCAGCTTCATAGAGGTATAAAAAACCCTGTCATCATTACATCAGCACCCTACTGCCCATTACTCTCCATCTCAGCTTCAGTCCAGCCTTTACAGCTGCTGCCGGCACTCACATTGATCTGATGCAAGTGAATAAAGTGCACTTACAGAATAACTATCAAGAGGTGTTTGTCAGCTTGTTAAAGGTGCAATTTGTAATACTGACAGCTAGTGTTTAAAATAGTTACTGCAGTACAAATTCAAAATACTGGAGAGAGTCGTCTCCCCCGCCCCCTCCTCCCCAGACTTGAAGTTCAAGGAGGTTGCCAGACTGAGACCGCAGCATCCATAACAATGTTGCTAGATGCTTGTCTCACATAGCCAGACATTACTTCAGAGCACAGCGGAGTAGCTAACGTTAGATGCTGGCTATATTGACAGTCATGAAAGCCGCAAAGCTCTGTACCCAACTCACAGGCACACTTTTTCAGCTTAGAATTACAGTAGGAACCGGTAAAAACGCAACAACCTCGCTGTCCTCTCCACCCAACGGGCAGACACACTTCCTCAGCTTAGAATTACGGTGAGATTTATTACAGTAAATATATTACATATTGAACCTTTAAGGCAGTTAAGGCAGTCAGTACTGTGAATATATCTGTCATTTTTTACCATTGAGTCACCTGCAGCTACCTGTTTAATATTCAGTGGGATATCCAAGAATAACAAGAAATATACAACCAACTTGGTGTTTGCTTTTTCTTGACATCCAATGAAATGTTCTTTAGATGGCAGTTATCTTCTTTGGTTTGATTTATATCCACATGAATCAAAATTACAACGCAGAATGTATTACTTATTTTATTAACTTATTAAATTACTTATGTATATGGGTCTTTCATAGTTTTAGCTATCCCTCCTATTATATGATATGAATGATGGTCCAAACTACAAAAGGAAGACCAGGTTATAGAAGAACAGAATTTCCATTTCCAGGTTTTGTCTGATGTGATGGGTTTGCCCAAAATCTATGATGACATTTTATTGGCTGGAATATTAATATATGTCTCAATTAGCTAAAATTTAAGACTAGGATTTAGATTTACAATGTATCTACAAATGTATTGTTTTATTTCACAGTAACTTTAAGAGCTGGATTTGAATGAACAAAGCACAGTATTACTCTGAACAGTTTATGTATATAACTGATAAACTAGTTTTCATTATTGTTCCTCTCTCTCTGTCTGTCAGGAGTTTTCAGCTGTCAGTGCTCTGGAGCTGCTGATCAGAGCCAACATCACTGTGAAGTCCAATATCAAACATCTGGTCCTCAGGGATGCTGCTGCACAGGTACTCGTCACACTTCAGTTCACAGAGCATGTATCCTCAAAATTTTTTTAATTTTGTTATATAATTAGGAATATAGAATGGCAGCACATTTTACATATCCCTACCATATTTAGAAAATATAAAATTAATTAATAATCTGAACATTTCTAAATTTCTTTTACTACACTTATCTTACAGGCAAATGTGACTGAGGCCAAGGAGAAATATTTCTTCTAATTTAGCATTTCTATTGCATCCTCCTTTCCTCCCCAGGTTCCAGTGATGATCTATCCTGAGCCTGGTCTCGCTGACCAGTACTGGATCCCGTGGTGGATCATCCTTATAGCCGTCCTGGCAGGCATCCTGCTACTGACTCTGTTGGTCTGCATACTATGGAAGGTAACAAACACAGGATACATAAATGTCACTGCATTGTGCAGGCTGCATTGTGTAACACTTCTACTCTCTATACAGCTTATTTTGCTATGTGTTAAAGTCCCAAAACAATGAATAAGGATTCACTTTAATATCAAATATTGATTTATGTAGTCCAATGGCCTATACATGAGAGGTCCTTACAGTGTAATTGACTTTATCCCTGTCACCCTATTGGCCATTACGCTGGCATTTTCTCATTACTTTCCATGGTAGTCCAATTATTTCTATCTACTTTGTTCTATTCTGTATATTCATTTTATTCCCTCCAGCTCACTCTCATCTGTTCCTTTCCTCTTTTGTTTGTCCTCTGTGTGTCATCCTTTTGGTTTTGTCTCCTCTCGCTGGGAACTCTCTATCCATTTCCTCTGTTTTACTTTTCCTGTGGTTATCTGTTGCCCAGTGTGGGTTCTTCAAGCGCAGTGAGCGGCGCCGGCACTATGAGACGGAGTACTACCGCGCCCATTTGGGGGTCCAACCCTCGGAGGCGGAGAAGCAGGCATCAGAACTATGATATTAAAAATATTTCACTCTGGCCTGCTCTCCCCTCCTCGTCTCCCTCCAAGCGGTAAAAATGCTCACCCACAATCGCCTTGTTTCTCAATGCATTGTAGTGTAGCTGGTGGTGTTCATTACAGTGTGAAATATTACCAGATTTTGGTACAATTAATAACAAAAACACTCAGATGTGGTACTTTATTTTTATTGTACAGAAATTCAGAGGTACAAACAGATACATAAAAAACAACAAAAAAGAGAAGATAACACAAAACAAAACTTTATTGTGGTTTTATATTTTATTGTAATCCCACAAAACTTAGTTAGCTAGCTTATGATATTGGCCTTTGTATACATTACTGCTAAATTAAGCCATGTTTCCATCAAACACTTTCAGTTTAGTATGTAACACGTACATAAACACTAGATATGTTCTGTGTTTCCACAGCAGACAGTACTCTTAAATGTTACTGGTTGGTAAGAGTTGCGTCAACCTCGTAAGTAGCATGTTGTTTTTAGTTTTTACATTTCCTCCTGCATTGCTTGGATGTGCAATGAAAGAAATGGACAGCAACGTGCTAAGAAACGAGCAAAAAAACCTTTTCATTTCTCATTGCTCCACTGAGTTTCTAGCTCAGTCTTTGGTATTGGA
The DNA here is from genome assembly GCF_004354835.1 of Perca flavescens. Lineage (NCBI taxonomy): Eukaryota > Metazoa > Chordata > Actinopteri > Perciformes > Percidae > Perca > Perca flavescens. Next base: position 20,119,133 of record NC_041334.1, on the reverse strand, counting down.
TCTGTGTGTTAGATACCTCAACAGAGTGGTGAATGAAAAACAGGACTGAATGGAGAGGTTCTATTGGTACCATCTTTAACTTTTGACAACGGAAATGCCAAAATAACCTTTCTAATGTGTAATGAACTGAACCGAATTGAATCTGACTGGTTGGTGGAAACAAGGCTTTAGGTAACAACAGGTAGAATGTCAGGCATGCTAACGTCAGCAACTTAGAATAGAACAGACACACTCGATTCCTCACACTTTGGCTGATGTGCTTTTGTTTTGGAAGGGCTAAAATACCATCAACTATAGTCACGTGAAGTGCTTCAACATTATTTGAGTAAATTAACTCAAAACTGATTCCTATTATCAAGCATTATTGTGCCTTTTTAATCTGTGCTTATTGAACACCATCCAGCCATCTCTTTTACATGGATTTTCAGATGCCTGCTGTGCTGTGTGTTGTGCCTTTGCTGTTGTTGTCACAGTTTAATAATCTACACTTGTTCCTTCTGGCACCAGTCTATGGACACTATGGTTTTCATGATGTGCTTGTCATGCACTTTTCAATCTATTAACACCACTATTTAACTTGCATCTCATGACCAACTGGCTTTTCAGGTGCCAGAATCAACTTGTTATTATTATCAGCAGGGTTTTTTGTTTGCATTAATATGTGCAATTTTTCTTAATGGCACTTTGGCAGTGTGTTGGGATGTTAATCAAGGACACTTATGCTGAATTTGAAAATGTAGAGCATGTGGATGTGCTTTTTGGGTAGATGTGTCTTTTTATTACGTCACTTTGTGGGTCATCAGATAATTACTTTTTCTTGTCATCTGTCAGTGAAGAACTAGAACACATTACAGTACAATGGAATAAATGAGATTACTCTTACTTGGCATGATATTGCGAAGTAGACCAAAGAAATAAGGGCTAACAAATCCAAGGGATTTACAATTGCATTCTTAAAGGTGCTCTAAGTGATGTGACGCGTTTTTTTAGGCTACAACATTTTTCGTCACGTACAGCAAACATCTCTTCACTATCCGCTAGCTGCCTGTCCCCTGAACACACCGTGTTCCGTTTGTGGAGCCTCAGCTGTCTTCAGAGACCGCGTTTTTTTACAGTGTGTTCAGGGGACAGGCAGCTAGCAGATAGTGAGGAGATGTTTGCTGTATGTGATGAAAAATGTTGTAGCCTAAAAAACACGTCACATCACTTAAAGCACCTTTAAATGACATCAGTTCATTCTTTATTTTTTCCTTCCTTCCTGCCTTTTCATCCCTCTCTCCCTTTCTTCCTCTATCTGCACTCCTGCCTGCTTTTTTATACTGTGCCAACAGTGTGGCTTCTTCCAACGGGCCCACTACAAAGACAAATTGCCTCAGTACCACGCGGTGAAGATTCCTCGCGAGGACCGGCCACAGTTCCAGACTGAAAAGTCAGGAGTTGTCCATAAAAAGGAATGGGCCACGCACTGGATCGACGGGACCTCGTAACTTCCTTCGAAGCACTGACTGACAAAATAAATTAAAATCACCATGTGTGGCACGCATGTGTCTTTGCATTGGAACTAACGGACTAAAAAAAGTGCACACAGACTGAGATCATGACATCTTTTGCACTCCACTGTGTCAGTACTTGCATATCGGTGGCCTGTTACACTGTGACTGGATCTATACTCTCCCATGCTGTAGCCCGCTGATGGCCAGCCTTGCATAGTCTATTTATATTGTGCAGCTATATCAGTGTGTTACAGTACATACTGAAGGCCAACACCAATATTAGAACCAGTCTAGCTGCTCACATGCTTTACAGCCTGCCGCCATGCACTTCACTGTCTGTCATCAGGACAGGAGAAAAAAAATCATGACTCAAAGACATGCATGAATGCACAAACATACAGTACAGTATAATCTTAGATGCATAGACACAATGGACATTGTTGATGAAGAAGCCAATGCCCGTGACAAATACTTTTTTGCCTTAAAGCTCCATTGTGTAATGTTTTAAGTTGATTCTTAGCAAAGAAACCTTTGTTCTTTCACAAATATGTGCTAATTCATGTGTAATTACTTCCACCAACTAATCAAAGTATTCTCGTAAGCGTAGAATCTGACATTCAGAATCATTCAGAATACATGAGCGAGTCGCTCGTATGTATTCTGCCATGTTGTGCGTCCATATTTAAAATACATTAGCCAAAGAGGGACATACCTCCGCCTTTCGCGCTTTTACACTCAGTGGCACCGTGACAAATGCCAGGGGGAGATTACTCGATCTGCCGGCAGATTTGAAAGCCTGTTGAAGATGGAGTATCGCGCTGATACTTTACTAACATTAGCTTGCATTCGTTTGGGATCCTGATAGCTGATGTTAGCAATGAAATGGTACCAAAATAACGAAAATGTAAAACTATTATTACACTGGAAGGAACACTTAGACAAAGTGGTACTTCTTGGAATAATACGGCCACCGTAGGAGTTAAAACGCGATCGTAATGGGACGGGCTAGAAAGTAATATTCAGGTGGTTGTCATATACAATTTCACCGCTAGATGGGAGAAATTCTTACACAATGTAGCTTTAAATACTGTAAGACTGATGACTGATATGGGCAACGAAAAAACATTTTTTTTTTAATATAAAAGATGTTTTGGGGTTTTCTTCTAGTTAGCACTGGTAAACATTGGGAAATGTCAGTATGTAAGATATTAGTTAAGTAATGTGTTGCTGAATGTGTTGTCTGGGCTTGCTGATTTTGTATATTCTTATTCAAGAAAAATTGCCTTTTTGTGTCAATTGCCTTTTTAAACTTTTTGTTAATATGCCAGTCAAATGTGCTGTACATCAATAGTTTATTACCTGAGTGAACTTGAAGAAGAAAACCACAAAACCCCCTATGACAGCCACAGCACTGTAGTCGCAGAAAGACCAAATACGTAAGCAAAGCTAAATATAAAAAATTTAAAATATGGTCAGCACATTTGCTTTGTAAGCATTTCAATTTTTGAACCAGTGTATTCAAGTATTATGTGTGAAAACATGGCCTCAAATTAAAAACTTTCTGAATTAGATAGGTCATGATTATGAGGTTTTCAACAACACCACCTTTATGTTATCTTTTTACTAATATGTAAAAAATATTTTACCAGGAGACCTTTCTTTAAATAGTTTTAAAACGTTTTAGTTGGACTATATTAACCTGCTTGTCACACTGTTCCTGGTACTGTACTCCAGTCACACCAGCCAGGGTAAGATAGTGCAGTCATTTCAGTACTGACGCTTCTAACTGCATACAAGTGCCTTATGGTAAAAGTGGCAGATTGTGAACTACTGCTAAAGAACACAAGGCGATTTACAAATTGAATCAGGCTGCCCTGAAGCATCTGTTGGACACCTGTGAAACATTCCTCCAACACTTAAACAACCTGAAGGGAGGAGAGAATTCTAGAAGAGCAGAACATGTGGGCAAGGAAGCAGACAAACTTTCTTTGGATCTAATTTGGGTCAATGGAGGGGCTGTGAAGCATGAAGAGTCAGTTTGTTTTTAAGGTATTGCTGGACAATCTTGTATTAGCTGCATGAAGCCTCTGTTGCTGTTCTAATCTTCCCCTTTTTGCCATGACTCTGTGTTTTATTTATTTTAAGTTTGGCTGCACTGTTTTAACATTGTAAATAAAATAAAAGGAAATAAACTCATCCGATAAGTTGTGTCATTATCAGTGGAATTTTAGCCAGTTGTACATCAGTTACTAGTTAACCTGCAGTTCACTCAGAGAACACAAGATGGTGGCAACAGTCTGAAAACTGAAATACTGCTTTGGTACTATTTGGGGTTGTTTATGAAAACAGAACTGTTTATGTGATACACAAAAGGAAATAAAGACTGATATAGTATGTAAAGCTTCAATTTTAACAAAAAGAATACAAGATAATAACAACACTTAAGTGAAACAAGATCAGGTGAATAGGAAACTGATAGCAGTTCTGTCATATATTAATATCAATCATCATCAGGATATGTCACAGGACCTCAGCCTGTGCTCTGGTTCATAAAAGAGCGTACAGGTCAGCCATACAGACTTGAGGTCAGACTGACCTGAGCTTTAAACCCTAGGCTCATTTCCTGTTCTAACTGGCTTCCAGCTGGGAGATGATACAGAATATTTTCCTTTTGGGCCAGTTAAAATCCCTGCAGCTATGCAGCTGAACAAGTGGGAGGTGTCAGAGAGAGATGTTTGACTTTACATGTTGCAGCAGAGTAAAAACAGATTGGATGTAGATGACCTCCAGATCTGGGGAGGATATAAATGATTATATATTTTGCATTGGAAGAATATCAAACTCTGTACTCCAGGTTTTTTAGCCTCCATCTTTATGTTCGAAGACATAGTTTTAGTTCATTCAGATGTATATTTATTTATGACACATGGGCAATATTTAAAAAATCAAATATCAAATTATGTTTGACTTAGTACCTTGTGCAAGCTGTTTGTTTGTTTGGAGCTGTGTAATGGCACATTAATGTTTCTTAACATCTTCCATGGGGGGTGTATGCAGATGAAGATGAGGATTTAGTTATAGTGACTGAAAATGTTTAATTGACATTTGATCAAACCCAATCAGTATCCATCTGTTATTACTTCACAGCTAATCACATCAAACTTAAAGTGAACACATTTGTACCATATTACAATCCAGTACAACATCTCTGCCTCTATGACTGTGTCAACACCAACATATCATTACCGCCATCATAAGAGTAGACTTCATGGCAGGGTGGTTGTATTGGATTGCATTTGACTTTACAGCGGTACCTAATGAAGTGCCTACTGAGTGTGTACATACTAAACATACATGTAACGTTTTATTATCACATGAGTGAGTGAACTCGATTTTTCTTTGATCCAAAAGCTTATGATGTTATTATAGTAATGAAAACTATGTCCCCTTACAATCTTCAGATGTCATCCTGGTTGCCATGGCAGTTAAACAGGGACAGTTAGACGTATGTGTGTGTGTGTGTGTGTGTGTGTGTGTGTGTGTGTGTGTGTGTGTGTGTGTGTGTGTGTGTGTGTGTGTGTGTGTGTGTGTGTGTGTTGCAGTCTAAGCGGATTGTCACCCATTAGGCACTTTAATGAACCAAATCTGTTAATGTCTCATCCAGTATTGGGGAAGTGACTAATTATTACAGGAACACACACACACTGTAAACACACGCACACACACACACACACACACACACACACACACACACACACACACACACACACACACACACACACACACACACACACATTTTATTTAAGTCCACTTGAAAAGAATAATTTACAGGGACATAAATATAATAGATGCAGTTAAATACATATACAAAATCATGGGCCATTGGCATACAGCAGGTCTTCATAATATTAAGCATACCCCTCCGTTCTAATGGGTATAAGTAAAAGCGTCTTCGCCATAAATGGTGACTGCCTATGCTGGAAGGCACCGTTGGGAGGCACTGGTTATGGTTATGGTTAGGGTTAAGGTAAATGTTAGGGTTAGGTGCCTTGAAGACAGCGTTTGCAGCGCTGGAAGGAGCAGTTGGGGGCAAAAAACACCATCAAGCAAAGCAGACAGAGCACAGTACTTTGCTAGCCGTTTAGCCCTCTCTTTGGGCACCCCAAGCTGACGAAGCCCTTTTACAACCAGCCTATGTGTGTGTCCTTAGCTGCCAAATATGAAAACAAAAAGTCTGCACCTATAGACCAGCTCTGAGATGGTGTTTAGGAGTGGTTGATATTAAATTACCTTGGTCAAAAAAGCTTCCTCCATGCTAGGATCAAAGGTGCATTGCAACCTCTAAAATGAACACCTGACTGGACTCCTCATTGATCACAACAACATCTGGTGTATTAGCAAGCAGGTGTGAGAAGGTATCAGAGTTACTATTGCAGTGCTGGAACATTGATGGTTTTACACAAGAATTTTTGTACATTCTTACTGATTCTTACGTCTTAGATCTACTATTTTGTCATGACACACACACACACACACACACACACACACACACACACACAGACACACGCACACAAACAATGGTCAAAGATAGAGACAAAGTGAACACATATGGCACTAATAAAGCAACTGTCACTCTCACAAATCATAGCAGAAAATAGTGGAAGCTGACATTTTACAAATGGATACAAGTACAAGTAATTGTTTCCTTTGGGAGAAGCTTCTTTCCGAAATCTCTTCATCAGTATGTTACAGTAAAAGAAAAAACTAATTAAACCGCCTCTAGTGTGTAAGCACAGGTTTTGATGACCCATAACATTATTATCGAACCATGGTGTGCTCTACATTCCTAACAGTAACCATTTGGAGAGAGAATGTGTGAAGCCTTTTAAGTGATATTTTTATATGCTCCCATTACTGTAATACAACTAACCATTTACCCTAAAATTAAGTTTATATATGCTATGAACATAATCTTGGACAATTCATCATACACTTGTAAAATGTAAACGTAAAATGAAAATGAAGATCAACAACATTAATATGAGACACCATTGCATAAGATACAAACTCTGCAGTTGATCCTTCACTGATGAATGAATCAGCAACATTATTGTAAAACCTGAGGTGTGAGATGAAATTGTTGAGATATCCTCTAGTTTAGAGACATTGGGAGCAATATACATATAAAAAAAACTAATAAGCGGTATGTGTAAGTAATGTGTCACTCTCTTGTTTGTTTCTTTTAGAATTATTTTGTGTCTGCTTTGTTTTGCTGCTTTCTTAGGTTCATTACATTGTTGCCTAAGATCACTAAAGTTGTCTGGACTAATCTGTTTATTGTTAGCGTGGTTTAATGGGTGATGAGTGTTCTCACAGATTGTTGGTCTGTACATGCAGTGCGGACTATTGGGCAACTGGGACTGGTGGATCAGAGTCCATTTGCAGGGATTTATCTGTTTAATAACTGGGCGAGTTATGTTGCATTACCCTACGGGCTACATAATAACGCACTCTGGCGCTCAGTCATCACTAATGCCCTGATCCTGCTAAATGGACCTGGTTAAGTCTCATATTAGGGGGCTGGTTCTTCCTCCATCCTGTCCCTTGTTCCCCTAGGTACAGGAGCATCCTTCTCCAGCTCTGCTTGGGGAGTGACAATGAGGTGTATATAAGACCCAGTGAGGATGTTACCACCACTGAAGTTAGCCTGGACACTGCAGAAAGAAGACACTTAACCCTGACCAGGAGCCAAGCCTTTTAAAGTCCACAGGTATAATAGGACAACCAAAATCCTTCCTCAGAATTCATCTGACCTCCCTTCTGTTTGAGATGATGGACACAGCTGCTCTGGTGACTCTTCTGGCTCTGGTTGTGGCGATGGCTGGCGTCAGTCAGGCTCTTCACATCCAAGGCAGTCTGGACAAAAATGACATCCTGCCAGACTCAGAGGAGAACATCGTCGACCACCTGCTGGGGCTGGTGAGACAACAAACCACTCACAGTCTTTAATTTAACCTGTTGTAGCAAGGACATATATAACATTATTTATGTGTGTTTTTCCCATTTAATTCATTTTACATCCGATTTGCAAAAAATAGTTTTGGCATCTGAAAATAAAAATCTAATTTTGAGACATATCTAAGGCACACACGTGTTAAATATTTGTGTGTCTCTAGGCAGGATTTAAAGTCTGTCTGCTGTGCCACACAGACTGAATGAAAAAGTCTGTTCACAACCAGAAGTCATGCCAACATTTTCAGAGAAGTCTGTCACTCCATTTAATGAAGTATGTAAATGACATTTGAATCCTTTTATCAAATGAGACAAGCTAAATCACACAACTCTCATTTAGATTTCAGATGGTGTTCCTCTTCATGCAACGGTGTGAAATACTGTGATATATTCTGGGGTTGACAGTCAGTCAGAGCATGATAGAGCAGGAGGATTCAGATCATGAGGAAAATTATAAGGTTTTCTCACTGTGGTGTGAAGAGACAGACAGATTTATTTAGCATAAAGATACGGGTGAATGGATATTTGAGTGGTACATTGTTCTGCCTTTGCACACTGATATTCACATCTCACGATCCCTTGCCACAGCAGGACTAAATGACTGGAGTTAGAAACCCTGGAGATTGTGATGCAACCCAAAATTGAAGTTACACTTGATGTTGTCCGGAGATATTTTTGTGGGGTTTTCAAAAACAGAATACAAGCTTTTTGATGCATGGCTTTGCATCTGTTTGTGTGTATGCTGCTGTGCTCCAGGAGAGTGAAAACACAGATAACAGCATTGATAATCGTCTGCTGACCGCAGTGCTGAGAGCTCTGCTGCTCGGATCTCAGAGAGAAACCAGGGACTCTGTCCTCCATCAGCCACAGAGGTCAGTACCATTAAGAGTCTGTATTTGTCACACACGTACATTACAAACAATCATACAGTAACTAAATCTATAAGACTTTTCACATTTTGATTATTAATTGATTATTATTAATACATGAATATTTTCATTACAGAACACTGCTGCTTAGTTTCTTGATTAATTATTTGGCCTGTAAAACATAAAAAACTGAAAAATGCCCATCCCAATAGAGTTCAAGGTGATGTCATCAAATGTTTTGTCTTGTTTTAATCTGATCAACAATATAAAGGCCAACGATTTGATTTACTATAATGTATGACAAGAAAAAGCTGCAAATATTCACATTTTAAGAGAGTGAGAATGAATGCGTGTGCATGAGCAATGATTGACACGCAGTTAGACACGCCCCCTGGCCCTGATTGGAGGATCTGAACAGGGAGCAGTAGATTTTTGCAAATCTCACTACAAGCTGTAGGTGGTGCCAGAGGATCTGGATTTTTTTTTAAATTACCTGCCTAATGTATTTCTACTCAAACATAGGGTCAGTTTCAGCAAATATGACAGAAAGTTAGTTTTATAAGTCTTACCTACTGCATCTTTAAACAAATATCAAAATAGGTTTTCTGTCACCCAACTAATCATTTACTGATCGGTGCAGCTCCACAAGCAGATTTGAATGTAACCCATTTGCAACTATTTTCCATATCTGAATTTTAAAACACAAAGTATCATTTTTAAATAGCATGCTTGAGATTATTTGTATAAACCTCTCTTTTGGCAAAGACTAGATCATGTTTTGAACTGAAATTGTGGTCTCAGCCTTGAGTGTTTAAACATTAACACTGTTGCCTCTTTAACCCTGGACCTACATCCTATGTAACACTCCATCCTGCTGTGATCAGTTAAACAAAGTTTGACAAACACAAAAACAAAAAAGTGATTTTTTTTTTAGTTACTTTAAATTACATCAGTAAATTTCTCCTCCCTTGCAGGTTTGGCCGTGGCTCTAGAGATCAAGTAGTGTTGGATGATCAGATACATTCCCGCGACTGGGAGGCTGCCCCCGGTCAGATCTGGAGTATGGCCGTGCCCCAGAGATTCGGCAAGAAATGATCGTCAGGAAGAGCCACGCATCAACGTCCTGGGATAAGGCCAAGCAGTGGGCAACTGTGGAGAGACAAAATTTGAATGGATAAATCTGAATTATATATTTTTTTTCAACACTGTCCCAGCCCATTAGGCCTTGCTTGACACGTTTAGTTAAATATGACATGAGTTTCTTTTTTCTGATTTCCAACAAAAAATGTTGAGGGGTGCCTTTTAAGGTAATTCTGAGCAGACCTCATTTTTCCTCATTGGAATGTTATTTAGGACCAAAAGTGTTTGCTGTAAATTGATTGCTACATTTTTTGTTATTCTTCTGTTTTCTGGTCAAATAAAAGAGCTTTGAATGTATATATATATATATATATGTGTGTGTGTGTGTGTGTGTGTGTGTGTGTGTGTGTGTAAAATAATCAATGTACAATGAAAAAATTACAATATTGAGTACTACACATCATCTAATAATAATATATTTGATATCTTGAGATTGACTTTTATACAGTATTGTTAAAAGTCTAATCTTTTAGTTTTCCGATTTATTTGGATTTGGTTGCTGGAAAACCTTTGTGGCGTAACATCAGCTCAGTTGTAATTGTTTAGAATACCCACAAATTATTAGCTGGATGTCTATGGCACAGTTCCATATGTGTTGAGTATGCAGAAACATGAAACTATTGTCACAAGAAATTGTATTATCATTTAAACACTAACAGCTGGAAATTTCTACAGCATGGACATCTGCTAGAGCACATAAACATACACAATCATTTTTCTACCACATTAAATTTGCTTGGCTCGCTCAGACATGGGAGGACACACAGAAAGATATGTACTGCAACGCATATATGAAAGACAATATCTTGTTTGGAAAGCTATCACTGGACATTTATCTCTATAACCCAGAGACAGCTGTGTGCTGGTTTCATGGGACATGGAGGGAGAATGTTTTAATGTGTTTTCATCTATTTAATGTACATTGATATACAGACCTTTTCTACAGACTAGCCGTGGCAGTTGTGGTTTTGTGTGTGTGGTAAATTTAAAAGCCACCTGGGGAAGCAGCATGCAATAAGCTTCAGCGCTAATTAAAACACAGCAACATGCAATTACTCTCCGCTTTCACGGCTTCCGCAGCCAATTACTGGGAAGGAAAGCACGCCAGTCCCTCTTAGGAAGTCTTTTATTAGCCTGACCACTCAAAATGAAGAATAACCAGTGATGATTGGAAACTATTGACAGATTTTTTTTTTTTACTTCAGTCACTGCTGACCCATCTGTTTGTTGTGGTTTAATCAATGCACATTGTTGCAATATTTACAATCACAGGCATAGCGTATCTTTTTTTCTAGTTATCTCTCTTACACCATCCATTAAAGTTTTTTAATGATGTTGGGTCTGGGAACTCACCATTGGCAGGGCTCAATCCAAAGGGTGGGATAAACAGTTGTCTTTCAAATTCCCTCTGCACTCATAGCCAACCAGAACAACGTATCCGGTCGGCAAAACTCTGAACACATCTTCCTTTTTTAAGACTGACTTCAGCGCTTAACTCCAAGTCTTCCAGCGTCGCGGCCAAAGCCGATTCGAAAAGCCGATTCGAAAAGCCGATTCGAAAAGCCGCTATTTGCCAGCAGCAGCAGCCACCTTCTTTGTTTTCAAGTAGCAGGGAATTCACACGGAATCGTCGCAACTTTGCCGTCCTTATGTTAAGCCCGCCCACCGACTCCACACACGATGTGATTGGCCTGACCAGAATTTGGTTTTTCCAGCTCGCAAGCCAACAGAGAGTTGCTAGACTGACCCTGGCTGCAAATTACATATACTGCCGCTAGGGTGCGTCTAGATTTCTAGACTAGGTGTTTACATGTCTGCCACCAGATTTTATCAACACCATAGTGTCACAACCGTGCAAGTTGCAGTCACAAACTTTACATGTGTGTAGTTGAGATCAAAATGAAGGCAGAGTTCGGAAATGGGTGTGGTCTGATTAAGGGCACCGGAAGTTTGATTTGATTTGATTAAGTTTATTTTGAACATGTTAAAAATAACAAATAAAGTAGGGGGTGGGAAGTAGGGAAGGGGCACCCCACTTTTTCGTCTGTCCCGATTTGACGTCATTTGGTCACCCACTCGCAAGATGGTATCTAGTTCTTAATATTTCTAAGCAATATGACTTATTTTAAGAGACTAACAATGAGTTGGCAAAGTCGCTAACTGCCATAATGAAGGGGGTTGCTAGTCTGGGCTAGCGATTGGACTGTTATTCACAAATTGTTGATTTATTTAGCTACTGTTTATTTAAATGTGAATTTATGTGCATTAAAAGGCTGAGAGGAATCTGGATAACCCACCACTCGTTAGTCTAAAACTAAAGATTGAAAAATACTTCAAATAAAGCATAAATCTGATCTTTTTGTCACTGGTTCAAGTTTTTCAAGTGGCAAATGGGCTCATTGTTGTGACCGACTACAACGCACCATGTTAAGGTGAAGAAGAAGCATTACTAGAAAACTTACTTGGACAAGCAACACAAAGGTGAGATTTATGCTGTATTGGCAGGGTTTTCAAACAGTATTTTTCAGTTACACAGGAGAAAAAACCTTAAAGGGACAAGAAAAGCATATTAGATACAACAACATAACAATCATTTAGAAAACACAAATAAGTAATACAATATACAAAACACGCACAAAGACAAAACCATCTACCTAACCTGCCTAGGTTACCCAACCTCATTGAAATCAAGGGAAACTAATCATTTGTATAGAGAAATAAATAAACTATCAGCTAATTTAAAAAAAATATATATTCAAAGAGGGATCCCCCAACAGGATGTTTCAGAGGGCAATAGGTGTACACTTGTGCAGCAACAAGGGCAATGACAATGACATAAAAAATAAATATGAGGTAACAAGAAACATGTTGAGGCAAAAATATAAGACAAAGAGAGGAGACAGAGAGCAGTGTGTGGGTGCTGTTGATCACACAGCTGGAGCCTCTGATCTGCACAGCTGAGTTAAAGAAAGATTCAACTTATCTGAATTTCATGAGTCTGCAGGGGGTTTAAACAAAAAGCCTGTGTGCAGCAATTATAACAGACAGAGAAATAAGGAAGACTGAGAGAGAGACAGAGAGAGAGAGAGACAGAGAGAGATACCAATTTTTATTGTCACCTACTGTATGCAGTAACTAACAAAAAATATGAACTGCAGTAACCTTTTAGATACCATGTCCTTCTTTATCTACTGTATGGCTCGCTGACCTTTCCTCAATGGTTTTCACTCATGGTCATCATCTTGGAAGGCAGCCATCTTGAACTGTGGAGAGTGAAGTCTCAGCCCTCAGCCATTAGCGGCCAACGCCATGACACAGCACAATTTGTCACACAACAAACTTTAATGGCTACAGGGTGAGTGAAGGATCTTGTGTATGAAAAAGCAATGTCAGTGTCAAGGGTAAACTGCAGAGGTTTGCTCTCCTGCATGACTAAAAAGCGCAAATAGTCATTTTACTTCACAGCTAAATAATTTGCAAACCATGCTGTTGTGTTTTAAGATTTTTTCTACCATTCCAGGAAGCCTTTGTTTTCCATTCATATATTCATATGAAGGGAATGTCTATTAGCAGACTAAAATTATAAAATGTATTTTTCATTCACTTACTAGAGTGCAGCTCAGTATTGTAACTGGTGGCTAGGAGATATAGAAAGGATTTTAAAAAGCTTCCAGTCATCAGTGGCAGAACTGACTGCACTGCACTCAGTCGATGAATAAAAAATTGATCTGGTGCTTCCTTTGATTTTACATGGTCTTTCTTGATTGGAGTAAATCATGTTTTTTGTCACTTTGCAATCCTTGACTTTGTGTTTTACCATCCTATAAGTTGCTACGAAGATTGCTACGGTTTGGTGAGTTTGTATTTTCCACATTGTTCAAGTAGCATGTTTGTTGAGCTACTGAGTAACTAAAATGTCGAGGCTCTGTTAAATGGTAGTCCAGGACTGTGATACATAGTATGATGGTTGTGAATCAGGGTCGAGCAAGTTTCTGTTGATAGACTTTCCAACCATATTTATATGAATGGAAATCAATGTCTTGAACAGTTGGAAAAATACAATTAAAACCACTAGTATGGTCCTTAAAGAGAGCAATGTAGATTTTTTTTTTTTTTAGGAAGCTAACTGACCATGACCTCATTATGCAGCACACTTCTATCTATTGTAAGAGATAATTTGCTGAATAAATTAAAGCAGTTTGCACTATACAATTTTACCAGTGTTTTCCTGCAGGAAATAGGTTGCATAAGAGAATATGCAGCCAGCTGTTGTCATCTCTCTCTCTCTCTCTCTCTCTCTCTCTCTCTCTCTCTCTCTCTCTCTCTCTCTCTCTCTCTCTCTCTCTCTCTCTCTCTCTCTCACACACACACACACACACACACACACACACACACACACACACACTTCTCTGCTTTGATGGCAATGTTTTATTATCACTCTTACTCTTTCACTCGCAGCTACAAGAAAAAGAGAAAATGTGTCTTTTGTGACGGTTTGTGCGCAGTTCTAGCGGAGCAACATAATGGTTGAGTTAAAAAAAAAACATTAAGATTCTGATGTTGTTTTTATTTATTCATACATGAATGTAGAGGGAGGGAGTTCTTCAGGTCAGATGATGGAAATACTACTTACTGTTTACTGTAGGTCTTTCCCATCCAGTTTCTATTAATGTGGAGTTATAGGCAAAATAAAAACTGCCACTCGACTTACAGTAAAAGACACACATTTAAAGGCACCCCTGTGGCTCAGTAGCCTGGGGCTTGTGCCATATGGCCATAGTGTCCCTGGTTTGATTCCAGCTGGTGACCTTTGTTGTTGGGGGACCCCACTCCCCCTCCCTTCCTTGCTCTATTCTCATATTTCCTGTCTGTCTCAACTGTGAACTACCATACAAAGGCAAAATAGCTTATACAATGTTTATTACACTGCTTTGTTGAATATTCAATTCTGATTGGTCAATTACAGCATTCTATGGTCTGTTATTTAACAGGAGACGGTCACTATGATATTTGTGAATAGCAGATCGTTGCTATGAATAACAGACCGTTGCTATGGACGTAGATCATAGACTCTAAAGGACCATTTTTAAATCACTAAAATAATTTTTAAATCAATATTTTGTCTCAAAATATAGATTTATTTTAGTAGGCAGGATAATCTAGAGCAAACAGGTGATTTTAGCAAATTAAAATATACATTATCCCTTACATATTGCTTACAGTCATAGTATATAGTGGTCTAAATGGAACTGTCATCCTCTCTAAATCATCTCTAAAGCTAAAGGCAAGGCAAGGCAAGGCAGCTTTATTTGTATAGCACATTTCAGCAACAGGGCAATTCAAAGTGCTTTACATAAAAATGATTAAAATACAAGAATAAAAGTTACAGTGCAGTATAAGAAATTAAACATTAAAGAGCAGTTAAAAACAGTTAAAAATATAAAAGCCAATAAAATACGAGATTTTATGGTGCTAGTATGGGACAATATATAAGCCGTTGCTCTATACACATAATCCACATAAAGGGATGCTAGTGTAAAAACATCTGTTCATCAGTTTCCAAGATGAGCTTTAAGATTTTGAATTAAATTATATTAAATTAAGGGATTGAACTGTGAGTTAAAACTCTGATATGTTTGCTTACAAAATAATATTTTTCCGAGGATGCAATTGCCAGGTGTATTTTCCATTTCCCCCCAAAATGTACTGCAAATCTGGAACAACACAGCAGTCATATGCCTTAGCTGGTGTCATATATCAGGGCCCAGCAGACGTGTGATGTAGGGACACTTAGGCTCAGAGGCGATCAATAAAGATTGTGCTGGCCAGGCTGCAGCAAGGATAAGCTTTGATGATCGTTTAACAGCTTTCTTATTTATGAAATAGTGATCCGGGTAAAATAGCTGTTATTCATATAAAAACAAACATGCTTCTATATTTGTCTGTGACTTACAGTTAAAATCACTGTATGAAATATTGTCAGAGGTATAGGCCTTTAAGCGTGAGAGAGACGACTCATTCTGATCAAGCCTCAGATTTGAAATAACATTTTATACAGGTTATATTTACGCAGGTGTAGGAAGGTAACTTTAAAAATACTTTCTTCCTACCCATCCAGTAGATAGAGAGAGTATGTCTTTGTCATCCTCTCTCTCCCGGCTGTGCAGGGGCTGCTGCAGAACAGCCCTGATCCCAGACATCCAATACAGACAGAAAGAAATGTGAACAGAGGGTGGGACTTGCGTGAAAGGGAATCAGGCACAGCGAATGAGAGCGAAGGAGAGGTGTTCCTAGCCCAGAATGCCCTTGCCTCAGCGCTGAGAGCCGGGGGAGACAGAGAGGAAGGAGAGTGAAGCTGGGATAGAGACACCAGCAGGTGCTGAGGATAGAAACAAACAGGGTGCCAAGAAAAAGCTAGGTTATCAGGGAAAAGTGTATTAAAAGATAAAACTAAAGAACAGAAAATAGGCAGACAGAAACTATAATACAATCTTAGTTGTTCTTAAGCTGGAGCCCACTTATTTTATGCCATCCTCACTGAGCTCTTTACAATCTCTTTCTCGTACGGATTCTCCCTCCTCCTCTTCGTCCTGTCCTCCTCTTTGACAGACAGAGCCACCATGGACACCGGCAGCCCCAGGAAGATACAGTTCACAGTTCCCCTACTGGACACCCACCTGGACCCAGAGGCAGCTGAACAGGTGAGGAGGAGGGAAAGGAGAACGGAAGCAAGGGGGAAGAAGGAGGAGGTGGTTTGGATGATGTGGAACTCAGGCTTTTAAAGATTTATTTAATGCATCAGTGACATTGTCTTTAAGCAAGATTATTGTGGAATATATTTCAGAGGGATCAGTGTTAATGCTTGTCACAAAAAAAAACCTGAGAAACATTTATTCCAGTAATCAAAGCAAGCGGGTGCTGGCATATAGCTGAGCAACTCAACTGGAATAACTGGAATAACAAGCGCAGTGTGCTGTGTCCAAAATGCTGGAGTACAGTCTGACAAGAAATTGCTGCTTTAGAGAAAACCACATTTTCACAGTTTCGTATTACCTCCTGCACCTAATAAGCATGCTGTGTCTTTTGAATGCAGGACTAAAGTCATTGTGATGAATGATTGACTTTTCCAGTCACAGTGTAGCAGGTTATAGACATGGTATCTCAGCAGTGTTAGAAAGGGGTGTTGCAGTGTATGGATGTGTCTCCAGGGGTATGGTGTTGTTTTGGTTGGAGTGACACACTGCATACAGTGTACAGCTGTGAGATACTGACAAAAGTTGCTTGGAATCACATGATAAAAAAAAATTATGTGGCTCGGTTTAAAGCAAATTGTCACCGGAGGAAGTTTGAAAAGATAAACATTATCACTTATTTTAGGATATTATAAACTCAACATCTATTAAAGACACAAGAGCAAAGAACAAAAAAAACTTCTTCAGTCTTCAGATAATGTAGTGAAAAGCTGTGTCCCATTTTCTTGTTTTTATTAATATAACATTAGCAGTAGAATTCATTAATAACAAATGAGCCTTGAGTAAAACCAGCAAAATTGTATGAGTCTGACTACACCCAGTTTATATGTCTCTCTCTGCCTCTCTCTCTTTTTGCTGCTACTCTTTTCCCCACTACGACTGAAAGGAGATGTTAGGAAGACTTCATTGGGCATGTGTGTGTATGTGAGTTTGCCCTTGTGAGGACATTTCATTGGATGGTTTGGGACTAGAGTGGTCAGAGGTAATGTTCGATCTAATGGTATGATCAAGTATTATAACTTTGTGAGGCTCAGATGTGAGGAACAGAATGTGCAGACTTTTCATGTGAAGAATGTACTGTAACCATAAGACTCCATAATGTCCTTCTCTAAGTCCCCCCCCCCCCCTTCCCCCCCCCCCTCCCCTCTCCCGTGACACTAGCTATCAGTTAATTTCTCAGACGTGGAGTGCTACATATTGTACAAAAGGAATTAGACGTCATAGCTGTTGTATATGGTTATATCACATGGCTTGATTTGATCTACGGTTTTATAAACAAGCATTATTATACAAGGAAACCAGGCGACCCAAAGATTGAAAAAAATGGCTTAGACCACAGAAGGGTATAAATAAATAATAATAAAAAACAAATTAAATATAGTTTTAGATACTAATTGAAAAACTTAAGATAATGATTTGCCTTCTAACTCAAATGCACATTATTATAATTTGGCCTTTTTTTAATTATATTTGTTTCTCACATATCTCAGTTTTTGTGATTCATGTTAAGTCGCTGTGATACTGCAATACTGCGTTTGGGAATAATAAAGTACTCTATTGATCTATCTAGCTATCTGAATTGCCTACGAGATATTTACCAAAAAACGACGTATCATGTAATCAAGCATTACTGTTTTTAGATTTATCTCATTGGCTGTGTACAAAATCACTCCCTATATGTAGTGCATATTTACAGTCCGCCATTTTATTCAAGTCTTCAAGTGTTTATCCACTGCATGTACCCTCAAATATTCTACAATGGAACAAAAAAGTTGCATCCATGACATGTGCACTACTTTCTGCCAACAATCCCACAATGCAATGCTCCGCTTTGTTTTACGGGTGCATACCTACAGCTGTGAATGAATGGGAAGGCTGCGATCTTTAGTATCAAATAGCACTTACTGTCTCTACGGTAACCACAGGCATCGCCATATCAACCAGGAATGAAATCATTGGGATTATAACTTTAATGAAACTGCCAGCAGATGAGCATAAAGGTTGGATGGCGTGATTATTCAGGCCTGAAACTTATTAGTTTGTGCCACAGCGGAGCTCATTATGTTGCTGTTTGAACAAAACATTGTTTGTGTGTAGCCAAGTGATATTAGGGACACTGTGTCTGTAAAATTGGTGCCTGTAGTGCATTTATTTAAAGTGTGTTTGTCTAATTGTGCGTGTGTGCATCTGTCTTTGAGCACATTTGTTTTTCTTACTTTTTCTTCTTTTCTGTACATCTGTGAAAGATACAGACATACTAAAGGTTGCTCATGTTTCCCTGTCTGTCCTCTTTATGTCTGCAAATAAGAGAATTTGTAGCCACTTGTCTGATCCCAGGCTGCAGCCATTCAATACAGGATCAGGAACAGGAACACCTCCAGCCTAGTGTTTACCTACTCTTCTTCACCAGCAGACAGACATCCTTTTAGCTGTATACAAGTGTAATTCCCTTTAACTCAAGAGAGTTTTTAGCTCTCAGTCTCAATAAGTATGGCCATTGAGACTTCGTCTTTTCAGGATACATGTTCTATTTATTCTAAGACCTGAACCTGCACGGCATGGATCTTAAGTGGATTTATATGTGTGAGTGTGTGTGTGTGTGTGTGTGTGAGCGACAGATGACCGGGGCAGACAGCTGAACAGTGAAACAGTCCGACAGGAGGAGAAGAAAAACAAAACACCAAAAGGAAATGTGTGTGCAGTATGTGCTTGTCTCTGTTTGCAAACACAGTAATGCCTGTCATGCCAGGGGGCTTCACCCATGGTTCAGTAATCTCTGCAACCTGACTTCTCAGCCTCTGTGGAGACCTGCACGTCAGTCAGAACAGCCTTCCTGAGCTCTGACCCTCACAACAACAGCACACACTTATCCTTTTATCCACAGACAGATACAGTGTGTGCCACCCTTATCATAACCTTATGTTCAAGTTAACTTTGTACTTACGAGCACAAACTGACTGTACCTGATAGAGGCTAAGACCTGGATAGTAGTTTCCAGATTATTTTTCTCTTTTTTTTCTGCAATTATTTTGATATTTATCTTACTAGAAGTTAGTTTCTAGCATGTTTTATTACAGTTTGACAATTTTATAGAATAGTTTGGCATTTTGGGAAATATGCTTATTTGCTAATATCTATACTACTCTCCTATCTGTCCGTTAAATATGAAGCTGGAGCCAGGAGCTGGTTGAGGTTGGCTTAGAGCATTAAGACTAAAAACAGCGAAACAGCTAGCCCAGCTTTGTCCAGAGGTTAAACAAAAACAGCTGGTTGTCTGGCAACCTCATCAGACAATAAGACTCTAGGACAGGGGTCAGCAACCTTAGACACAACCATTGCCACTATTGGCACGCGGTAGCTCAAACAATGCCACACTAGCAATAAGTGTGCAAGAGAGTTTTTTTGGAAATGTTCCAATCCGCATGCCAAATGACCTCTTTCACAGCCATTGGCAGTAGTTTGATTGACTTTTTCCCCATCCATATTCCGCAAAGACCCGTCGTATTCTGCCTGTGATACGCTAGTACTCGTTGCATTCATCACAGAATGCGGTGCACAGGAAAAAAATAACACTGCCTGATCGAGCTCAGTAGATGAATGGCAGGTTTAATGGTGATAAGGCACAATGATTAACAACAACGAAAAATAAAATAAAATGGCACTTTATATTAAAAAAGTTGCCGACCCCTGCTCTAGGAAGTCCATGCACCTAGTCCATAGTTTTTGTACGGATTAACAAACAAGATATAATGTGAAAATAAGTGAGCTTTTAAGGTGCTGGATAGCAGACACTACCTTTAAACAGGGCCAAGATACCGGTTTCCTCCTGCTTTCATTCTTTATGCTAAGCTAACTACCATTTCCTGGCACCAGCTTCATATTCAACAGACGATAGAGTGGTATCAATCTTCTCAGAAAGTTAACAAGTATATCTCTCAAAATTTCACTCAAAATGTCAAACTATTCCATAACAATACACGCTTGAAAACCTCAAGGATTCTGATAGGGGTGCTCTATTAAACAGAGAAGTCATGCAGAATAGATAATAGTGTTTTCAAGGGTTTGAGGGACTGTACATAGCAAATTGTTAAACTTTAGCTATAACTCTGCCTGTCTAATGTCTACATTATATTCAACGCACACACACTAATAATTCCATTATAACCAGACTGAGGCAGCAGTCCCATTGGTGAACATGTTAAAACCAGGTTATTTTCTCACATTAAAGAGTATGCATAACATGATTAACACAGCAGGTTTACCTTTAAATTAAACTCAAATGTCTCTTTGCTTGTTAACAGCTTTCAGTGACAATGTTGTTCACAAATCAAATCTTCTCTCACACTAACAGACATATGATACTGAACTCCTTCATTGACCTTATCATTTAGACGAAGGGCAGTTGCTTAAGAAAACTACATTCATAGATGAAGGTAATATAGTCCTTGTTGAGATGGTAAATCTCAACATTTTGAGGTAATGTCCTTTATTACAGGCATTTCAGGGCTGACAGGCCCTATATTGACAGACCCTATATTGTTTTAAACAGGAGATATATTCATCACTGCTTTGTACAGTTAGAAACAGTACATTTTTATTTGTAACTTTTAATGCTTTTTGAGCGCTTGCTAAACTCCCACCCAAAGCAGTGATTGTTCGATCACAACAACCGTAACTAAGCACGGAAGACCTGTCAAGCTTTCTTCACACACTGAAGAACCAAGCTTTCCAAAACCAAAAACTCAAGAATGTGAAATGTATTAAAATGTGGGTTTTTAACTTAAGCTGCACGGGTGACAGGAGATGTGGTGTGAGCGAACGAGAGAGAGCGATTGGAGCAGAGGAGCATTAATGTTTACTGGTAAAGATATTAAAGTGATGGTTCGGAGTAATTTCACCCTAGGGTCCTTTGCCCCTTGACCTTGAGCCAAACGACCCTAAATAAATAATATAATTTTAATAAATAAATATTTTTGTTGTATCTCTTTTTGGTGTTGTAATTTGTAGACGTCCCTAAGCACTCGTCTTACTGCTGGTAGCAGTAGCAGCAGAGAGCAAAAACCAGCAGGCAAGTGTTATTTAAAATAAACTTCTGGTGTACTTACAAACTTTCCAATCCATCGTTTTATGAGTGCATAACCTATTTGTACTAGTGTAGAAGTTTGGTATCATTTCGGCCATTATTAGTGGGCTAATGTACAAGATACACTCTTGGATCCATTAGCGCCTGCACTAAGATATTCAGCTGATAACGCTAACTCGCGCAATATTCAACCCAGGTGAAAAAAGCTTCTGGGGGGTTGTTTGGCTCGAGGTCATGGTGCAAAGGACCCTAGGGTGAAATTACTCAGAACCATCACTTTAAGTGAATGTACAGTAGCTATAAAGTCAGCAGTTTGAGCACAAATAAATGCTGCAGCTCCTACAGACCAACAGAGGTGTCCTGTCTTGTTGTTTCCCCGGCTGCTGAGTGGAGGGACCTCCGGAGACTCCAGCCCCGTCTCCCCCTGTGCTGTCTGACAGGGTCGAGAAGCCAAAGCAGGAAAAGCTAACACTAAGCTACTGTAAGCAATTTTATTGAGTTTCCTTTCTGAGTGAATGCAATTCCCTCTGGTAGCAGAGTAGCCATAGACTGTAGAATGTAGCATATGTCTAGCTATTGTGAAAGGTAAGAATGGAAAGAGTATCTGGTAAATGTCAAGGTTGAAAGTAGTAATAAAGTTTTCCTTTTATACAGCCTTCTGTTGTTGTATTATGATCCTCCTTAGTAAACAACACAACGTGATTGGTTGAAGCCTTTATTCGCAGTGAAAAAGCCTCGAAAGATCGACCTTGTTCCGAAAACAAATACGTCAATTTGTTCTGTGTGAAAGTACAACAGTTAAAAAAAAATATGTTGACGTGCGAATTAATAGCATGAAAAAAAAATCTGCCAGTGACAATTCAGAAAAATCTGCAGCTTTCAGCATGGGCTTAAAAAAAGACATGCCTACCTGGAGCAGATGACCAAACATAGAAGGCCGGAGAAGACAGGCTTGGTGTTACGTGACACTGAGCCGAGAGTAGAAAAAACTGAGCGTTCAGAACAATGGGAAATCTGAACGATTTAGCTCACGGGGATTTCTATGAAATGCATTTACCTCATTACTTGAAGCTCTGGCCACATTTAACATGAAAATCTAACATTATAACATTATAGATATGACAGAAAATACGGAAAAGCATAACAGTTGGCCCACCCACAATGGTTCCGACGCCCATGGTTTTCAGCAAGAAATGAGAAGCCTGCATTTGTCTACTTCTGTCTGAGATCAAGATCCCATTGATTTGAATTCCAGTTCCTTGTTGTACACATGTTGTCCTGTTTTTGTCCACACAATTACAGGCAATAAAACAGGTTCACGGCTGCTGCAATAACAGGCCGGAGCAGGTAACATCACTGCATTCATTAAAAACATAATATTTAGCCCTCATTGCTCCTAAATTGTATTTTATTATAAACTGATGCTATTTACCTTTGTAATGCTCAACAAAAATCTATTATTACAGCAATTAAATTACAGCTTGTGCATTGCATCTAACCACTGCTCCCCTAGTGCAGCTGGTTGTATGATATGCAGTGAGAGAGAAGATGATAAGAGGGCTGTTACAGGGGGAAGACAAAGGATTGATAGAAAGGGAGAGGGAGGACTGAAAACACAGAGATAAAGGAAAGTGGAAGTCAATGATCTGAGTTTTCAATGTCCTGTGAATAGTTATTCCCTGTATTCAGAGCCAAATGAGACCATGAGAGAGTCTGTGAGGATGTATAATGGCTGAGCACTGATTTTAGCCTGAAAAACATCAATATCATATTTCAAATGACATCGAATCCTTGCATTGTACTGAATCTGTGACAGCTCAGAACTGCATCGGCCCACCCAATAACAAGATGTTAGGAAAGTTTTTCTTTAACCTTTATTTCTGCAGCAATTTACTGGGTGTGAATGCCCTTTTTCTGATTCATGGCGCTGTGTGGTGCAAAACACATTGTTTTTGTGAAGGTCACAGAGCAACGCTGATAGCGCAGGTATTACAAAACTACCACTGATTTTCTCAAAGGGAAATCAGGGTTAGGAGGTAAAGGCTTTACGCCTCAGAATTTAAGTACATTTTTAACTATATATCTTTTTTCTACCTCTGATACCTCAATTATTCATGACTTTGGTTATTCCATATTGTTACAAGCCCAAAGCTAACCTTTTCTTGTTAAACAACAAAGAAACACAGCTACTAAAGGCTAACCTAGCTCTAACATTAAAATATTGTCTCTGCTCCCTGCGTGTTGCGTTTAATGTGAGAATGAGACTAAACTGGCCTGGATTAGTGTATACTTTCCTACCTAGGAGGGGTTGTGCTGTGTTAAACTGACTCACCCAGCCGCCGTGTCGTTTTGCATTCCGCGTTCTGGAGCTGGGCCTGCCAGCATCGGTCACCAGGAGGGATAGCCTGCTCGTGTGCTTCAAGCAGCTCCAGCATCTCTCGTTGACTTCTCCACGAGCCCGCTCCTCAGTGGGTTAGTTCAGGTTTTAAAAGTTGTGTTGTGGGACAAAAGGTGGAGTGTTCTCCGCGTGGAAGCGTATGGTTTTCAGCATCAGCCTGCAGCATGCTGCTTCCGTGATTGTCTCCCTCCAGAACCAATCTCAATCTAAATCTCCTCCTCAATCTGACCTCCTCATCAGGCTACAAACACACACTATCAGCTGACACAGACTAAAACATAACACATGATAAGAAAAGAGTTCCCAATGTTAAATGTTTTTCAAGCAAACACCTAAACAATAGTTATAGCTTATCTAACCCTCTTAATCGACCTCCACGGAAATGTATATGTGTTTATGTGACAAAACACTCTTGACATTGCTCTATCAGCTTGATAGCTCCTGACCCTTCTTAATTTCAAGAGAGTAGCTTAAAAACATGATTTGATGCCATATTTTAAAAGTCCTCTACAGATGATGACACATTGGTAAAAGTTAAATATATGAAACAAGACTATGGTGTCTCTTGGCATGACCTATATCTTCCTGCCAAATGTATTTGGCCTGCTGCCACCACACATTAGGCATGCACGACTTTTCCTGCCCACCCATCACTTTTGAAGGCTGTTTTTGTTCGTTGTTGTGAGATTTGACAGAACTGCATTTTAAACAGACAGTGGGTTGAAAGGCAGGCATTGTGGTTCGAGGGTTGAGCCTGTCCACTAAGCAGTGGTATTTGTGTGAGCGAAGGATCAGGGAGTTTGTGAGAAGAATAACAATGACTCAAGGATAATCAGTTCTACACAGCCATGGCTCATTGTGCTTTAATGTGGGCCGGGAGGGGGATTTTCCAGAATGGCAACAAAACCCACACATGGCTAAAATATTAGTACATGGATTTATAGTATACAATTGATTAGTAGTACTAAATAAAACTTTCTATATCAGTTTTTAAAACCTGAGCCCCAAAGTGCTATATAACATTAACAAAACAAACAAAATAAAGATACCGTAAAATTAATCTAGGAGTGCAAAGCACAATGATTTGTAGTCTTTGTATGTGATACAGATATGAGACTTTCTCATGGGATAATGCTGTAACAGACTTATGGAGTTGCATAGAACCTTCTTAACATTCTGACTCTCTCTATTTAAAGTTATAGGGAAACCTGGTGGGGGTCAGCAATTTCTGAAGTCTGATCCGGCCCGATGACAAAGATTTCAGACTGCTGTGGTGTAGTTGAAAAAATCTTTTTGAATACATTTTTTAATTGATTTCAGCAAGATGTTTATGCAAAATAACTAACAATAAGATCACCGTTTCTAAAAGATACTTTAAA
This sequence comes from Perca flavescens, assembly GCF_004354835.1. Taxonomy (NCBI): domain Eukaryota; kingdom Metazoa; phylum Chordata; class Actinopteri; order Perciformes; family Percidae; genus Perca; species Perca flavescens. The sequence goes on along the minus strand of NC_041334.1, from coordinate 20,094,007 downwards.
CTGTAAATATGATCAGAGTAACTTTGTTCCAACCACAGTAGATTGCATGTTTCAAATAATGTGTTGCATTTAGGGTATATCCATGCTGTGTCTAAATCAGTAGGCTGCAATTTACACCTTTGGATTTTGCTTCCCCCGTAACATTTTACTGTAATATATCTGTGTGACCTCGGCTATACAGAAAAATTAAGAGTTTCCATTCTAACATGCAGGCAGAGAATAGGACTGTGGTAGTAATTTAGTACCTCATCTTGGTTGCTTGTTCTAGGTATTTGGCAAACAAAATCAACTGTATGTGGAGTGCCAGTTTCAACCAATGTGCTAAAATCATTTGCATTTACATTACATACTGTGCTGTATGTGGGCAGATGCAGGTGTGAATATAGCTTGAGCAATTGAGCATTGGATTGCTATCCAATGATACAAGACACAAAAAGGAAAAATCTACCTGGATACTACCTGTGTTTTTGTCAGCCTAAACCGGACGTGATGAATGTGAGAACTTAGCGACAGATACAGAAAGGAAGGTAGCAGCGCCGCAAGAAGGTGACACTGAAACTGACATGCATCTCTTGGAAAAGTGTAAAAAGAAGTAAAACATCTCTGCCTGCAAGAAAAGAAAGTCACTCCATGCCTCTTCTGTTTCACAGAGCCTTCTTGTACTCCATGGTTGTGTTTTGAAGGTAATGAAGCTGAAGCCTGTGAAAACCCAATTAGACTGTGTTACTACTGACTGCTCTTTATCATTACTGCCCATTTATTCTGCAGTGACATCTGTATTTGTTATCGAACAACGTCTAAAGTGATGTTTTTTGCTTCTTTGTGTTATTTAATCGTATCCTCACACATTTAGTTGAACACAGCAAAACCACAAAGTCAAACCTGCACATTGGATCCAAGGGCAACAATTCACTTCTTGATTCTCCTCTGTCACTTTTTTTTATACCTTTTATCTTTGATTGCACCTGCAATAAAAAGGAGTCCTATCTTTTTGCTTTCTATTGTAGACTCACAGCACAGCTCAAAACATTGCTTTTTTAGTTTCTCATCTCAATAGAAAGAGTTTACTACTATCTAATTTCAAATGTCTTATAAATTACAATGTGATGCTGCACTGGGCAGGCTGAGGTTAAGCTATATGGCTGACTGGAGAGGTTACACAGCTTTGTAAGTGCACAAGCAGCATTTACAAAAGATGCATGGAGGACTGGAGCTTGCATGCTGTCCAGCATTAGTCAGCAACCCTGTCAGTTCTGCGTGAGGAGTGCATTAGCGTGCATGTGTGTGTGTGTGTGTGTGTAATTGACTCTCTATTTAAATTCCTATATCACAGCCTTTTAGGTTTATGAAGCAATAAAATAGAAAAGTAATCACCTGATCCTGGAGGCGACTGAAAATGAATCACTGTAATTAATCACTGTGTTTCCTCCAAAAATCTTTGGTTGCAAAGTTTTGGAGACATAGATGTAGAACTGATCAAATTTGATATTTGCAGAACCATGCAGTACATATTTAACTGTAAAACTATCCATCAGCCCTGGGATAGAAAATACATTTTAGATCGTGGGCACAAGAGTTAAAGTCAGTAAAAATGCAGATGTGTTAAAGGGTAGCGCTTGGACTGAAAGATTCTGGTGTGGAGTTGCACCTAAATATGAGGAAAGTATATTTTACATAATTTTACAAAAGTTGTACTTTTGTGAAATGTATATCAATGGATGTCAAACTAATATTGTTGGATAATTCTCATAGCCAACATATAGCTATTCTTCTGTTGTATACATACTGTACAAAATAAATGAGAATGTACTGCCATTGCTCACAGTTAAGAGCGTTACCATTTATTTTCTCCCTTTATTTTTTTCACCTCCTTTCACACTATTTCCATTGGAGTTAGGTTGACAGGTTTCTAGTATTTCTTTCCAGTTTCAGCATGCATCAGACTCAATAGCAATCAATTGTACAGTACCTCATCAAACTTTCTTAATTGATTTTATGAACACATTCTTAGAAGATTTACGGTAATGGAAATGTTGACATGTTAGGGACTGTTGGTTATTTATTTCAGGGGCCACCGGAGGAGTTTCATGATCTTTAGTCAAAAATCAACCTGACCCTCTCTTCACCAGCAATACATTTCAGATGATCCTCCAAAATGATATGGAAAAAAGGGATGACCCTCCACAACAATTTACTGATGCCTTCTGTACTGACTTGTGCTTTGCAAAGACATGAAGATTCCCATTGTTTTCCTACAGCCATGACATCCATGACTAAACTTCTGCATTCTCATCTTACGCATCACACTCCTCTGGTATGGTGTGGTGGCCATTTCAGTAGATTTACTCACTAACATTATTGTGGAAACACAATAAGCATGGAAAGAAAATGCACACTTCCTGCATTACTTCAAATACTAAATTACTCCTCTAGTAAACTAGTATTCACATGAAATAAAACATTAAAGCATTAAGACCATTCAGCAAAGCACACTGGGTAATAAGACATTCAACACTGGTTGCTATGGACTCGTCACTAGGCTTCCTCAGTCATTGTATATTTTAGCATATAGGTAAAGCTGCCGAAGCTGAACATTATCCAAAACTCCATTTCTCAGACGAGCGTCAATTTGGGAGCTTGCATGCTACCACTCTTTCCTTCTCAAAAGCCTTGAAAAAGCTGTCGTTTATATATATAATATCACCGGGAATGAAAGGATATTTGAGTCGGGTATGTCCAGCTGAGCAGGCATCAAGTATGCCTTTCCAGTTCAATAAACCAAGTACTGCCATCTGACTCACACATCACAAGACAATGTTACAATGAATTAAATCATACCAAAGCATTGTATGGCTCAAGACTATGGCAATATAGTATTCACTAAAAATCACCCAAGAAGAAAGCACAATAGTAATTCTGAAACGTGATTGACTGAAGATACAACAATTCCATCACACAACACAGTTGAGCGCAGGTTGTAAAATAACAGTTACTGAACTTTACTTAACTGCAAAAGCCAACATATACTGCACTTGACAACTAAGTCTCACACAGGCCTATAGCAGCATCACAAAATAATGACGCAATACACGTCTGATATGCATGGCATTTCAATAAACTAAACAAAATATGTACATTATCTGGTCACATGGTCACAACAGATTATATTAGCCTACTCAATTCTACTCAAACAGATCGCATAATAGCTCTTACCTTTCTTACATTTCTTGTCTTTTTCTTTGCAAAGTCGCAGATCAAATCCTCAAAGTCAAGCTCCCTCACCAGCTCGCTAAACCCTACTACAAATGCGTTGCTGTGTGTTGGTAGCACTTTACAGGCAAAGCAATAAATGTCTCCGGTGGACAGTGAATATAGAATCCACTCCCGTGGTACAGTTTCACCATTAAGAAAGGTGTCGGCTCAGTGCCTCGAGAGAGCGTGTCTTTCTGCCGCCAGCCTCGTTCCCCCTCTGAGATACTGGATATTTAGCCGCTCGATTCTAAAAGGCTAATATCGCTCTGGGTATAATTTCCTCCTGGACGGTCTCTGTAATGTCAACTTCGCTAAAGTTAACGTTAGATAACGTTAGCTGTGGCTGAGTGTAGCTGGTAGAAGGCAGCGATTCTTCCAAGCTAATGTTGGCTAGCTCCTCTACATTTTTTTATAGCAGCCGCTTCTTTCTTTTCCTTTTCCACACTTTCACTCACTGATACAACCCAATCTGACCGGGGATCAGTTACAAATTAATTCCACTCTTTCAATCTCAACTCGTTCTTAGAAAACTGATCTTGAATCAGTACGATGAAAACAACCTGCTCTATGCCCACCCACCTTTACCATTAGCCAATCTACACAGTGCATGCGGCTTTCTCCCAATCATTACCTGTCCAGTCATCATACTGACTTATGAAACACACAATCACAAGACTTCATTTTTTGTAAACAATTTTTATTTTATTCTGATTGGCTAATTATCAAGACTGTGCTTGGGCCCCAAGTGCGCATGGGCCCCTGGGCCCGTGCCCATAATGATTAATGCCCATTGGGTAATCCAGGCTTGATTGCAGTTTGCCAACAGGGGGTGCTGCCGCACCAACAGGGGGTGCGGCAGCACCAACAGGGGGTGCGGCAGCACCAACAGGGGGTGCGACAGCACCTCCAGCACCCCTACTTCCCGCGCCTATGCCGCAAGCTTCGACTTTTCAAAATAAATGCATCTGGTCTGCTATGTTTTCGTATGGTGTTTTGGATGTTTTTGAACTAAACAGTACAGCAATCATGCTAATGAATACACTTATTTTTTCAGCATATGTCTTAATGGAGCTAGCAAAGCAGTTTTGTGTTTATATGTGCGAGCGGGATTTTTTCAGTTTGGGATATCCCCCCTTACTCTAAACCTACAGCTAAAACGTCTGGCTGACTAAATATGGAGGGACCCATCTGCTAGCGATAGGGGCCGAGACTGAGAGAGCTACATGGAGCTTCATGGATAAATATGCACCAAACAAGGGACTTTGAAATGTTGCTGTTCTCATGAATACAAAAGTTGGGTGACCCTCCCCCCTAGACTAAAAAAATTGGATGACCCTCCCCTCAACAAAGAATAAAAAGACATGACCCTCCCCTATTTTCCTCCGGTGGTCCATTCCATAAATACCGAATGGTCCCTTAGCAGTTAAATGTGAGGAAGGTTATGCATTGTAACTATAGTTTTTATATTCACAAGCAGAGCTTTCCAACTCTGCTGCACAGCTCAGTGAAATGTGTTATTGCATGTATTATCGCAGAATGGTCCATAGCTGCCACACTCCACTAGTCATGAGCCAAGAAGCAAGTAGGTAGTGGCAGGCTGCCCTGCTGATCTCACTGCCCAGCACTGTGAGATCCAGCATTGCTTTCAACCAGCTCAGACATCTTCAGAGACAACCAAACCCAAAATATGGAACACACAGGCTGTGTTATGGGCTGCCAGCATCATGAGAGAAAATGGATGCTGAGATGGCCATGCAGCCCGTACTTAGGGAGCAGGGCTAGACTATCCCTGGTTAGCTGAGTAATGAAAATGTGGAAATGTCAGTGCACTGCTTAGCTTTTGATTGGTTGAGTCAATCCAGAGCCATAGAGATATAAGAGTTGCGACACTCGTTGATCTCGCTAGCGGGGTGGTCATGTGGTTCATGTAACCCTGTATAGTTCCAAACACACGCAGCGCTGTCATGTTCTCCTATGGGACTGACAGCAGCGATTGACATATTGAATGGTAAATATGAATAAAAACACATACCCATGTACTTGTTTGATTGTTATTGCATATTTGTAAATGTCAGTTTTACATTTGGAATGGGGAGACAACTGAAAGCTATGTATAGATACGTTTTTAAGTTTTGGAGGGAAAGCTTCACGTCCGTGTTAGCATGATAGCACTAGGCTACTGTCCTGTATTGTCCTTCGTGGCACGGGGACTTTAGTTTATTTACATTTTGTATTAGCCTGTCCAAACGCGTTTGTTCTGACATGTCTGGGACACCCCGCCGTGCCAGTTCACATTAAATGACATCAAATAGTACGCGAGGGTCACCGGGGACCTGAAGCTCAATGCCCTGGCCAATGCAAAAACGTCAAAATTAACTAAGTCCCGGGGGACCCGAAGGACAACACAAGGGTTAACCTTACTAGTTCTTTTTGAAATCAAAGATGATTCAAAGATGTTCTTTTTTGCACATCTGGACTATTGTATTTTCCTTGATTTTGCTTGTAATTCCGATTCACTTACCCGTGGTCAGAGAGTGATTGAGAAAGCAGAGTAGCATCAGTCCATTCAGCATTTAGTGTCCAGCCCACTTCTTCTGATGAGGCAGGAGTTGACCACACAACCATGATCATTTTAAGACTAAGCCATACACCAAGTATCACATGTATTAAAGAATAACAACTCAATACACTTGGATGAATACTTTTTTTTTTAAACAATGAGTGACACAACAAGTACAGAAAAAATGAATACAGTGGGGAAAGGAGACAATTAAAAAAAAGCAATACAACTAAGATTTACCGCTGGCACCACTGGTTATAAAACCCTTCAGCAAATGCAGATTCTAGTGCCTAACATCTGCACGCTGCAAAGGAGGATACAGCATGTAAATCTGGAGCCAGGAGTTTTGGGGGTTAGTGTTTGAGATGCTGAGTGTTTAATAAAACAAATCCTCTCCACATATATCAGGCTGAGGTTTGTGGAACAAAAAACAAGTGGGAACAAGTATGAATAAGAGCAACAAAGTAGAGCCAGGAATAGGGGGAATAGTATAAGTGATTAATTAACACAAAATATCCTCCACATATATCAGGCTGAGGTTAAGAATTCAATCATAGTGCATCAGGGTAAACAGCCGTGATAAGGGGTACCTTGGCAGCAGAGGTTTAGTGGTAAAAAAAGAGGTGGGTAAACTATAAATACCGGTGGACCACGACGTGGTCACCCGGTACGGTGGGCCACTGCCTACCGGTGTATGTGTATCCTGATGACATCGCTATAGGTTATAATTTGATGGTACTACCAAGGGTATCACTGGTTGTTCCCTCATCATAGGTCACACAATCACTATTCAATTCATACATTAATCTAAATTATTGTTGAAGAGACTCAAGAAGGAATAATATGGTTGTAATCTATAAAGTTTACTAAATGACAAAACAGATAGAACAACAATATTTAAGAGAGATAGAGAGGGAGGCTTATATCCAGGGTTTCCAATGCAATGCAGTTGTACATAATGATTTGGGTTTAGGGATTTGGGATTATTTTCATAGTCGATTAATCTGTTGAATATTTTCGCGATTAATCGATTAGTTGTTTGGTCTATAATATGTCAGAAAAATGTGGATCATTGTTTCCAAAAAAGCCCAGGATGACATCCTCAAATGTCTTGTTTTGTCCACCGGATCACCTACAAAATCCTGGTCCTCACCTACTAAGCCCTCCACCATCTGGCCCCCTCATACCTTACTGACCTCCTCTCCCCGTACCAACCCTCACGGTCCCTCAGATCCATCTCAGCTGGTCTCCTCTCCATCCAAAAGTCCAAACTCCGCAGTTTTGGGGACAGAGCATTCTCCAGAGCAGCTCCCAGGCTTTGGAACTCCCTCCCCCAAGAGATCCACACCTCTGAGTCCCTCACCATCTTCCAGTCCCACCTCAAGACCCATCTATTCATCTCTGCCTATCCCTAGCCCCACGCCCCCCTCCCTTTTCATCTGTGCCTGAATCTTGTTTTGTTTTGTTTTGTTCTGTTTTTATAATTTACCCTGCCCTGTAAAGCGACTTTGAGTCTGTGAAAAGCGCTATATAAATTAAATTTATTATTATTATTATTATTATATGACCAAGTTGAGGCATGTGTTGGCATTCTGAGTGCCTCCATGCTGCACTGTCACTGGACATCCGGTGATACACAGGGATGAGCTTCTTATGGTGATCATTCAAAAGACCAATATTTAGAACATTGGAGAAAGCAATCAAAGTAGACTAAATTGTTATTAGACACATTATCTTCACACTGTCAGAGATACGAAGAAGAGACAGATCCTGACTAAACACAGGCTCAGTGACCACCAACTGGGTCAGACAGACAGGTCAGAGAGAGAGAGACAGGCTCAGTGACCACCAACGGAGGTGCACTTCCTCCTCCACTGGGAAAAAGTATCTTCACTAAGAGAATTACACCTTGGAAAAATAACCAAAAAAAGTTACCACCAGAAAAGAAGCTGGTAGTTCTCCTAGGAGAGGAGGCAGCAGCTCTACTGACAGCTAAACATGGATCTGAGGGACTCACAACCACTTTAGGATCCCAAAATTACAGATTGGTTTAGTATTTTATAGTAATTATAGTAGAATAGTATATATGTGACACCTACATATTTAATATATGACATGTAGGCTATGAATTTCTGTAAAGTACTTGAGAGACAGAGAGAGAGAGAGAGAGAGAGAGAGAGAGAGAGAGAGAGAGAGAGAGAGAGAGAGGGAGAGAGAGAGAGAGCGAGTCAGTCTGATTACCTCCGCTGTCTGATAACTCCCCCCTTTTACTTTCACAATTGGATGCTTATGAAAAGTAAATGACCATATTTGGATCCAACAGCATTACACAGGATTGTAGAGGAGAGAGAGAGAGCTTTCCAACGATATATGAGATGACAGGGTGCAGACAGCGATCGCGGAGCAGCGGGATGATTTAGAACGCCAACTTTTGTTGAATTTAGGAGAAAGTATAGTAAAATAAAGACCTAAATGTGTATTTTTTACTTTTTTTCACCACAAGTCTGAAAGAATATATGTTATTAAAGACAAATAGCCCAAAATCTCAAAATTGACCAGTGGAAAAAAAACGATGTTTTTGCCAGCCGTGTCACGCATTAAGCCCCCAACGTTGACTTCAAGGCAGCGCTTCGACCATTGACTTCATGACTTCAAGGCACCTAACCATTGCCTAATCCTAGCTGGAAGGCGACGTTGGGGGTTGAAACACCAAACACCGCAAGAGATTGGTCAACACTGACAGTAATGCAGCGCAATATGAAATATTTCGTCTTAGATTTAACAACTTATGAAACTAATATAGAACAATTTGAAACTAAAACGACATAAGCTTAATTTAAAACGGCTTAGGCACTATAGGCTAGAGGTGGATACACGCAATTTAGAGGTGGATAAACGCACTTTGGAGGTGGATAAACGCTATTTCCGAATTTTGGGAGGTGCGCAAACGGCGTTTACGTGCGTTTAGCCTCCACTACATCCTTGCTTGGCAGCAAGAGTCAGACTAAGAAGGCTATTTCAAAACAGCAGACTTCCTCACATAAGGTCATAACATCTAGTCCACTGCCAAACACCTTACTGGTTGCCATGGATGTATTTGGCCTCTCCATCCCCGGCACACCGTCTGAAGACTCCAGTCTCCTCTTATTTCAGCAGCCAGCAGCCACCACCAGCAGCCGTCGCCAGCACCAGTAGGGCTGCTGGAATATGGAAAGAAATATGATCATAATTATTTCGGTCAATATTGAAATCACGATAATTTAACACGATTACTTGTTGACTTCTGGAAAGATGTTGCAATTATTGAACTTAAAAAAAAAACAGTGGAAAACGTTAAATAAATCAACAGTAAAAAAAAAAAAAAAAAAACACAACTGTGAAATTTGCCTTAATACTTTTTCATATTTAAAATTATGTCATTGTCATATGTCACTTACTGATATTTTGTGTGTGGAATAACTTGTATTCATACATGAAATCCAACAGCCCTTTCAAGGGTATAATTAAACGAACGCAACCTTATTTCTAGACACAGTACTCAGCTGACTAGCTAACACCGTCAGGTTCAGTAGATAAAACCTAAATAAAACCCGTCCTTAATCCACCTTAATGATCCTAGTAATCCAACATCAATAACTAACTAAATAAAAGTTGTCAGAGATTCACTACTGAACTTTGTAATTGTTGGTGTAGCGATACCTTCACAGCTGGCGAAGTCAAGCTAACAAACAAGCTAACAAACTAGCAGGCAATCAGTCGGCTACCAAGATAAAAATATATAAATTACGCTGTGCACACATACAAATAAAGATCAGTATATGCATCATAGAGGTAGCCTCGTGAGACCGTCCTGATCTCGCGAGCTCCAGTTTTCCACTCGCAGATCAGTCTGGCATCTTGAGACAGAGAAAATTTGGAGCCGTTAGCCAAACGACCGGGCCAATCAGCGTTGGTTTTGAGGTGGGTTAGGTGGTGATAGACAGATGGTTTATCCAATCAGCTAACCAGTATTTTCAGACAGCGGTAGCCGCTCGCTAATGCTTTTTTTCTCTTGGATCCTTCTTTTGGAATATGGTCCTGTGAACCTGAAATGGTTCCTTTTATTCCTAAATTCTCGTTACACAAACGGCAAATATCCTTTACCGACATGTTTGCATGCTGAGCTAACGAGCTATGCTTTGCCTGCAGCAGCAGGGGCGGGCTTGTGGTTGTATTTTCATACGCTTCGTGGATCTGATTGGTTGATTTGGCCCGTCTATCACCAACATAGGTGATAGACAGATGGTTCATCCAATCAGCTAACCAGTATTTCCGCCCCTTCCAAAAAGTTCTCCAACGGAAAGTTCCCAGATGGATATGCCGAGCAAATGCGAAGCAATCCATCTGGTGGAGTCAGGTTATCATAGAGGGCCTCTGATAAAATATAGGCAGTTGACAATTCAAAAGAGGTAGCTATTTAATCAACTTACCTCAGAAGTTACTCGATGGCCAGCAATGAAAATTAATGATGTCCGACGCCGTGAATGGATTGTTTGGAACTATGCGAGGCTGCATACCCCGGAAGTAGGCGGGAAAAAGCATACAACGGAGTCCAATGGGAGTGTCGCCACTCTGTCTTTCTCTATCACTCTGAGTCAATCTAACCCATTAGAGGCCAAATCCTGTGCAAAATTACAGCCTGGAAGTGCTTGAGATGTATCAATCAATATTTCAACATCTACCTTCAAACTTAAAGATCTTCAAAAAAACCTACATGTTTAAGGTTTTAAAGGAGAATTCCGGTCTGTTGTTTGTAAATTTGGAGTGCTGTCAGTAGCGAGAAAAACGAAAATAATCGGTGCTGCCTACACCGTGTTATCCTCCTGCTAGCGTTAGCACCCAGGAGACTGAAACAGGGCACATTTTAAACGTGCTTTTAAGCCTCTTAACATGTTCAGAATGTCATTAAAAGTGCCTACCCATGCAAAGTGATTCCTTCCAAGTGAACACAGTAAATCTGACTGCAGTAGATGTGAAAGAAATGCATGAAAGTTGTGCTAATTCATACCTCTGTGTAGCTCCGGTGTTGAGACGGCAGTAAGAGAGTGCTTAGGGACTGTCTACAAACTACAACACCGAAAAGAGATACAACAAAAATATTAATTAATTTAATGATTAAATAAGGTAGTGTCTCCAAACTTACCTCAATTATAACTTATCTGTTTTTACTACAGCAAAAAATAAGCATATGCCTATTTTTGAAAATCTCTTTTCGGTGTTGTAGTTTTTCAACACCGTAACTAAGCAGAGCTGAATTAGCACGACTTTCATGCATTTCTTTCACATCTACTCGAAATTCAGCCTTGGTGCAGAATTACAGCCACTAGAGCCAGTGCCACAATGAGCTTTCCTTAGTATGTGCCATTTCTGTGTCTGTAGCTTTAAATGCTATTGAGGAGGAGAGGGGGGGGGCGCAAGGTGACGGGTGGGGGTGTGGCCAACTGCCACTTTGCTTGTTTGCAAGCCATGATGTCTCTCTCATTCTCATGGGTGGGCCAAATTCTCTGGGCGGGCAAAGCAGAGAAACGGGAGGTAACCTCATAAGGAGGAGATTGCAGATCGGTCCATCTGTGCTTTAATTTTGTCAGAGGCAGAGCAGGATACCCAGGGCTCTGATCTTTCATGTTAAAAAACCTCAACCACCCATTTTAGGTCCGGGCCCACTCATTTTGACCCAGGCCTACTAACCCTAGTAGTGAGTGATTTTCATTCTAGCAGTTCATCCAATAAGCAGCCCGAGGGAAACTTTGAGTAAAAGCTTCTCAGCCAATCAGCCCACATGTGGCCTCTTAAGCCCCGCCCACAGGCTGCATCATCACCAGCAAGTGATCCAATGAAATGAATGACGTTGCGCGCAAGCTTTTCAAGCTCAAAAAAAAAAAAAAAAAAAAGACACAGACGGTAGCTATTAGCTAATATGAAACGCAAAGCAACTCGTTTTCATTTAAATTCAGCAAGAAATGCTCCGAGGAGCAGGAGGAGGACATTTTAAGTAACGGTTACAAGTGACAAGTTACCATCCTGCTCGGCCGCCCTCTCCCCATCAAGTCCTCCCGTAGCCACCCCCCCTCACACCAGCAAGGCAAGTAGGGTAACAGTTAGGCTAACGTTAATGCATGGGACCTTTAAAGGCAACATAATTTTTTCTCATTTTGAATGAATGAAACTGTTCTTCTTTTTCAGATCAGAAGACGCAGACCCACACCTGCGACTTTAGTGGCATCCAGTGATCAATCATCACCTGGTAAGGCACAGAATTTCCCACACAAACACACACACACATACACACACGCACACACACGCACAGTAGCCTACAGTACAGTTTTAAAAAAATTGACAGAATTACGATATAGGTTTAAAACAAAGCTCCAGGTTATCAGACAATCAGACAGAAAACATCCCTGCATTAAAAAAACACAAGGGACAGTGTTGGTAGGGCGTACTGCTTCAGTTACCAATAAGACATAATATACAATCCAGGAAGTCCAGTTTAAGTAAAATTATCACATTGGCAACTATATCCAGACAAGTGACAGGTAAACAGTAGAAATACATATGTTCCCATTACAAATTAGGACTTTGTGCTAGCATGAATTTGATTGGCCAACATAGTGCCTTGCCGGATGTCTGGCCAGGTACAAATTCTTTTACCGGGGCCCTCTATATTTGTTTGCACCCTTATTGCTTTAAAGGCATGGCCTAAGTCATGTCCTTGCGCAGGGCTAAAGTCAGTCTGGACACTGCCTTAGCTGAACATATTTGAAAATGATTACCCAAACAGTCAGTTGTAAACAGACAGAATACCTGGTTCATCTTCAACCGACCATGCATGTAAACAGTTGGCTTATTCTAAGCTGTTCATCTGACTGCTTGTATTTCCTACCCTATCTGACCTGTCCCCTCAAATGTAAGCAAGTACAGGTGAGTACAGTGGTATCATAATCAATAGAAATGATTGCCAAAAACTACAAAAATGAGACCTAAATCCTTGTACCATAACTGCTAAATGCAGCTCGACTAACCTGCAACCCAAACTAACCTCAACCTTAAACCAAGTCTGAATACTAACATAAACGCTACAGAGGCCCATGCAATAACAAGTTACCATAGCTACAATATGTTTCACAATATTCCAGACATTTCTATCTCTTATTCTGATTGCTGTGATGCAGCATCACAAGTCTATTATGCACCAAATGAATCTTCCTGCTGCTAGAGCAACAAAAACAGCTGTGTGTGTGTCCTCTCAAGGGAACTTAATGATCAAACACTATAGGGCTCCTCTTGAGAGTTATCTTCTTCTATGATTCATCCAGTAGCTCCCTGCGTTCCTCCCTGACTCTGCTGTACTTTGGTGTGTGAGTGTGTAATGTGACCCAAATTAAAAGATAATCAGCTGGGAATATAGGGCAGCAAGTGTAATTTGCTCCAGGTGAGAAAACAGAGGGTGGTGTTCTCTGTTTTGTATGAATAAATAAAGAGTTGATGCGTCATTGAGGATACCAGCAGAGACTGCCACTGTTATATTGTTTCAATCGCAGCATTTTGTCACTGAGAGTTGAACAACAGTCTTTCTAATTGGGTGTGATTATAAATTGGGGTCTTTTCCTGTGATTTGTTTGTGTAATGTGTGTCTCTGCATGTGATTACACGTGGCTGTGTTTGATTCAGTAATTGGACACTGAGCATATGGAGTGTCTCAGTGTCAACATTGATCTCTGAATAAAAGTGTAGAGAGAACCCTTCACAAGCCTCCCTGCTTAGTTAATCTGAGGCAAGAAGAGAGAAAAGGGTAAAGAAATCACATGTGAAGTGTAAAAATGGGGGGGAAACAAGAAGAAACTGAGATAAAGTATAGAAGATTACGGGGAAAACGAAGTGCAAAATTTCTTAGATATTATATTGTGTTACCGGTTATTTTGCAGTCATATTCTTTTTAAACTTGTGTTCGCTTTTTGGTTGTGCCCTGCCTCCATAAATGAGAATAACTAACATGAAAAGATGGTGGAACAGCAAGGAAAAGAGCGAAGACGCCTTTGGATAAAAGCAATGCCTGCAATATGTATTTTTTTTTAAAAACAATTTTGTTACTTGTCTATTCTACATTGTAACGGAAATAGTTTCCCCTCTGGAATTGATCAAATTGTAAAAATCTAATCTAATCTATTTTTGGCTATCTTACCCTTAGTGGGTGGTGACAATGTTTGGAGAGTAAAAAATGAATATTAGAGAAAAGTTGTGCAACTTGTTTAATTTTGATGGACTTCAATTTAATCTCACACTAGGCTGCATCTCTGCATAACTTTAAAATAAGAAATGATGAGAAAGACAGCCATGCCATTGAAAAAGACTTCAAGACAATCAAAGATCGAGACAGTTACAGTTGTGTGAGAACGAGGATGTGTGCAGGGGGATGGGGGAGGATGATGATGATGACGATGATGATGAGGGAGAGGAGCTATGCTGGTGCAGTAATAGTGTGCCCCACATCAGAAAGAGCCCTGCATTATTTAATGCTCTGCAGATTGCTCTCCCCTTTGCACTGTGAACCCCAATAGCACATCAGAGGAACAGCCACAGAAAACTGAAATGCAAGCTGTGGGCTGAATAATGAGGAAGCAGATATCGTCACAAAAGTGTGACTAATTTGACCTTCCCTGAAGAGGAGGATTCATTTCTTTATTGATTCTTGGAGAGAGACAAAGATACAATTTGAGTGGGATTAAATAAAGCTTAACAAAAGCTAAATATTTTAATTTGTTAAAGTACATAAATCTTTGAAATAATGACAAAGCGCACACTGGGTATTTTTATTGACAACAACTTTGTATAAAATTACTTTGTACATTATGTACACTATCTTTTAATTTAAAATGGATTCAGAAGTTACAATAATGAAAACAAATCAAAAACAACTCTTCTATTCACTGCTATTGTGACTGAGGGACAAATTGCAGATTGTTTACAACTTCATACCTTACCAAATGTAAACATTGCGTACATGTTGCTCATATGTGCATCGCTGTTCTTCTTCACTGCCATGCAAACTGCTGGCCTAATCCTTCTTCACCTTTCCCTTTCTTCCACTTACAGATTCTCCCTTTTATTTTAACCCTATGAAAAGCCATTTTAACCACTGGTTAACCATAAAACATATCCTCATGCTCAGCTAGCCCTGCTGCCACTAGTATTGTAAAAAAGCTTGGAGCTACACACTTTAGTTTTTGTAAGCAAGTAAATGTGAACTTGTGCTGCATCAGGCAACTTTAATCTTAGTTGACAACGCTGATCCTGTTCTTGTAATTGAAGTTCATAGATTTTACGCAACTTCCTGCTATCTCTGGCCCATCAAATCAATACATTTTAAACATTGTGTAGAAATTGCCCTTTTTGTTTGTTTTCGTTGTTACAAACATTCATTTCTGTCTCATGTGTTTCTCTTTGTATATTGTGCACTTTGTTCATCAGGCATTGTAAATTCAAGTCCCTGCAGTGCAAGAGGACATATACTGTACATTTGAGATATTCTTTCGTGTTCACAGGCTATAATCGTTTACTGTGAGCAATCACGCCTGTTGTTTATCCAGTAAATGCAACTTTTCTTGTGTCATTTCGCACTCTTTAAGCAACAGCAGCAGCAGCAGCAGCAGCTTGTCAGAAGTAATCTAATTAGCATTTTTTATTCTTTTGTTGAGGAGATGATATCTGTGTTTGAATACAGTTAGTAGCTGGTATGTTTAAACTCAAGTAAATTGGAGGTAAGGAGGAAGATCATAAGAAAGTAGCTTAATGATATTATTTGTGTAAAAAGACATCTCTTTTCCTTCCCCACTCTCTTTGCCATTTGCACGGCGACAGTAAACAACTGCAAAAGAAAAAATAAACAACGCTTTTAAAAGCATGACTCTCTAGACTTTTTCATTTTAACACACAGTGAAAGCATTTTCTTGATTTTCTCATTTTTCTCCATCAAATGATGTACAGAAAATATAAATCAACACCAGCTACAGTAGGCAGCTAAATTAGAGTGCTTGGTTGAATAACGTGGAGTCAGAAGAGTGTCTCTGTTTTCGTCTGGCTTTGTGTCAGACAGCCAGTCAGCTGGGAGTTGCAGTGACAGACTCATCACTGCTGGAACGGCCTTTTTTTATTGGCATTTTTCTCTCATTCTGCAGCACAGATGGGCTCTGTACACAGAGAAAACAATCTAAATATCAGCCGTCTGAGCCATTGTTGACCCAAATAATATTTCAAAAATGTCTTCTTTTTCTACTACTACTACTACTACTACTAACAATAATAACCATGATATTTTTTTCATCATATTTGAGCACAGCTGCTCATTGTTAAGGTTTTAAGTCTTCAGCTGCAGTAAATTGTTCCTATGCACCAAATTTAAAAAAATTAAATAAAAACATAAGACGGCACCTGATAAATTTGGAGCTCCAGTTTCACTCCATCTATGGTGCACATGTCATTCTCTCTGAAATTGCCAAATTTTACAGGTTCTCTAAGTTTATCTTTTCTGGGTCAAGACACCTTCATCTTTTTTAATTACAGTGTCTACTTTTACTCTCTGACATCACTGCTGGTGGTAAATTGTTAGAGCTACTTAAGATGCAATACTTCTGCAGTTAAAACTGCCAATGTCACTGATGAGGAACAGTACTTATTAGTTAAAATAATTTTTCTGTCTTTAAGTTACAATAATAATGACAATAACATAACATGTAATTAATAAACAACAACAACTTAAACAGCAACAAAATAATGTGTAAATATCAAAAGAAATTATAGATTACAGCGATGATAGACGAAAATGTGCAGGATGAACCCAGATTTACACTGATCACAAAATAAGAGTGCAGTATACCATACAGCATGTACAAGCTATACAGCTGAGACAACTTTTGAGCCATCCTCAAGATTGTTCCACAGGCTCACACCTTTTATTGAAATTCATTTCTTTGAATCTTTTAAACATAGATGTTCATTTAAGATGGTATTTGCTGTCTCTTTTAGCAAACATTTTTTGTCAACTTTTTTGCTGTTGCACAAAATGTTTCGGATTACATTTTTCACAGGTGGGATGAAACTAATTTCAGACTGATCTAGCTTGACAGCTGTCTGTCAAATACCAGTTTATAAATCTTCAACTTTCTCTGTATCTTGAAGGACAATCCAAGACTGGCCCATTCCCTGTGATTGATTTGAAAAAAAAAAATCCATAATGGTTATATGAACCTTCTCAAACTCCTTGGAGATCCTAAAAATAAGATTCAGTTTCAAGCATCACTGTAAACACGTACAGCGTGAATATAAATCCCTCTTGAAATGAAATGTAATGGCTTTTGTGTCACGCTTTTAAACACCAGTGGGTTTGTGTTTGGTGCAGAGAAAAAGAAAGAAGAGAGAGAGAGAGAGAGAGAGAGAGATCAAATAAAGAAACAAGCACATCACTGGCATTTTGAACAGCCTAGCGCATACTTTTAAGTGGCAATAATATATGCACATGCTCATACACACACACACACACACACAGTGCCTTCCTAGTGCCTAGGGATGCATAGGTTGCCAAGCAACAAGGTGGTGTCCTAGAAAAAAGTTCCACCACGCTGGAAATGCAGAGCTGGATACAGGTTCAAAGCACTCACTATTGATCATAGATCATGGTTTTACTGTATTCTAGTCAACTGATGTTTTGTTTCTATTTCAGTCATCTCATATAGTGACCACAGAGTCATGTTTCATATACAGACAGATGATAAAGCTTTATCCGGTGGGAGTCACATGAGCTTTACTTGAGTGTAGTATCATGTTGGAGTTTCCTTGTTTTGTCCTAAACAAACATAATCTCTACACAGTATGTGTATGCACATTGTAGCTGTTTTTACTGTAGTAATATACACTCAGTTACCAGCTATTAGGTGCACTTAGCTAAAACTAATCCAGTCCAATTTATGGTCCTGTGTTAACTCTACGCAGACCCTACGCCGTAGCGTGACGTGCACCTCTCCAAAAATGTAACTACACGTATCAGTGACGCAGACCGCAACAACTGTGACTGGTCCGCTTGGTCGTGCCTTGGTAGCGTTGCATTTCCTCCTACTCATTTCCTGGTTCTCCTTCTCCATAAACAACATGAAATCAAGGAGGCGGTTAACTTTTCCTGCTTCAGCTTTCCCAATGTGGTCAGAAAGCACAGGGGAGACACTTTGTTTCTCTCACTATGCCTCTAGAGTCAGTACTCGCTCCGAAGCTAATCCCTGTCACTCTCTCACTCACTCTACAACACAGTCTCACTCCCTACTCGTCAAATGTATGACGCATGGTCAAGGACCCTGGCGTCAAGTTTCAACGAAATAGGGGTACCCTTGACGTTATTTTTCGACGAGGGGGGTCCGTCAGATAGACATTCATGTTATTCCCTCACCGTCGGATATCGACGAAAGAAAAAAACACGCCCCCCGCCCCTTAACTCGAAATCTGTGACAGTTATTGGTATTTTTAGCCCAATAACCGCTGTTTTAATCAACATTACTCACGAGATAGTATCATGGTTTATATGTATTTCTTTTTATGTTATTATTTCGGTATATTTCGGCCAGGGAAGCTGGATTGCTTTTTTTGTTGATTTATATTTTTTAAACTATAATGCTACATCTATCAACATTTATTTAGATGTTATCATGGTATTCATTTCTTTACTTTAATAATATTATTTCGGTCTTATTACCGGTGAAATATTACAGTATAGGCTAATACAGAACATTACGATATGATCCGAGCAGGAAGCATTCAAAGCCGATAGGCCTATCCCCCAATGCAATGCGGCCATTCATTTCAAAGAATCGGGCAGCGATCAGCTGGTCTTTAACGCCAGGATCGCTTCAATATACATATATACAGTCAGTTATTGTGTCACCAGCAACAACACGTTGCTCAGTTTTATTCCAGTAAATTATGAACCATAATAACGTTTAAACGAATCCGCGAAAAACTCCGGAAGTGACGTAGTACGTCCCGCTCGGCGGATACGAAGATAAAAATATATAGGCCTAACATTCGTAATATTAATGTTTTTTTCTAATGTTGTATTTGAGGAGTTAAACAATAAAGATTGTTATAATATTAAAATACAGTTTCATGTATTTGTCTACGTTTAAACGAATCCGCGGAAGTGACGTAGAAATTCCACATCTCGTCTGTGAAAGAATGTTCCACGTTGTACGTGAGAATTTACACAATAAAATACTAATAATGAAAAAATTGTGTTTTATATTTAGCACTTTTATTTGCCTTATATATACTATATAAAAAACCTACAGTTGAGTGTTTAGAAATACAGCCTAATGGCTTGTTTGACTAATTTGCATTTGTTTTGAATTGTTGTTGTGAAAAACAATATACAAAGAGAAGCATTTTTTATTTTATTTTCCATACATAGTTATTTAAAAACGCAATTTTCTAATTTTGCAGTTGATAAATATTAATAGCAAAGACTAAAGGGGAAAAACATAAGTATATTTATGTGTGGGACTTAGTTTGATTTAAAATCACACTGCATTATTAGTTGTTTTAAATAAATTACTTTTTTGAAATATCAATTTATGGTAGGCCTAACATATTCATTATTATATTCAGAAGATGATCCTCATATCAATCACCGTGGTTACAGCTTGTAGCCATCCTAACCTTTGTAGCCTTTACTGAGACTACCTTTTCAAAATTAAGAAGGGACTAGTTTTAAGAAGCTTTTTCAGGAAATTAAAAGGATAAGCAGATTGTTACTGAGGTTTTTGTTCACTGAGTAAGATGTATATAGCTTTGTTTGGGTATGTATACATATACAACATTTGTATGGCATTTTTGGCACACTTCTACCTCAGCACTACTGCACAAAGACAAAACTCACACATCTCATTCAACCATTTCACAAGCTGAGAAAAGGGTCATGACATGGGTCAGAGCAGTGGTTCCCAACCATTTTTTCTTTGTTGCCCCCCCCAGTCTAGCCTATATCACTTTGTTCATGTTGTTTTTTATTTTAAGTATGTCAGCTGTATGATAAAACAATATGTCAAGTCTTATTTGTGAAGCATTTGAACTCAAGGCAAATATCCCTCTGGGGACAATAAAGTATCTCCTGCTAAGTGGTCTCCATGATGTGTAAAAATTAAAACATTGTCGTAGGACTATAGCAAACACATCGTTGGAAAGGTCTCAACCTGGAGAGTAACATATGTCAGTCTGAAGAGGATACATTACTCCTGCTTTGAAATATTGACCTCTGAACCTTGAACCCAGTACATGTATGAAGGCCTGTCATTTAGCAACAAAAGGTTCTACACACATAAAACCAGCTGTTATAGAAAGCTCTGGACCTCAGCTGTCATGTAGATATGGTCACCAAATTACCCACTGTAAGCACTATAAAATATGGTAATAAGCTATTTTCACCTATTTAACGATTCGATTTTTAAAATCTGATGACACCAGTGTGTTCTCCATCCCAAAAAACCCCAGGGTGTATCCAAAATTATACACTGCCAACTTCTACTTATGAGAAATATACCAATATAATTTAAAACTACAACTCCCATAAGAAACGCCACAGAAGCTGTTACAAAGCTTGAGCACTTGTAGTTTTTCCGGGGTGGGTGGGGGGACTCGTTCGGCTCCTCTTTCTGCTGTCTGCCGTGAAATGGCTTGATTCCACTTCAGATTGAGGCCGCCCGCCGGCCGGCCGAGCACACAATATATGAGACAAATGCATGAAACTGTATTTTATTATTATAACTATCTTTATTGTTTAACTCCTCAAATACAACGTTAGAAAAAAACATCAATATTACGAATATTATATATTTTTATCTTCGTATCCGCTGAGCAGGAAGTAATACGTCACTTCCGGAGTTTTCCGCGGATTCGTTTAAACGTTATTATGGTTCATAACTTACTGGAACAAAACTGAGCAACGTGTTGTTGCTGGTGACACAATCACTGACTGTATATATGTATATTGAAGCGATCCTGGCATTAAAGACCAGCTGATCGCTGCCCGATTCTTTGCAATGAATGGCCGCATTGCATTGGGGGATAGGCCTATCGGCTTTGAATGCTTCCTGCTCGGATCATATCGTAATGTTCTATATTACAGCATATACTGTAATATTTCACCGGTAATAAGACCGAAATAATATTATTAAAGTAAAGAAATGAATACAATGATAACATCTAAATAAATGTTGATAGATGTAGCATTATAGTTTAAAAATATAAATCAACAAAAAGCAATCCAGCTTCCCTGGCGAAATATACCGAAATAATAACATAAAAAGAAATACATATAAACCATGATACTATCTCGTGAATATTGTTGATTAAAACAGCGGTTATTGGGCTAAAAATACCAATAACTGTCACAGATTTCGAGTTAAGGGGCGGGGGGCGTGTTTTTTTCTTTCGTCGGTATCCGACGGTGAGGGAATAACATGAATGTCTATCTGACGGACTCCCCTCGTCGAAAAATAACGTCAAGGGTACCCCTATTTCGTTGAAACTTGATGCCAGGGTCCTTGACCATGCGTCATACATTTGACGAGTAGGGAGTGAGACTGTGTTGCACTCTACCACCTTCTCCCCAGCATACACACATGCCGGCTCTGCTATTCTCTTAAAGAGATACGCTAGGACAACGCAGACACCAACGCACAAGTATAAACCTCAGGCCACTTACGTAGGCTACGGCGAAAGCTCTGCATAGAGAAGAACTATAAATCCTGCTTAAGAAAACCGTCCTGCACTAAATCCTTCCTTTATAAAGGTTAAAATGTTCAGTTTTTGTTTTAGAGAGGTGTTCAAATCTATGATGGTTATTTAGCCTACCCTCATTAATATAAATGGGGTGGGCAAAATATTAGAAACACTTAAAACATGACATCAAGGTAGAATTTATTGCAGGACTGTTGTATATTGTTTTACTAATACTATTAGATTTTATTTGACATGAACATCCCAGTTACAATGGACAAACCAGATGCATTGCTTGAGTGTTTTAGCACACTGCTAATTCTCAACACGTGTCCATGGCTGGCTTTTTATTAAAAAACAAACAAATAAAAACTGTAGACTGCATTCGTTTTAGGTATATGTACCTAATACACTGCCAACTGACTGTAAATCAACTCAGCTCCAGACTATACTTCAGTATGTTACACACTAACTATGCTACACACTACTCCCTTAAGGGGTTTTGGATAAACAGTGTTTTATTGTTTATCTATCATCAGCAGTTGGCTGCATGCGGGGGTCTATTAGGAAGAAGATGAGAGTGGATTAGCATCCCCTTTGTTAGCAAAAATCATCCAGGGAGTCTGTTTTTATTCATAGATGAGAGTGGAGAATAAAAAAATAAAATAATTCTACCCATCAAGCTTGATAAAAATTGAGCAAACACTTACTACATTAGCTTGTAGTGTGTCAGATAACCATCTGGGTTACTTGAGGTCATCTTATATCCACTCTGTCTGGAGACACAGCAGACTCCAGCTCCAGAGAAGAGGTCAACTGTGCAATTATAAACAGTATCAAACCTGCACAATGTTTGCCTGTTCATTCTATATTTGATTTTAAAACCCCTTATTTTAATTGTTTTATCGTGTGCAGTAGGCCTACTTAACTGACTATTTGCTTTATTACAGAAATAGATGAAGATCGTCTCCCAAACCAGCTGTACAAGGTAATCTAATTCATGATCCATGAGGGTCAATGTTTACAGAAATAGAATTATGAGAATCTTTTTTTCTTTTCTTTTTTAATTATCTATATATTAGTGCTCTCTGCCCAGCTGATGTGAAACATTGATGTTTTATAGGCAGCCTTGTTAAACTCTCCTCGACAACGGCGAAAAGGGCAAAAGGGAACACCGACAATGAAAGGTAGAGTAAGTTATCTTGGATATATATATATGTGATGTCATATTAGTCATATTATTAGCAAATTGTTCTGCTTTTTATAATGGCCTGTTTCCATCATCTCTGATTTGTTCAGCTATTCTTTGACCTGAAACATAATTCATTCTAATTATCAGGTTAATTGAAATGAAACATCCACCTGCCATCAGTGTATTGCGATACTTCCACTCCAATCCAATTTATTTATAGAGCACATTTACAAACAACAAAAGTTGACCAAACTGCTGTACAATCAGAAAAACATAGAAAGAACACAATGAACACAAAAACAACAAAAGGACAACAGTTTAACAGCAAAATGGTAATAATATTGAAAGGCAACTATTGTTATGTGTTAAAAGCCTGAGAATAAAAATGTGTTTTAAGACAGGATTTGAAAACAGACAGTGTAGGAGCCAACCTAATATGTAGAGGCAAGTGATTCCAGAGTTTAGGGGCTACTACAGCAAAGGCACGGCCTCCCCTTTTCTTCAGCCTTGATCTTGGGACCACAAGGAGCAACTGGTCAGCTGACCTGAGTGACCTTGGGGGGACATATGGTTGCAATCAATTCTGAAACATACAGGGAGCCGGTGAAGGAAGGCCAGTACCGGGGGGAGATGTGATCTTACCTACGTGTTCCTGTCAAAAGACGAGCTACAGCGTTCTGGAACAACTGCAAACTTAAAGTGGCTATTTGTAATTATTATTATTGTAGTTTCAGTTTGTGCTGATTCTAGCGGCTGCTTTGGACAAAAGCGGTAGTGTTTTTAGTATCAGCGTCCCAGCATCAGCCATAACTACAACTGATAACTTCTAAAATAAAATTAAAATACAATTAGGCCTATATAAAGAAAACTCCTGCTACCTTTTACCTGGCTGGATACGCTAACACAGGCTTTTCCGGTGTTACAAAGAAATCTGTGACCCGTCAGAATGTGTTACTGTTGAGCTAATCATTTTGTGACTTCATGGGAAAAATTGGCCCAGGGTAAAGGCACTGATAACATTTTTTTATAAAAATAGCGTTCTTTTCACCGTTAGGCTCATTTGCTGTTAAAGGTTATTTATAATCATTATATGAAAAATTACAGTTTCAGAAACATTAAAAAGTTACATATAGTAACTTTAATATACATTTTGGCAGGTCAGTATTGTTAAGACAAACGCTGAAAATGCCCACCTATTGTTTACAGTGACAAAGCTGTTAGTATGTCCTATAGAGTCCAGGATGTTAGATATCAGGTAAACTTACTAGGTGAAGTAGCTGAGCTAATGGATGGATGGAAGTTTGCTCTCTTTTGAGTGTCCTATTTGAACCTCGGAGCCTATCAGTCCTGAACTTGCCTCAGTGAGGACTCATTATCCTATATTTTTTTTACAAGAATTTCTCCCGATTTCCCTTGTAAAATGGATCTGTGTGACAATTGGGTTCCTGCACCATTTAAAGAAAGCCTTAAGAACAAATGCACACACAGAGTCCGAGAAGTGTTTCAACATCTGATTATTTCTCTAGGCTGTTTTTGTCACTGCAATACAATGCAAATCTTATTTTAAGGGCCAATGTCCAATTAAACACAAATATAGAATGTAATGATTTATGCAGCACAACAGAACTGAAGCAAGGGAACAACAATGAGAATATAAGTGAAATTTGGTGCGCTAGGAAATTTATTCTTCTTAGTTTCATAGCTAAACAGCTCCGAGTGTGATGAATCACTTCCTAGAGGTAACCCAGGCGATAATCGCTTTAATTTCCCACTACACGGAGATTAACAGTAATAAAACCGTGGATGAAGGAGGTAGAGGAAGGCGATTAAACTAATCATCTCCCTTCTCTGATGTATCTGTACTTGCCCCCTTACTCCAAACACTGCTGGATGTTAATTCAACATTGCCTAGCGTACAACATTCTTTTGAAGTGCTGCATTTCTCGATAAGTCTTCACCTTCCATCTCTCTTTTCTCCCATTGGTTCCCTTTATCTCACTCCATTTTCCTCTCTTGCATGTCCTCCTTCTTCCACCATTCCCCCAATGATTCTGTGCTTTTTACATTCCACTATTTCTTCCAATCCACTCTTTTCCCCTCTCATCTTCCCTCTCCCTCTCCTGTTAACTCTTTCCTCAATATTTCATTTCTCTGCTTCTCTATCACCTATCTTCGCCTCCCTCTTCCCAGAGCTGCAGTTCATGGTAGAGCACCCCTCTTCATGCAGCAGCAGGGAGCTGGGGACGAGTGCTCCTCAGAGAGCTGCCTGTCGGACCGCCCCAGCCCCGACTCTGTTCCCACCGGGGAGGAGCTCCCACACGATGATGAGGCCGCTGCAGGGGCCTTTGAGAAACTGCGCTGCCAAATGGAGGGTATGTTTGGAGACTGTGAAGAAGTGTTTTTTTTGCATGCCTACTGCATTGCAGCTGCCTATTTCAGCAACAAACCTACAGCTGACTTAGCCGCTATTATTATAAAATTAGACCCTACCTGTAAATGTGTGTAGTATGAGGTTTCCATGTTCATGTTCATGTGTTTTTCCTTAAAGTACTCATATTATGCTTTTTGACTTTTTCTCTTTCCTTTATTGTGTTATATATATTTTTGTGCAAAGTGAAAAAGCCCAAAGTCCACTTCAAAACGGACTTACCATCTCCAACAGAAAACACTGTTCACAAACTGCTCTAAACAGCTCTATTGTAGTCAAGCCTTTACTTCCGTGACAAACGCGCGTCACTTTGTAACCCGTTATAATGCTCGCCTAGCTGCTAGCATGACACGCCCTCATATTCTGCAACTGACTAGCTAGCAGGGCCGCATGTACGACTCCCAACAAAGATGGAACAGAAGTGAGATGCTTCACTCTGTAGCTAAAACAGAGAGCTCAACACACAGGGTGAAAAGAGGAGCTGCAGCAATGTGCTGTACAACTAAAATATTGTGTTTTTTGAAAATTAAACCACATAAACCCATTCTAGTACAACCTCTAAATACAACTATGAACCTGAAAATTAGCATAATATGAGCACTTTAAGACAATCATAGGGTATGAAGTAGAGTGGGTATTTGTCAATCTGGACTTAAAAGTACAATCTTTCCCTCTGAAATATACTGTAAAAGTAGGAAGTAGAAAATAGAAACAAAGTACAACCTCAAAATTGTACTTATACTGTAAGCATGGTTCTTGAGCAAACACACTTTCCACTTGTGCATGTCAGTCAGTGTGAGCTCGTAATATGAATGGCCCATGAATGATACGGGCCAAAAGGGAGTCTGTCAGAATATGTCTAAGGCAAGAAAAGGTGTAGAAAAGGATGGACACAAGAGGTCAATAGAATGCTAGAATGAAGGCCAGATAAGGAGGTCACTGCCGTGGCCTCTGAAAAATGGATGGTGTGGCCCCATGAGAAGAGAAAGAGAGGAAGGAGAGGTTGAGGAAGGGTATTGAACTGGGAGAACATTGGAGCAGTAAAGTAAAGCAGAACATGAGGCAGGAAGAAGGAAAATGGCTGGAAAGGATGCATGTAAAGGATGATAGGATTATGGAGAAAAGTGAATCAAAGAGCTTGGAGAAAAGAGGACATTGAAAGGAACATTTTTGATAAATAAGCTTATTCACTTTCTTGCCAAGGGTTAGATGAGAAGATTGATACTACTCTCATGTCTGTACACTAAATAATATGTATTTGTATTGTAGGTTCATATATAGCATAGCATATAGTCATCTCATCTAACTCTGCAAGAAAGTGAATAATTGAACTATTGCATTAATTCAAATTTCAATTTCAAAATGCAATTTTTTATTTATATTAAATGTCAAATCATTACAGAAGTTATCTCAGGACACACTCCATATAGAGCAGTACACTACTGTATAATCATATAATACAATTATAATGAAAACACTTGCATGGTTATGCTGTCTCCTTTCTGTGCCAAATACTTTACCAGCTAATGAGAAAAACAGCTTTTCAGCTCACACTGATAATTCACTTTAATGGCAAGTGAGAAGTTGGTCACAGAGTACATAAAATACACATTCAGCATATACCCAGCAGTAATGCGTCATGCGGGCTCCATTTCTGAAGTGCTGAAATACATTTTTTGTTAATGTTATCTATTTTCATTTTAATTCACTGGGACACACAACAACAAGATGTACTCCCATGTTACAAGATGACTATGTTTTTTTATGGATTGCTTTATGGCTGCTAATTAAGTTCTCAGTGCAGATGAAAAGAGCATAGGGGAAGCTGGGGGAAACAAATCGATGACCATTAACACAGGTTCAGTCGGGGGTGGCTTCACAAGATCAGCCTTTTCAATTTACTCAGCATGACTAAAAAACATGCAACTGTAAATGTATACTGAAAATATAGGAATATTGTGTGGTGTATTTTTTCGTCCTTGGTTAGATACATCTCTCTTCACTTTTATCTCAACCTCTATTTGTCTCTCTGCCCCCTGCAGAGTTCTCAAGGGAGAGTTTATTAGAAGCTGCTGATGGACTCGAGTGCCCCCTCTCCAAGGAGAAGGAGGATTTTTCCACCGTTGCCAATGTAGCAGATCTCTCATCACAACAAAGCAACGCACAAGCAGGTAGAGTCAAAAGAGCCACGTTTAGGCAGGGTTTATTTAGATATGTTAAACAGTTCAACAGGCTTGACTTGGTGTCATGTAATCATGGCTTGTCAAAAAACATCTGTGAAGGGGCTTTGATCCACACATCACAGAGCGCTGTGCTGTGGCTGAAATACCTTGGGAGGCAGCTTATACGGAAGTGGAAAATGTGTTTGTGGGGCCGGTGGGGCTGAGCTGATAGTGTGGTGTTCTGTCTATACTGTAGACTTGATTTCTTTCTTTCTTTCTTTCTTTCTTTCTTTCTTTCTCTCCACCATTGATTTATGACTGTGGATCTATTAATCAAGAAAATGTTATTTGTTGCAACAAATGACTGCTTAACACTTTGTAAAGCATGTATATATAAAACAAAGGCAACAGTGGCTATAACACTTGATTATGAATTATGATTTTATGCTTTAATGTGACTGTCGGACAAAACAATGATGTAAAGACGATATTGAACGCACAAATTGACGATCTGTAACACCGCTGTACAATTGGTGAGTGGACTGGATATTTTTGTAGTTCGAACAACTCAGACAGAGTGAGATGTCATCTTTCTGGCGGATCGTGTCACACCATTTTCCGGAGTCGCATCCTCCCAGTTAGTCTTTCATTCTTTTAATTTCAGCTCATCAACTGACATGATTTGTCATTATTTGTATCAAAAGCTCACGAAAAGAAACAGAAAAAAGTTTGACAAATTTGGACTTGTAGACTGCAGCTGTAATTTCAATGTGTAAAGATGAATATTTAATGAACATTTAGGTAAATATACTTATCAGGTCGTATTTGGAAGGACAAGGATCAGGGTGAGGGCCAAGGGTCAGCAACTTTCCCTGACCTTTGATATGTTTCCGGCTGACTTATTTCTAGATTTTGCTTTATTGCTCATATTTTCAATGAGTTTATTTTACTTGCTGGAGTCCTAATCGCACAGGACTAGTATTACCAGGGGACCTTGTGTAATTTAAAAATGACACCCCCATGTCTGTGTTTCGTGCGGCGCATTTACACAGCATAAGCGAAGTCTGTATTTTACTCAAATTACTGACATTATCCCATCGATATGATGTCAAGGCTCTGTCAAAACCTTTGTTTATAATTGGCAACAAAGCCAATACAAACCCCAAATCACAGAAATGCCGATTCGCACGGGAGTAATATTATCACACAACTTCTAAACGCACTAACCCCATTCAAACTGAATCGAAAGACCTGCGTTTTTGCCGGACCGTCAAACGGCCGACGCAGGCTGTCTGAACGCAGCCTAAGTGATAAGATACTTAGCCGGACATGCTAACGATTTCAGCTTACTCTAGAGCAGACAAACACACTGTTTATTACATCCCTTACACTTTGCTTTGTATTTTTTGGTTTTAGACAAAGAAAAAAAATACATTACTCTCTTAAAATGCCATGTGTCAATCTTATTCAATTAGCCGCATACACACCGTATTGGCATGTTAAGAGATCCAATGCTTGACAGGCCTGCTGTACCTAGTTACAGTTGCTAAGCTATTATTGGACAATCACTGGTTGGTAGAGGGGTGAACTTCTACTTACAACTATAAAGCCAACTGGATTTATGTATATCATGACCTTTGTGTCTATGTAGTTAAACACCAAGCTACATAAACAAGAGCGTACTTTTCTCTTCATTTGGAGAAACAACACAACATTGAATTAATAAAACATGTTCCCAAATATATATTTATTGTTTAGCTGCAAGAGTCCATTAAAATCCAGGGAGGGCAGCTACTTCTCTTTCTCTTATTGTCCCTCAGTCTTTTATGTCTCTGTCTATATTTTGCAGAAACAAAAGCAGCAGCATCCAGTGCGAGTCAGCCGGCCGAGGAGAAAACAAAGAAATGTAGCCTGAAGAAAGAGAATTAGAGCCGCCTTCTGTATAACACAAAGCTGCTCAGTCTGCTCAGACAGCCCAACACAATGACTAAAGGTTCTGTCTGCATATCCAATTTTTAGAAACATCAGGGCATCTATGTTCCTCTACAGTCAGGCCTTACTATCCCGAGAACAAGAACAAGGTTTCTAAACATATTTTGTGTCAAAAATCCTGTGTGAATTATCTAATTATAACATATTTGTTGTCTATAGCCTCCCCTGCACTAATAAAACTAGCTTATTGTGCCAGACTGTGAGTTACTATCTAGTTAATGGGAAAGCGATTCCTGTTTCAGTCACACAATCATTATCATAAACTACCACCATTCACATGCATAATGTCCACTTTAATGTTCAAAAGCAAATTGTAATCCCTTTAGTTTTTGTCATTAAATGTGCCATGACTCTCTTACTGCAATTATTGTTCCATCTCAAAGCAATACAAATGTATTTGTACCTCATAGATAACTGGGACCGAAATCATCACTTTTAAATTCAAATGTCATCATTTAGTTAGTTAGATGCAAAATCTTAAATGAGTGGGTAGAACAACTGGGTTGATTTACAGTTTAAATAAAAAAAAATATCCACGTTTGTTTACACTAATGGATTGGATATCTACCATTACATTATTTATTATTATCTACATTCTTAAAGTACAACTGAAATACAATTGCATGTTATTTTTCTTCTGCAGCATATAGAGCTGCAGCGATTAGTCAATTCATTGATTGACAGAAAACGTATGGGAAACTATTTTGGTAGTCAATTAATCCTTTTGATTCATTTTTTTAAGAATAAATTCCAAATCCTCTGGTTTCAGCTTCTCCATTGTGAGGATTTGCTGATTCACTTAGTCTTCTTCTATGACATATAAAATATTTGGACTGTTGGTCTGACAAAACAAGACATCATCTTAAACTCTGGGAAACTCTGGGGGCCATATTTCATTCATATTTTTCTGACATTTTATAGAGAAACTGGTTCATCTATGGTTCATCAATGAATTGATGAATCGAGTGAATAATCGGCAGATTCATTAATGAAATTGCTAGTTGTAGCCTGAAGAGCATTACATATCTGCTCTGTAAATTACTTGTTCTGTGTTCAACTTTGAGTAAAAACCAGAAACCAAAAGGGAAAACGTTAACGGATTCATGAAGGCGCCCCCTATTTTAGCATTAATTTGTTAGACTACTGTTTTGGTATACGTAGATAGGGACCTTTTTTCCATACAGCCAACTCAATGACTTCATTTTAAACCATATATGCGTAAAGCAGTAAACCTCATCATCTTACAGACAGACAACAGCCTGCAACACAACACACTTTCCTGCTAAAGTCTCCTTTTTGTCTAACTTGCAAACAACATCTCCTGCATCTTAGCTTGTTGAATGAGAGACCAAAAAAGCTTCTTCTTTTTTTTCTTTGCAACCAAACAAACATTCATCGGGGGAAAAGTGCACTGCTAACGTCAGTTTGCATGCTAGATAGAGTAGCTTATTAGCTGGTCAGCTGCAGCACATTAAACAGCTTAACTGCCCATGCCCATTACATGTGGCTACATTTGCTTTGTCTCTCCAGAGGTCATCTGCTAGCTGCTGTCAATCAGACACAGCTACTAAGAGGAAAAAGAGTATTTCTGATATTTCTCACAAAGACCTTTTGCTGTTCAATAATAATAAAAAACTATTGACAACAAATAAAAACAAAATGTTGACATTATTATTTTTTATTATAAAAAGGGATAACTAAATGTGATTACAGAGGGTTGTGTCTGCAGCTAAATTTATATATTTTGAGTTAACAATGAAAAACCCATCTCAAATTGCACCCTCATATTTGACACATGAATGCTTCTTGGGAATCTACATCCTGGTCATAACACACTTTCCTGCATTGCGCTGAATGTACAGTGACTTTTCTTTGCTGTGCTTCACTTTGTACAGGAACTAATTAATACAGAAAATCAAACACACAAATTGTAATTACCAGCCTTCACATGTTATTTCATCTATAATTTGTATCACTGAAGTGGCTTTATCATGTAGATTATGCGACAATCCTTCCATAACCTTCACATATCTTGACATGCCTGAAAAAAACTGAAACACAAAACCAAAGCCACTCTTGTATTGATCACAGCAATGACCACAATGAACAAGAAATACAGTAAAAACATTCCTGTGCAAGCTTTTTCTTCTGCAGTGTATTTATGGACCATGTAATGTTTGTTCTGTTTTTGAATGGTAATAGTGTACTTTACATGGATTTAAAAAGAGGAGTTTTGTTCCAGTTTTACTTGAATTGTTGATTACATCTGTAATCTAAATTTGTTTGATACAATAAAATGTTTAAATTGGTGATTGGCTGTTTTTCTTGCACTTATCCGGGCACAGTCTATTCATTTTGAATCCAGTCAAGTTACAGTAAAAGCATGTTAGTAGGTCAGAGTCAGCATGATGTCTGCTCACTACTCTTAAATGTTCAAAGCACGTAAGCCAGGATCTGCTTTCCTACTAAAACGTCAAAAAACAGGTAGGTCAGGGGAAAGTTTTCCAAATCTTCAAGTTAAACTACAGTGTGTGACATCATCGCACCACTGGTCATGTGTTTAGTAGATTTTATCCTTAAAATAGGCACTCTCCCAATAAATAATTCAATGCACTCAGAGCTGGGAGCATAAAAGCATACATTTTTAATACACAGGACTGGTTTTCACAAATATATTTTGTAACTGCAGCAATTTAAGCTACATGTGGCATTTCCAGTTGCCTTTTAAGATGGCCTGTGTGAGATTGATCACATATATTGCAAGGATTTCTTGAGAGCAAAACACCAAAGTTGCAGTTTTTATTGATTTTCTGTATCAGGGTGGGAGATCATAACTTTGAATATGTCTTGATAAAAGAATCTACACCTTAAAAATGTATTATATCATGCAGTACAAATGCTTATTTTGCTTTTCAAGATGCTGCACATACCTCATACAAAATATGTACAGTACAAGATTGGTGTTTTTCACTGATTTGCATTTATAAAGCTGTGTGTATGTGTGTGTGTGTGTGTGTGTGTGTGTGTGTGTGTGTGTGCGTCCGTGCGTGTGTGTGTGTGTGTGTGTGTGTGTGTAGGTGTGTGTGTGTGTGTGTGTGTGTGTGTGTGTGTGTGTGTGTGTGTGTGTGTGTTGGGGTTTGGCGTGCAAGAGTGTGTGCAGAACATATCAGAACTTTGTCTTCAATCCTTGTTGTGCTATTTAAAGCCACCCATTTGACTTGAATGGAGAACAGCTTCATTTGTCAGAATGGTCCTGAGATGAAGAAAGCTGAAGATGCAATTGCAAACTGCTTAACTGACAATTGTTAAAATAAGAGTATTTGAAGCTAAACCCTCCAGGGTAGCCTGAAGCCGCTTCTGTCACTTTGCTCTACAGCCCCTCCAGCTGGGAGAGCAGAGAACTGAAACATTGGGTTAACAGGCATAAGACAAATGGGCACTTGACGTTAACATTATTTACTGTGCATGTTAAAGTCAGAGGATGGTCTAAAAAAACAAGACACTTTTACAGTAAGTTGCATTTTGGGAAGTTTGGGATCAAGGTTCTAGATTCTTTCGACCTCGACCCATATTAAGGTCATTAAAAGTCAGGAAATCTCCTACATTTTTCTTGCAAGTCCCCAAACTTTATGGAAATACAGTTGCTGGAGAGACACTTTAAATGTTCAATTATATTTGCAATAAATTGTTCTAAATGTATTCCTGAAGTTCTAAAGTGTTGGATCTATATTCAAATTGTATTTTTACCTACAGTATTAGCCATGTGTTTGATGCTAACTATGCTCAGGTGAAGATGCAGATGAGACTCCTCTGTCCAGCTCAAGTGTATCTTAATGGGACAGAGCGATTGACTTTGGGTGGATATACATTGCCTGATAGTATTGTAATGCAGAGTATACTGTTTGTATTCTAATGAGAACTAATTTTGACTTAATAGATCCAAACAGAGGTAATAATTGATGTTCTAAAAACATCACCTCTGACAGTTAAACTACTTAAAACGATTTCAAGTGTCTTTAAAAAGGGATTCCAATTTAGAAAAGAGATCACTTGAAAAGTCAAAATGGTTTGCTGACTAAGCCACTGAATGTGCTGCAGTTTACTTTGAGGACTTGGAACTAAATAAAATAATTGTTAAAGTGATGCAAGGCCAGCAGCTTCAATTAAATCAACGATGCGGGTCTTTGACCTAGCAGGTAGACCTTTCAATGTTTTAATTAAAAACAACATGGCACAATATCCCAACATAACGAGGCCAGCCTAAAAACGACTTAATACTTCACATATGAAACACATGGACCTTTTTTCAATGTTTATTGCATGATTAAATGATTTGTGTACAAGTCAAACTAATAAAGGTTCCTTACAAGTGTTTAGGTGGCAAATTAAATTAATAACATGCAAGATAATGTATAACATGGCCAGCATGTACACTTCTGCATTTAAATTATCACAGTATACTATCCTTGAAATAAGACATTAGGACATTTCTGTGAATAGACAGCATCTTACCTTGGGAAGATGATGTTAACCTTAAAACACCCCTCCCTCCCTCCGCCTCCCTCACTCATGACATAAGAAGGCATTATGGTTTTGTTATAAACAGTGATTCAGCATAACCTCAGTTAACCTTCCTAGAAAAAGTCCTTTCTACTGTTTTGAATCTGTAGTGGGGTCTTGCAGGGATTTTTCTGACAGCTCCTTTTGGCTGGATCTCTGCCCTTTTGTCAAACCGGGGTCTGAAAATCCTGGAGGATATTGGAAAAGACATTGGAAAATGTTCTTAAACTGAATAGGAAACTGTTAATCTCCTCATGAGATCACTGTGAAATGAGTGTTGTAGATAACAAATCAAATCAGGGAGACTGAGCACAAAGGTTGTCAAACCTTTCATGTGATCATTTTAGTTCTGGGTTTTTGCAAAAGATGACAATAGAAAAAGTACAACCATTTCTCAGAATTGTTAAGTGATAAGCATACACATTCACAATATTAATGAGTGAAAGAATGAATGATTATGCAACATACCATTGGAGCCACTTTCCTTCCATTTGATCTTGTTGTCTTCGGTGTGTCGTGTCCAAGTGGAGCGGAAGCTCACCAGCTCAGCTGTGATATGAGCGAGACTCCACTGCAGGCCTCTGGAGCTCTCCTTCCACAGATTACTGTCAAGAAAGAACAGTGCTCTCATGGCAATACTTGTTTTGCTAGTGTTACCCCAATTCACCTTTCTTTCTTTCTTTCTTTTTTTTTTCTTTCTTTCTTTCTTTCTTTCTTTCTTTCTTTCTTTCTTTCTTTCTTTTCTTTAGTTTAGATAACTAGTACAGTGCCCATTCCAAACATGCCTGTTTGGAATGGGCCGATTGCTGTATCACTTTTTCCAGAAACATTGTACTCCAACATAAATTGCCCCCCAAAGCACTTAATATGCGATTGTTGGCCTATACTACTGACTTACTGTGTACTTGTACTTCAGAGGAAAACATACAGTACAGGCCAAAAGTTTGGACACACTTTCTCATTCAATGTGTTTCCTTTTTTTTCATGAATATTTACATTGTAGATTCTCACTGAAGGCATCAAAACTATGAATGAACACATATGGAATTATGTAGAGAAATGTGCACAACAAAACAATGTGCAGGAGAGCCCCAACCTGTAAACACATGTTGCAGCACTGCTCAATCAGTCGCGGCTCATCTAGAGATTCAGCGTATTTCATCATTTGCATGTATTGTAGACAGCAATGACTTTTTGGTAGATGATCAGTTTTTGGCAACACACCTGCAGCAGGTGAACCGCAATGAATGAGGCTTTTAGGGTT
Organism: Perca flavescens; assembly: GCF_004354835.1. Classification (NCBI taxonomy): domain Eukaryota; kingdom Metazoa; phylum Chordata; class Actinopteri; order Perciformes; family Percidae; genus Perca; species Perca flavescens. The sequence goes on along the minus strand of NC_041334.1, from coordinate 20,058,805 downwards.
TCCGCAACTTCCCACTGCTGTACTGCGCATATGTGGGAACACACGCACAGAGATTCCTCGATTTATAGATAGATTGTGAGTTTATAACATTTTTGTCTATTTAAAGATATACATGTCTCTTAAAGGAATAATTCAACATTTTGGGAAATAAGCTTATTTGCTTTTTGCTGAGAGTTAGATGAGAAGATCAATTTCACTCTCATGTCTGTTTGTTAAATTAGAAGCTACAGCCAGCAGCCAGTTAGCTTAGCTTAGCATAAAGACTGGAAGTATGCTCAGTCGAAAGGTAATAAAACATGCTTACCAGGAAGTCACTGTACATGGCCAAAGAATACCATATCATAACCGCTGGCAAAACCACGACAATCATTTTTATACTTCAGTCTTTGTACAGATAGAACAAATTAGATGTAAGTTGTTAATTATTGAGCTTCAGAGGTTCAAATACGCAGATTTTTGAAACTTTGGATAGGGCCAGGAGAACAGTTTCCTCCTGTATCCAGCATGAATGTACCTGGATACTGGATTCTGAAATCGCGCCCATCCATTTCAATGAAAATGAATTGCCAAGCATATAAAACAAAAAACTTTTTATCTGAAGTTCTCACGGGTTTGCTTCCACATTGTGCACATCTGTGTTTCTCCTGCTGGCCCTGCGATGTGCACGTTTCCACTCAGCACATCGACTTTAATTTGATATTAAAAAGAGTACCACTTGACCTCGTTTGCATTTCAAGGTGTCCCTTCAATAGTTTTAAATGTCTCTTTTGTAAAGGCGGGCTATTGAGACACTTTTGGGCCACAGGGAGTTCTTAATTGCAATACCACAAGTGACCACCGGAGCAAATAATTAGCAAGGCTAAGTGGAGGCGCCATATTTAGCTCTTTATGCATCCATGGTTTCCAGTCTTTATGCTAAAAGACAAACCAACCAAATATCCAACTAAAAAAAATGTAGTACAGTTTACTAGCATTCAAGTACAATGCTACTCTGTATGTTACCTGTGTCTGTTGCAGGGGTCAGGTGGCCCTGGGTTCTCTTCTACCAAAGGAATAACAATCTTTTCAGCCATGTCCGTCAGCAGAGAGAATGTAGGATACACAATGAAGTCTATGAAACCTGCAGAAGAAAAGATTGCTATATAAACATGTGAAAATAAAATGTTGCTGAATGTTAAAATATGATTATTTTTTACACCAGTAAAGAAATAGAAATGCAATTCAAGGATTGTCAAGATGTCATATATTCCAAAGGAGTTTCATGACTTCACCAAACAAAAGTATGAATGGGAACTAAATCTTTTTTTATTGATTATCAGTGAGAAGAGGACTGAGTGAAAGACATACCAATCTGAGACTCGGCTATCAGGGTGCTTTTTCGATCACACAGAGGAGAGAAGGGAAGGCCGAGCTCTGCCTCTCTATCACCCTCACAAAGATAGAAAGAGAGAGAGAAGATATCTTAAAGGGCATCCCACACGTCACCTGAAAATAACTTTTGAAAGGTTATTTAACTGCAACACTCGCCGAGACTTTTAGGTTGTTCAAAGAATATCATGCTTTTGTTTTTTAAGGTTACACAACACACATTTAATAGCCTTTTGTTTTCAAAGAGAGTAGTGCTGCCTAACATCTGCTCTATTCTATTTTTTCTTTATTAAGTCCAGGCAATGGAAATAGGAATCTGCCAATCTGGCAGGAGTCAGTAGGCATTTGTGTGAAAATAATGGCATTTTAAGTAGGTTGTAAGAATGCACGATAGACAATTCCTACACATGATTGGATAATTTCATCTCTTGCTGAGCTAAAGAATCACCCTCAAAGTAATCAGGGGAGGTGCCTCATGCTTCATCTATTCTCTATCTATAACAACTAATCTGCAGACAAATACATTGTCGAACAATCTCATCTCAAGGTCCATTTAGCTGTTCTGAAGCTTTCAACTATATCACACGACCTTTATCAGAGTTTTCCCAGTTGTCATGAAATTGTTTGTGTACATGTTTAGAGCTTTTTAAGGAATTCTGATCCATGTAGCTTAAAAATATGTAAATAGCTAAAACATCCAATTCCATGACAATTCCATCTGCTGAGGATATTGTTATACTGTGTTACTATAAGCTCCAAAACAACTATTAAATAATCTTTGACGTGGATATTCTTGTTCTTTGGTAAATACTGAGCTTCTCTGTACAAAGGAATACTTTATAATGTTGTCATATGTTATAGCTGACTTTCTTCAAAACTACTTATTCATGTTTTTGTTCTGTAGCACTGCAGGTCTAGCCTCGTGAGACCATCCTGATCTCGCGAGCTGGCATCTTGAGGCAGAGAAAATTTGGAGCCGTTAGCCAAACGACCGGGCCAATCAGCGTTGGTTTTGAGGTGGGTTAGGTGGTGATAGACAGATGGTTTATCCAATCAGCTAACCAGTATTTTCAGACAGCGATAGCCCTAATTCTGTTAGCCGCTCGCTAATGCTTTTTTTCTCTTGGATCCTTCTTTTGGAATATGGTCCGGGAACCTGAAATGGTGTCTTTTATTCCTAAATTCTCGTTACACAAATGGCAAATCTCCTTTACCGACATGTTGCTTGCATGCTGAGCTAACGAGCTATGCTTTGCCTGCAGCAGCAGGGGCGGGCTTGTGGTTGTATTTTCATACGCTTCGTGGATCTGATTGGTTGATTTGGCCCGTCTATCACCAACATAGGTGATAGACAGATGGTTCATCCAATCACCTAACCAGTATTTCCGCCCCTTCCCAAAAGTTCTCCAATGGAAAGTTCCCAGATGGATATGCCGAGCAAATGCGAAGCAATCCATCTGGCAGAGTCAGGTTACTGCAGGTCATCTTACTCACTGCAAATGCAAAGTCACAAAGTCATAATATAGTAACACTGTCCAAACAACAAATATAATTTTCACTAACAATTAAATTCTCAGTCTTTTGTAACACTATGCACAAAATAACAAAATCAAGTCTATTATTTTTAGTCAATTTTGGCTCTTTGAGTGTGATTATTTTGTCAAATCATGTTTCCAAGGTTAACGATAAATAAAAAAGTAATCCAACACCAAACTTTCACAGTCTGTTTTTCCTTAAAGTATTTTATATTGTTCCCAAAGGTCAAGAATGAACTTCTAGGCTCAGTTTTTCATGAGGTTTAGAAGTTTTGAAAGTCAGCATCACATTTCAACAAGATCAAAATGTTTGGTGCATCTGACCCAATCGATTCTCGGTGGATGTGTTTTTTCCCCAGCCTTAAATCTTGTATAAAATCAGACCGTGTAAGATCTAGTGTGGCGTCAACTACACAAAGTAGATGTTCAATAAACCTTTTAAGAGACTTTCCTCTCTCTGACTGTCTATGCTTCATACCTGAGGTGCTATTTATGTCGTTTTCTTTTGCTCTGACGCAATAAACCTCTTTGAAGGTTTCTCCCTTTCAGACTGAGTCATTTACAAAACTGCAGAGCTGTTATCAAACCCGTCAGATAAGAATAGAAGTAGGTAGGACATGAAAGAACAGAGTAGAAATGATCTGAACATACAGTACGTGAAGGTAACACGTCTCTTCACAATACTTCAGTGAAAATGTTACACAATACATAAGATCTGACGTCCACACTCATAGTGAAACAGTACTAATGAAAAACACTGAGACAAAAAACCTAATATTTAAAAATGCCTTTTTAGTACAAAGACAGGTCTATATAATAGTATTCCTCCTTTTACTGTTATATTTATCTACATAACTGTTAAGTCATATTTTATATTAACTCTAGGGCCCCACATGGTCTTAATCTTGTCATTTCTCCAGTAGAGCTGGAACAATTAGTCAATCAAAAAATAGTTTTTCAAGAGAAAATTAAGTCAAGTCGTTTTTTCTTTACATAAGGAGATCTATTCTCTCTCTCTTTCTTGTCTAAACTTGGCAAGAAAGCAAATTTTCTATTCCTTTCACCAAGTCTAACGATTATGCATTTTAACTTCAATCTTATTTTCTGTTGGGTTCGACCATATTATTGGACAATAGTCTATGTCTGTGGACAAAACAATAAGAGAAGAGGAGTAGAGAAGGAGTCACATTGTCAGTTGAGGTCTATTAGAGTTCCTACCTGCCTGAAAAACTCCTCCATCAGGGCTTTGGTCCAGCGAGAGTGCAGAGCCCAGGGCTTGGATGGATGGCTTATGTCAGCCGTGTGGAGTAACAGAGACAGTGCTTTGGGCTTATCAATCCTGTCGGAGAAAGCATAATGCACTAATTTTTGTTGCCGTGTTGTGCGTCTCAGACATGTCTAATGACATGGCTGGCATGACACTAATTTGCCTGTCTGCCTGTTTGTGCCGGGTGTTTGATTCAGTGAAATCTGCTCTCAACATTTTATTTTATGACCTCTTGATTGTGCGCCACAGCGTGAACAAGCAGCACAGTCCATTAGCATTACCGTTCTTGTTGCTGTAGACAGGATTTCATCCCTTTGACTTGGAGTAGGTGGGAGGACATGTCTGTGGACAACACCATCTCTATAACAAGTGATCGCAGCTCCCTATAAACAAAACACACAGGAAGTAACTGTACAGAGTAAAAACAGCAAACTCATTGCTGTAATCTTTTTAGATATCCTGATGGATTTTCTGGTTCCCATGGTAACTCTGACTGCTAGAAAAGCCCAGTATACAGTATGCTGCTGGTGTTTATCTTTGGTGATATCTGCAGAGCGCTTCCATTAATAAAACACATAGGCTACTGTAACTGTGATATGTAAAGCATGAGTATAAAAATGGTTTATACAGTTTGAATATTTTCTCATCACAAACTGTGTTTTCAGTGCAGAAATGGTTTGTTGACATATATATATATATATATATATATATATATATATATATATATATATATATATATATATATATATATATATATATATATATATATATATATATATATATATATATATATATATATATATATATGTCAACAAACCATTTTTATATATATATATATATATATATATATATATATATATATATATATATTTTAAGTGCATTATATATCACATCGTAAAAAAGTAAATGAAAATGATAAAATACGCTGAGTGTAGCTCACTGACGATATTTCTGATTGTTAGTTATAGTGCAGTAAGAAGGACAGTGACTCATTTACTTTTCCATTGCTGATTATTGAATGAATCACCAAACAGAAATAGTAACATGATCTTTCAATGACATTTTATCTTAAAAAAGTCAGAGGACAGCAAGAGGAGCAGCATTGTAGCTTTGGTAAGGACTTAAAATCTCATTTAAAGACAAATTCACGCTTGGCAGATAATTGCCTTCACTGAGTCCCCTTCTGTCCCCCTTCTGTCAATATGTCACCCTGCAGCCATGTGAAATCCACCAACACAATTACACCATTCAGCTACTTTTATTTTGAATGATTGGGCTGCCATTATTCTGTGTTTTTCTTATTGTCAAACAATCTCATGAAAAGACCCAAACCAACCATGCATTAGTCTCAATACTTTTAGACTACTGTGTTTGTGACAATCAGCCTCAAATACAAAAAAATAGGTCACAAATGTATAGTTTCATTTTCATAGGCTAACTATTTAAAAAAAACAGAAAAGTAAAAATAATGTATATATTTATTTATATAGCCCAATATCAATATAAAGTACAAGTTTTTCTCAAAGGGCTTTGACCAAAACAGCTGGACACTGTAGTTATTGGCATAGTATATAATAGTATTTTAGATTATTATTCTAGATGTAACTAAGATTTCATGTTCATGTATGTGATTAATAGGAGGTTTAGGTCTCCCAGCAGAAACTTTGTTGCTGCTTGGATTCTTTGAGAGTTCTTTTCTGCCAAATTTGTGCAACTATTTTCAATAAATGGCCAGTCCAAGTGTCTCTAACTGAACCAAAAATAGGAAATAAAATTTTAGATGGTAGAAATATAGTCGTCTTACATCCATTCCTCTCTTGTCAAGTTAGTGAAGATGTTCATTTGGTCATCCTGTAGCAGGCGAAATGCTGCACTCAGGTGATGGCTTTCCTGTACCGACCGATCATTGTAGATCAATGCAAACTCTGACCTGGCAGACAGACAGTTAAAGAGAAATATTTAAGTAGGCTAGATCAGAACAGAGAAGAGAAAGATAGTTTATAGGGTGAGTCTGGGTGTGAGTATGCATTCAAGTGTAGTTGTACAATTCTGTAGTGTGAAGGGAGGAGGTGAGAATGAGATAGTCCTCAGGGAGTAATTTGAGCACTATGACTGTAGGTCTGTAATGAGGAATCTGAAATGCTTAAGAGGTAGTGGGATGTGATAAAAACGTGTGCCATGTGGTTATTAATGACTCAATAAGTAATTAACTAATTTCTCAATCAGGCATTCTGGGTCCGCTCATTTGCATAATCTACTTTATTAGCCTTTTTAAATGGATAACAAGTACACTCTTAAAAGTTTTCCACCTAGTGATTATTTTGTTAAACCAAACATAAAATAAAACACGTGTAAAAATGTAGTCAAAGAAAACATTCAGTTGTGTGTAAAATGGTCTTTTGGGGGCTGTTTAAAAAAGTTTGTTGATAGTTTCATCCTTCACAGAGAGAATGGCCATGGTCAGTTTGAAATCATGATGGTTACAATGGTTTTTAATAATGACAACATTTAATGATGGGAAGAAAAAAAACTATTTATTTTACGGAGCTGTAATTTCCAAATACCTTTAATTTCCTAGGAAGGTAATGTCCTAGTAAAAACTACGCAATTTGGCTGTAATTATACTGACATGTTGGCAATTGGAAAGCTTTCCTCATCCCCTGAAGGAGGGGGCATTATAAATAAAGTACTGAACAAATTGAATCATGTGGTCTAAATTAATTAATCTATTCTGTCTTCTATGGTGTTTTCTCAGATGTTTGATCCATGATTTGTTATTATGTACTGTGTATTTATATATGCTTTAGCAATATTACAGATGTCAGCAACACCCAGAACCTGTCCATTCTGTGAGAATCAGCTGCTAGTAAATCTGCAGGCAATATAAACATCTACGCTGCCATTTCCTCTTCTTATTCTGAAGAAGATATGCTATGATATATGATATAATTTATGGTGAAACATTAGTTATTGCAACTTTCTAGCATTTAAAACCTTTACTATAACTTCCAGATCTCATCTTAACTACTTTGTCTTGAGTTAATAAGGAGTTGTTGATTTCCAGAAGAATTTCCTTCAAAGAACTGCTCAATCTAAACCAAAATAAATATATATTTATTCTTAATTGGTCACTGGAAACTTGAAGGCCAGCTGAGCTGCCGTGCTTGACTAAAATATTTATGCTAGCACTTCATTTTAATCAATGAGTAAATTGGAAATGTACCAATTTATCACTGTCACCTTTTACCCTACAATTTTTATGTATGAATTAATTCGCCTTTTGGATATACATACAGTATAAAACTTCAAATGCAATCCAGTCTAGTCCTGCAGCATTATCTACAGGTTCAGTCAGAGCTTCAAAGCTTTGAGGAGCCCACTGCTGCACAACATGGAACTGTTTATTTTGTCATATTTTGGAGAAATGTTCAGTGTTTGCAGCACAGTTGGGCAGTGGAGAAGTGCATACTGCTGCAGGTGTGGTTTGAAAGGTTGCTATGGACGTTTTTGATACGTTAAAACTTATAACCCCTGGAATCAATTGTAACCAACATAAATTCAAACAACGGCTAATGTTCTTCAAGAAGTAACTTATTTTCAGCCTATAGAAGGTGAGTGTTTGACACTAAGAAGCTATGCTTTGGGTGGAGTACAACTTTAAGACTGTTTAGCAAATAAGACATGCTCTCTTATTGTGGACGATTACTGTACATACCCAAAATAAAGCATGATGATGATGATAATGGTGATGGGTGCCAAGAGACCGTGTTCTTCAGTTCTCCAATGTGGAAACTCAACATCTAAAAATAATGTGTTCCCTCCATGAAAATGTGTTTGCTTTAGAATCCTTTATTCCCTCTTTCTAAAAGTGCATTAAAGAAACACTAGCTTACTATTCCTACATTCCCTGACTTACCATTTTACCAATTTCACAACAGGATGCGGCGTATATATAGCCGGTTCTTTATAAGACATTCTTTAATTGAAACAAAAAATAGCTTACTTTGTGTGGATGTGAAAGTTGTTTGTGGTTCCCGTGTGTTCATAGTCATGGATGGCTGCAGCAAATAGTGACGCCATAACCTCAAGCTCTGTCAGCCAGTGCTTTAGAGTAACAAGACACAAAACAAATCAAAATAAAAACATACTTTATGTGTAGCACAGTGAACATACAGTTGGATTTAAACGATAAGGCTTGTTTTTCTTATTGTCAACAAATCCTGAAAAAACTAACATTAAATTGGGCCAACATTACGTTAGGCTTTAACTACAACATGGTAGGACTAGCTTCCAATGACATCCATGTAATTTTTTAAGAAATGTAAAAGCTTCAAAATTCATGACGTAACAAAACGAGGGAACCGGAAATGCTTAAATGCAAACTAATTTCTGGGTTTTAGAACTCATTCCTGCAATTCTCTATTAGGACAACATGCAGAAACACAAGCATCATCCTTTAAAAATGTGATGCAGCTCCAAAAATAAATGTATTCAAGTGAGCCCAGTGTACCACAAGTCCAGAGCGCAGCAGCAGGCAGTGCAGTGTCTGAGTCACATCAGCAGCATGGACGTGGCTGTGGTAGGGGTTGTTGTGTTTGCAGTATCCTCTCTCCAGTGCAGACAGGAACTCTGTCAGACACAAGATGGGGATCTGCAAAGTGCATCACAACATCATTTAAGTCAAAGTCCTGTTGGAAAATCAAAGGTTCATAAAGTTTGTGTCAACAATTAAAGCTAAAACGGCCTGAATGTTGCAATAAAGTTGTGGCTGGGATTGACAGGGCTTACAGTATGAAGAATGTGATTTGCACACATAACTTGGCAACACATTGTTCCAAATTGATAATAAAACCCATATGCCTGATAATATCTGCGATTACAACACACATTTCTCACAAAGGCAGAAGTTACAAGGGCAGTAATAATCATATTACTGTAAGAATTTCTTCCAAAACACTGACATTCTTGCCTTTCTATCATAACATATTGTATGGGAAATGCACTATATATATACTGTTCAATAAAATCCATAGTTAAACAACCTTAAAACGGCTGTTGAGGCCATATCTGGTGATCAGTTCAAAAAACAGAGATCGTAGAGCGTGATCAGAGCTGGCTGAGTTCAGAGCAAACACGTCAAAACTCCAGCGGTCAACATCCTGAGGAGAAAAGGGCAAAAGGAACAGCATTGTTGATGCATACTTGTATACATACATTCATACAACCCCTATTGTGTTGTCTGATTTCTAACACAAACACATGACATGTGGGAAGATTTACATATGATCAGTGGAAGCTTACCCTGAGGCAGTTTACGACCGCTGCAGGTTGGTCTGGCATGGCTGCCGTGTAGGCCCTCTTGAACATCCTGAAATAATGCAATGTTTATGTTGAGTTCAGTTAAAGTTCAGATCTTGACACTGTGCAGCGAACTCATCTCAGGAGCTGTTTATATAAATCCTCCAAAGTCCCTGTCCCCTTTGGAAGGATGTTTTAAAGAGAAAAGGAGGCTAATGTTTCACAGCCCAGTGCAGCAGTCTGTGGCTGTGATAGTATAAAACACTGTACAGTATGAGCTTATATTAGAGATATAGTATAGACGTGATTTAGGTCCAATATATAGTATGAGATTATAGTTTATTTATTTTATTCTATTTAAGTCTCATTAATAAAACCTATAGCTGTATGACTGGCTCTGTTTCTTTTCTGCTGCAGTTGCGCTGTTACAGACAAGTAATAAACATCCTGACAAATCATACAGGCTTTGTTTAAAAACTCATAAACTTAAAATCTGAAATAGAGACAAAATTAACCTATGTTTTATTTTACCTCTCCACAAATATCCCAGCCTGCACTGCATGCACAATGCTGCGGAACTTGGGCTTCTCGTCTGAGCGTCGTACAGGCCGCCGAACCCTCTGGGTGAAGGTGGACGCCAGCCAATCAGTGACCTCTGAAGGCACGCCATCTGACTGCAGCTGCTGTAGGTCATCCTCAGTCTCGAGACACTGTCTGAGAGAGACAACACACATACCCACAAACAGTGATTGTTAGACAGACAGTATGAAAACAGAGAAATAGACGAATACTGGATTAATGCACTATGGGATCAGTCCCTGTGTCCAAAATCCCTTACAAGTGCACAGTATTTACTGTCCATCATTCTATTTTGAGTGTCAGAATTGAGTGTTCATTTGTGAGAGTGTACATCTCTGCACTATATAGCGTGTAGAGAACAAACCATTAGATACAGAGCTGGAGCCCAAGAAAAGTAAACCTTTTAAGGAGGCTGTATAGAAAGATTCTATCAATATTGACAATATTGATCACCATATGACAATTCTACAAAAGGTTCTGTGACTTAAGATACAAATCTTGTCTGTTTACAGTGGTTGTATGTGTAAACACATTAGTTAAAGTATGGAACAATAAAATGTCATAGGGGCTGTTTTCTTGAAATTCTAAATGGGATTCATTGTGAGTGGTCTAGACTTTGCCGAATACCCATTTGTGCAAGATTTATAACTTTCTATTGGCATTTTGGCACCTGATAATCAGTGTTAAACTGATATTTACATGTGGAGTTGTGCAAAGGAAAGCAGTCCATAACTGCTTTTATTTTTCATTAAGTACATGTTTTTGAATAAATAAAAAGTCATATTAGTTTGGTATGGGGCGTAACCTCACAACCCCCTTTGTGGGTTTCCTTCGGGTGCTCCAGTTTCCTTACCTTGCACCAGAGATGGGGACTCGAGTCTGAGACTCGGACTCGAGTCGCACTTAAGTCACACAAACAGCTGACTTTAGACTTGACTTGCGACTCGACCCAAAAGACTTCAGACTTGACTCGGACTCAAGCTTCGAGACTCATCAGCAACCTGTTTTTATGCAATTATTGCTTTTAAATCTAAATTCATTCATGTATTTCTATTTTCTGTTATTGGAGCATATACTTTGGGGAAACGCATGACGAGCTGCATGTCCCCTGCCCTTTGCCATAATGTGCAACATAACGCATGCGCTATGCCTATTTGCGCACACTCACATAAATGCATTGACGATGACAACACCAAGTCCTCCCGGAGTTGTGCCTTTTGTCATTAGTTTTGCTTTCAATAACTTCTTAAACAATGGCAGTAAGCAAACAGCTACATGCAAGGTGCGTGGCACCAAGATAAATGGTGCCGGACCAACAATGTCGAACTTCATCAGGCATCTCAAAACGCACCCAAATAAGTCAGTCACTTGCTAATGTGAAAAACGTTAAATGTAGCATATATTGTCACAGGTGAAAAGCTAACCATTGCAAAGTGTTGTGCTAATGCTGGGAACAGGCAAATTGTATCTTTATAGTTGTATACATATGATGTGACAGACTTAGGTTAATATTTCACCAGGTTGTTGTTAAATAGCAATACGGAAAGTATCAGTTCTCACATGTTTGCACCATGGCTGCTGTATTAACTTTCAATACAGATGTTTCCCTCAAACTTTGAACACTGAAAAAAGTAATGCATGATGAAGTTGGGCTTTACAGCCAGTTAGTAACACAGACAAACATGTATTCTTTGGTGCAGATACCAAAATATTTAAAAATACAGTTATGAAACTGAAACAGAGTTCTTAATTTTTGTTTCTTCAGATTGCATTGCAGTAGACCCCTTAAACTTATCCTACAACTGATTTTGATACTGTACTGTATGGATGGTAGCTACAGGACATGCTTTAAATTCATAAGATTTAACAATACAGACTTGAGACTTGACTTGAACTTGCCCCTCAGAGACTCAAGACTTGACTTGGACTCGAGCTCAGAGACTTGAGACTCGACTTGGACTTCCTAATAATTACTTGTTAACATCTCTGCCTTGCACGGCAGCTGGATTCTTGCGATTTTGCGATATTACGATATCACGAGATTCACAAAAAAATGCACATGAAAATCCATCTTGTCAAGCTTTAAGTAATGTGTTTGTATGTAATGTATGTCTGAAAAGCAGCAGACTGAACCAATCAGCATCCTGTGAGGAGCAACTACGGGCTTGGTTTAGGTGTGTGTGTGACGGAAGTGACTGTCGTTGGTTCAAAACAACAATGGCAGACATGATACATCGTCCAATAACCTGACAGGTATTTTGTAAAGTGCCTGCCCTTTTCCAAACAGTTTCCAATGATGGCTTCTTAGAGTCTGTGTTAAAAAAAACATTTGGCTCATCAGGTTCCCAGTTTTCTCCCACAATCCAAAAACGTGCAGGTCAGGTAAATTAGGGTGTTTGGTGTTTTAAGCCCCCAATGTCGCCTTCCAGGCAGTGCTGCCTAGGAGGCACTAGGATTAGGCAATGGTTAGAGTTAAGGTTGGGTGCCTTAAAGTCTACGGTCACAGCGCTGCCTTGAAGTCGACGTTGGGAGCTTAAAACACAGTCAAGCGTAAATTGGTGACTCTACATGGCCTGTGGGTGGAGTCTTGACCACTGTGTGAACATTGCGGGTATAAAGCCTGACATCCTCCCCTTCCACTATGTATTTTGCTAGGGTACCGTCACTGCATCCAGGACTTAGCGGTGCCCAAGATGATTGTGATTGGTTTAAAGAAATAGAAGCCAGCCAGAATGTTTCTTTCCCCTAAACCAGGATGTTAACTCTTGCAGTCAGACCATACTTTAGCACTGCCATTGACCCAGCACTGTGGAGATAGGTTGGCAATGCGAGTCTACCATGTGTGAATGTGAGTCTGAGTGATTGTCTGTGTAAACATGTATGTGTCAGCCCTGTGACTGGCGAACTGATCACGTTGTACCCCATTTTGTGCCCAATGTGAACTGAGATGGGCTCCAGCCCCCTGTGACCCTGCTATTGATAAGTTCTAATCTTTTTTGGGGGCCTTTACGCCCATTTGGGCCTTAATGCAAGTTCAAAGTAATGAACTGTTCCCTGAAAGAACTAAAAGAGCTGGTATAAAAAAAGAAAATGTCAACATCATATTATTCTACTATCCTACCTTGTTCCATCGAGGTAAACTGCCTCCAGTAACGATGCTGTGAAATCCAGATTCTTTTTGATTTCTTGAAAGTCGACATCTGTCTCCTCCAGCTGCTTCAGAATGCTCCTCAGCCTGAAAGGAAACACAATCATCATCAACGCAAAAAAATGAAATGGCATATGCCCTTTTTGAGAGTACTGGAACTGCTGTTTTCACGTCTCCAAACAGCAATCGCCAAGAGGTGGTGGTGTGAAAATGTTGAAAAGTTAGGCCTACAGCAGTTAGGCATCAACGTTTCTTACATTAGATCCCTATGGAGGACCTCAAGGGACATGAAAATTGAAATAAAGCATTTCTTTATTTCTTTTCTAATTGTACATTAAAACAGGAATTAATAAATTGGTTTTCATTAATTAATCCATTATTAAATATAGGAACTATAAATCAAATTTAAAACAGTAAATAAATACATAATTTAAAAATACATGAATGAATTCCTAAGTAAAACAGAGCATTACAAATCAATTTGAAAATGCAGTTTTAAAAACAAAAATACATAATTGAGTTCACAAACCAAATTAAGAATACAGTTTTTAATAAGGCATTTGTAGGGGCAATTCCTTTTCTCATTTTCGAATCAATTTCCTTGCTGCTTATCCTTATTCAATTCTAAATTTGATTTGCAAAATAATTTTGCTTGTTCATTTAGCCTTACCGTGACACTTGGGGGCCTTGTGCTGGTTGGGTAAAACAATGCAAATTAGCACAGGAACAAACTCACTGATTGGCTAACACCTGGCATATCATTTAGTATGACATAAATTGTGGGAAGGAAAGGTGGTAAAGGAATTTTAAGCACCAAAACGGAAGAAGAAGAATCATTGCATAACACAATAAATGCCATAATCATGACTATTATTATGACTAATGTATAGTTGGCCTAAGCCATGACTATGTCGGCAGTAATGTCCCAATGAACTATGAGTACGCTATGACAACGTTACTTCAGCTGAGGGAAAACTTTAGAGGAGGCTATTCCGTCCAGTTTGATGAAATTGAGAATTTCATTCGACAGGGGGGTTACGTTTCTTCTTTGTGCCTAAACAGTGCCCGGAATGAAAGATTTAATGGAAGGTGTAAAGTTTAATCTGGAACATTTTTTACAGTTCCTCTATTTAATAATGGATTAATCAATGGAATTGAAACCCAATTTAATAATTCCTGTTTCTAATGATCACATTAGGTACAGCAATAAAAGTAATAGCTCCAGAAAGAAGTCAGTCAGTTTGAACAAACTGAGGACTATGTTTGATATAAGCTTTTTAAACACAGCTCTATAAATTGACAGCATGTATCACTGAGTGAGTGAAACAAGGTAAGAGGAGTGCTTTAACAGGTTGACAAATCCTCCTGAATGGAAAGAGTTCATTTGGAAGTGTTTTAAATGCCAAGCTGTCCAAAGAAAGCCAGTGGCAAAAAAAGCATCATTAGTGCCAAATTTTTCATGAGAGGAACATTTCCCATGGTTGAAGTCTTATGTAACCCACATTGTGTCCAATTGGGCTCCATGAAAAATTATGTTTTTGAGTTTATAAGTCTTGGCCACATTCTGATCTTGTCTGAGAACATGTTGCTCAATCTGAAACTTTTAATCCAATTATATGAGAGAACTAGTGTGACAGAATAGATCTCCTGCAGCGTAATGAAAAGCAAATGCTTGGAGCACATGTCACTTACAGTGTTACCCACCTGCAGGGTGTTAGTGTAATCTTATCATGGCAATAAATACAAAAGCATAATACAGTTCTGATGAACAATCTCATCCTTAGTTTATAGATATGTAATTCTTAAACTTTGATTAGATTGTGGCCATTTGAAAAATAGATTTATTTGATCTGAAAACACATTTGTGCCACAGATAATTTCTCTAAAACATTTTGGTATGCTGCATGTACACTGCCCTGACCAAAATGATTGTGTTCAAACTGCGCCAGGCCACGCTGCGGAGCCAACTCATGGGGATGAGACGCTCACAGCTTTTCAAGTGTTTATCACGCTGGCAAGGGCTTTCAAAAGCTGTTGAGTCATAAAAATAGCATGCATCTGAATGCCACCGCTCACTTTCAATCTCAAGTAATCTTTCATGATAACACAGTCTTTTTTGTTGCAAATGTTTGCAGTAGAAGAGCCTCTGACAGAACGTTTACAGTAAATGACTTGTCAAGTGCACTTGTGAAACTTTGTTTACAGAGAGAAATGACAAATCCTCCTTTGGCTCAGGCTTTGTTGAATCTACACACTGCATAGTGTCATCCTTACTAGGTGCAAAGCAGTGTGGAGGACTTTGAATGGTATCAGCTTTGTCAGCACAAATCCTTAAATAGATTTCTGTCTGTGTAGATTCCATTGAGAAAAAAAGAGTAACCAAAAACTTAAACCTACATCAGATCTTATCACCATAAAAGTACTATGTATTGACGCTAGTAAATATTGACTACATTGACATGAGAAATGTGTGAATTTATGGCCAAAAAAACCCCCAAACACTCAACAAGGTTTTGAGCTCTGAACTCTGCAGACACTAATGCATCAATGTGTTAACCAAAAAAAAACACATGACCCAACATCTCTGCAGTACATTTCCTCCCACAAAAAAAGCATAGAGTAACATGAGTGTTCACACAACCACTTGATGAGACAAGCGTAAACTTGATGAATCTACTGCAAATTAAAAACAAGAGGGCAACAAGCTTTTTAGAAGGAGACTTCTTAAAGGACTGTAAGGATAAATGTCTCATTCTTTGCTTTACAATGATCTGCAGAGTTAAAATGTGTCAAACATCGACAGAGGGCTGCTGCATTATCACTCATCACTGTGCTGCACAGGGTTTATTTTTTGACTCACATATTTCCATTGCTGCAAAACAAAAATCTCCAACATCAGAATGTGATCCAGACAGCCTTACTGCACCCAACAGTGATCAATCATGTTGAATTTAAAGATGTAGCATGTTTGGTAAAGTCCTCCAGCCTTATTTATGCATTCACAGGAAGGCTGAACGTGTAGGTAACTACACTATAATATCATCTGTACTTATCTTAACCCTGTCTTACCTAGAGATGGGGATCTGCAGACGTTTCTTACGGATTCGCACGAGTTCAGTCATTCCACACTCAAAATGTGCCCTAATGGACACCAGAGTTAAATAAAAAAACAATCACAGGACGAAAAAAGGAAAGTTATTGCAGAGAAGTTGTAAGCAGAAAAGTTCTCCAAACCACCAATGCAAACTTTGTGTGTCCTGAGACAGACCTCTGTTTCAACAGCTCTCCCACCCACTTCTGGGGGGACCTACTCCACTCTACTCCGATTGGTTAGGCAGGCCCAAACTGTGTGTGTGTGTGTGTGTGTGTGTGTGCCTTTGTCAGTGAGTGAGTGAGTGAGTGAGTGTTTGTATATATGTGTACCCCCGTTGTGTGAAGTGTGAGTGAGATGACCTGATGAAGTGTTGACTGCGAGGCTTTCAAGCCGCGTGTACTCAAATCCCGAATGAGAATTTTCCACCGCAGCCACAAATTAGGGAACTACACAGAGAGTCTTTCACTGAAACCCACCAGTTACCCGAACCAAAACACATAAACAAAGCTTGTCCTCAAAAGCCACCAAGGTGAACTGCTGTTCTCGATACTGCACAAACAGAAAATGTGAGAGGTAAATCAAGGCACTGTTACTGTACATTTAAAGTAAATTTTCTTTGACTGCTTTGACAGGTTGCCGCTTTTTTCACTGCTCTGTTTTAGCTAAAGTTGATTCACAGATTCATATTGCAGAAAGAAAAAACACGTATGATGTCAGAGCACATGACACAAGATACAACATCTGCAGTGACAAAGCCAGCTGTGGCAGCTTCAATCAACAGCACAAAGCTCAAATTAAAATTAAGATCATATAAATAATTTACTTTAATAGCAGAGTCAAAATATTTGTATTGGAAATGCCACAACAATTGATGTCAGCTGGGTTTTCTGAGCAGAAAAGAGAAGACACCACAACAGGAAAGCACACTTGCAACATCTGACAAGACAATGAAAGACGGCCCTAGACGCGTTCATGGTTTTAGTTCCTGAATACATTACTAGTCTTTATTTATAGAGAATTGTGAGAGCGGTGCAACAACGTGGCTTGCATGGGAAACCCCCTGCCTGATGTCCGCCTCCCTCCTGGCTTGTACTGCTTTGGCTGCTGGGTCAGACTGACTCTCATGCTCCCATGCTCTTTGACATTTTGCAAAAATGAAGAGAAGTAACATCGCGACATATGATTATCCATCTCCTATGTCACTTTGAGCTGTTTTGTTTTTACCAAAAGCAATGAGGGCAGTCAACACGTAGAACTGCCAGAGAATGATGCTCCTGGTAGACTTACACTCATATTCTAACTGTGATGTCAGTGAAAAATGCAAATTAAAGACTAGAAGAGTAATTTATCTTGTGGCACTTACAATTCTTAAAATACTCACAACTAATTTCCCTTGATGTGTTTGCCAGCCTCTTGCTTAACACGCTTTTATTTTGCTTTCCTTAGTCTTTGTCCATCATCTTCTCAGTCTCCCTCTGATAATGACAAACCCTCTGATCTCTCTCTCAGTTGACACAAGCCCATTATTACTCACTACCCTCTACACTGTGTGGCACCATAAATCTTAAATGTGATGTGTCTCTGCATGGGAACGAGATGTTCAAGAGAATCAAATCAAAATAGATTTTACCCAAGTCAAATGCTTTTTTGACCATGATGATGGTCAAAGGGTCAAAAGGTTTATTATCTGTTTTTATTTCTCTGGGATGACCTTCACACCGAATCAACCATCTTGGTTTGATTAAAGAAAGTTTTCTGCCACCCACTCAATAAAAAGTATGTGAAAGAGTTATATTTGTGGTGCTCACAGCAAAATCACATTTAAACTTTGAATGTAATCTCTCTTTCTAGGAACCGTATTCCCGTTGTTATGAATAATCCAAGGAAAATGATGCAAACAATTTTCAGTGGAACTACATTTCACCAAAGGAATAGTCCCTGAACACTACTGACAGTGTGTTGTATGGATCAGACAGAGTAAGTCTCTTAAAAGACACAGTATTAATCCAATCTTTAGCCACACTAGCTAGCAGTGTGACTCTAGGGATGGCAATGTTGCTCAGTCTGTCCACCAGTTTGGTTGGACACTATTGGACAGTTTACTGTGACATTTTGTACAGACATTCATGGTTACCAGAAGATGAAACCTTTCGAAGGCTGATGATCCACTGACTGTTTCTTTTCCGCCACCCTGACGTTGTCTTTCTTTGTGTGGAATGTCTCAAAAAACTGTTGGATGGATTGCCATTAAATTAAACATTCATGTCCTCGAACTCTGGTGATGTCTTGATTTTCCTCTACAGTAGCGCCATCATTAGGTAAAAAGTTGTATCCGTTCAATACATGAACTCAGCTGCACTTTGTGTTTTGTGCTAATTAGCAAATATTAGCATGCTAGCATGCTAAATTTAGCTCTGTGTCTGTGTACAGCCTCTCAGGACCACTAGCATGGATGACGACTCTCACTTTTGTTTAGAAGTACATTTGTAATGTTATAAGAACCATAAATATTAGGGTAAAATTAGATTTTTTTGTAATTTGGGTGAACTGACCCTTTAATTAAGTAATATAATAATAGTGTTCTATTGTACGTACTTTGTTCGCTTCCCACCTTTTTGTTTCTATATAAAATAATATACTTTAAAAAGAAATTCATCTCAGAGGTAAGTGAGAAAATCTGTTTGTTTGTAATTTGGGAGAACCAACCCTTTAAGATCATGATGCATGTGAAAAGACAGCATGCTAAGTATCTAAATGTTACTAAAAATTGTAGTCAAGTGTAGAGCAGTCTTACTGTTGTGTGGACCAGTGTGGTCTTCCATGTCAAGAGACTGACATGTCTGCTCTGTATATCTTGTTAGTTGATGTCATGACCTGTGCTCCGAACACTGCTGAAGACCATGTGTGTGAGTGAAGTCCTTACAGAGACACGAGAACGAGCTTTGAGCCTCTGTGTGTTACTGTAAATCCAGCATGTGTCCTCTGTTTGAATGTGTGTGTATAGTGCTGTAGTTTATGTTAATCTACATCTCTGTGTTTACATTCTCATAGTCTATTCCGTGTATGTGTACTATATTTTGCAGTGCATGCGTGTGTGCGTGCGTGCGTCTCAGTGTCAGCAGGAGAGGCTCTGTGTAACCCAATCAACAAAGTCTTTATATCAGCACCAGAGTTTCCACCATTAACTGTCCTCCCACTCTCGGGACTGGTTTCACTGTGGAGCTGCAAGGGAACAGTTCATTTGCATGCAAAGCCTTAAAACACACATGATATTATCACTACAACTACTATTAAAACTACTTATAATAAAATTTGTATATGTAAGTATTTTTGCATTAAAAACAAAACATCATATCGGTGACACTTGCCATTTTATAAGCAGCATATAAGCATTTAATAAATGGTTAACACATTATAATGTAGTTGTAAGCATATGTAAGGACATTATATGTGTTTATGTATAGCATTTGTCAACAATTACAACTTGTAACATTATTACAACTTTGTTTTACCACAATGTCATTTATAATCTGTTTATCCACCAGGCTTCATTTATTGGTGTCCACAAGAGGAGTATAAATTGTTATATCTGCTTACAACATTGTGTGTTATAAACCATTTATTAAATGTTTATACTGCTTATAAATTCTAAATAGAGATGGGTTAAAGTAAAGTATTACTGTCATATCAAATACTGCCGATGAGGCACTAGCAGACAGGAAACACTCCCATAAAATCTTTAACAGTAAAAAGAATTGACATAGCCATTAAGGATCTCACAAGGAGAAAAAGAGACATCTTACAAGTCTGGTTGGTGCCTAATGCAGAGCATGATGAAATAAGAATGAGCAAACCTCCCATCTGGCATCTGGCTGTTCCCTCTCCACAGAACAAAATTATAAATGAAAGAAAATGTTTTTTTTAAACTGGATCTTATTTTTGTACTTTTGGCCATTATCATTCATTTTCCCTAAATGGCACATTATATACTTCATTATCTCACTAGGCCCGTCTGTTTTCTTAGTCTGTGAGATGTTTATAAACACAAACACACTCATACTGTTTATTTCTGTTTGTGATTTTACATCAAATATGACTTGGTTATGTGCTGTTTTAAGGATCCCTCATGTGTTTATTCATGAATGTTCAACTGCCTTCACATAAGTGTTGCCTGTAGTGGGAATTCAACCTGTAAAGCTCTTGTGAGAGGGCTGGGTCCCTCTGCCCTAGACACTGAATACAAACTTGCACGCGCGCGCACGCTATACAAAATATAGCTGCAGAATAGGGTGGGAAGGGATGACACTAAAGAAAAAGGAAGAAAAGAGGGACAGTGCTGGTTGCAAAATAAAATCACTAAAGGGGGCGTCTAAAATTAGCAACAAGCTCTTTTGGTTATGCAAAACCAGAGTGCATCATTTAAATTGTACATTAAAAAGGATTATTGGTGGGAGGGTATCGAGGATGGATGGCGGACTGGAAATACGAACACTGTTGAAAATAGACTAAAAAGAAAACAAATAGCATATTATTATATTCTTTATTTGTGGAAAATGTTGTAAGAAATAATGTTATACACCAATTATTAAAACAATAATCTATTAAAAAAATGTTTTCTTCATGCATGGCAGTGATATGTAAACTATTAGAGAGATGTTACAAAACATAACTGATTTGCTTTTGAATTACTCAAGCGGTCTACTACAGCAGTCACAAATCTACACTATAATACTGGCAGATAAGATCCATAAAAGTAAGGCTAGGGTTTGTAAAATCTTTTGTAATGGGTACATAAGGAAAGCTGACTCACAGGAAGCATTATCAACAAATAGGCCATGGTTAACGCGGTGTGAATGTGCAGCCCTGTATAAACAAGAGACTGAAAAATGAAAACAAAATATGTTTTGTATGTGTATTTGTATATGTTTTTTATATGCACATTAAAATAGTATGTTAGATAAATAAAGGTTACGATAGTTAACTATGTCTTCAGCCCAGAGTGACGATGTAGGACCTGTACACCTCTCTGTAGGCGTTACGGAGCAGGACATACGGGAAGCAGCTCTCCAGCATGTCTTGGTTCAAGAACGGAGACTCCTCCACAATCTGAGTAAATTAGGGTTGAAAGTGTTAAAACTCTTTCTTATTGTTAACAAATCCCATTACAACACCAAAATCCAAGTCTATTTACTTCTAATGAAAACATAAAACTTTATGTCACTATAAATTTTCCTATGAGTAATTTCCTAGACAGCTGGACACTGTAGTTTTTAGCAAACATTACTCAAACAGGAGAAAATAGTGGGACTATTTTCAGCAGTGGATTAATACACATTTGGTGTGCTAGTGAGTATTTAAGGCAGCAGGACGCTGTATGTGGGATTGACTCAAACCACTGCAGCCATGTTCATCATAATGAAGGAACATGTCACGGAGTGCAACAGTGTTGCTCATTGGTGTATTTTTAATTGTGTCTGCTTGTCAATTTAAAAAGCAATGATTAGAAATATACTAGGAAGCCTACCCCGTGTAGGAGCAGGTAGATGGAGTCTCGGTTTTTGCTCTCCATTCTTTCCACGTTTTGTCCCAACTGAAGCAGAGTGGAGGAGGCCAGCTGTGGAATAACACAAAGTTAAAAAAGATCAAACAACTAGAATGTTTTTACACTGTTGGACTTGACCTCAACTAGGGCAAAGGTTGGCAGTGTTTTTAAAAAGTTCTTAAACTGAAATATTGTCAGAGTAGTGTGCCCAAGAAACAATTAATCCTGTGTTGTATGTCTATTACATTTATGGCTTGAAGATGTATGATTCTTTGCAGCATGTGATGATTATCTGTGTTTTCTTTGTAACAATTTTAAGTCAGTGCTTCCTAACCTTTTTGCTTGCTCCTTAATACAAAGCAATGTCTACTTGAAGTGCTCATATTATGCTTTTGGGCTTTTTCCCTTTCGTTTATTGTGTTATATATCTTTTATATATCTTTTTACATACTCATATTATAGGTTTCACAAGTGAAAAAGCCCAAAGTCTACCCCAAAGGGAGTTACCCTCTCCAACAGAAAACACTGTTTGCAAACTGCTCCAAACAGCTCTATTGTAGTCCAGCCTTTACTTCCATGACAAACGTGCGTCACTTTGTAACACACTCTTGATAATGCTCACCTAGCTGCCCGCGTGGCACGCCCTCATACTCTGCAACTGATTAGCTAGCTGTCCTTACCTAGGTACTGAGCATGTGCGACTCCCAACAAAGATGGAACAGAAGTGAGATGTCTCACTCTGTAGCTAAAACAGAGAGCTCAACACACAGGGTGTAAAGAGGAGCTGCAGCAATGTGCAGTACAACAAAAATATGTTTTTTGCTAATTAAACACACCTATTCTGGTACAACCTCTAAATACAATTATGAACCTGAAAATGAGCATAATATGAGCACCTCTTTACAGGGTGCAGGTCAGGTATGCATAATTCAATTGAAGAGGGTTCTTTCCTTCTGAGGCTTCTTTTTTCAAGGCCTGAATAAGTAAAGTATTTCACACACAAAAAAGCAAAACTTTGAGCAGTCTAAAATATCAAACAAAATTTTATGTTTCTTATTTCCTACGAAGGTTCTTGTTACCCCTAAAGTTGTGAACCCTGGCATTGCACTGTGTTAATTTACTAATTTGTGAAGACAGAACATTTGGTAAAATCTAGTCTCGCTTTGCCAGACCTTCCTCCACAGCTCCGGCGTAGGAGGGTCTGGCTAGTCCACATAGCATTCCGGGATGGAAAACATGCTCTGGTTTATTGGCATTTCTTTAAAACAATCACAATCATCATGGGTGAGCTAAGCACAGAGAAAAGCCAAGGGGACTCTGCAAAATAGCCTTGGGAAGGAACTTGTTTTGGTGGAACATGTGTACCTTCAAAGGTTGTTTCAGTCGTGCAAGAGAAAGCTCAGATTGGACAGATAGTCTAGATAGCAGTCTGGATTTACTCTGCAGAGATCTGAGGAGCAGTTAAACATAGTCCTCATAAATCCACCAGAGTTTAAATTAAAAAACAAACAAAATGAAGGGTAACGGACATCCGGCTGAAAAGAGTGAAATCTGGCGAAATGTTCCGACGGCACTGGAGCAATACTGGAAGTGGACGTTGTGGATATAGACTAGGTAAAATCTGACCTTATTATTGAATTTGAATAGTAAGACACTTAATAAAATGTTTGCCACTCACCAGGAGAAACTCTTTCAGGTGCTGCTGTATGTTCTTGTTCTGAACAGTGAACATGGCAGAAGCCAGCTGGTTGATAGCTGTAGCCAAACAGTGGATGTTGTTGTTGTGGCCTGAGAAAAAGGAAAACACAACATTAAATACTGACTAATACAAAGAACAGAATAGCTAGAATAGTAACTCTAGCCACAAAGAGGACGTTTTTGTGGGCCGACAATTAGAGAAATTTACTTAGTGATCCGTAACACTAGAGAGGAAGTATACTGAGTGTACTTCCTCAGGCTCACAGGGTAAATCTATTTCCAACATGCCAATGGAAAATAGAGACAAAGAAAATAATCTGAGACAAACACCACCCTGTGCTTTGATAGAAATCTCGGCTATTTGCTGATCTTAATGGTCCAGGCTCGGAGCCAAGCAGTTAGGGTCAGCAGGGCCACATGCCAACAGTAACTGTATCGATGCACGTCAGCCGAACTTATCTGTAAACAAAAGTCTCTCAACAGAAACGTGTTTCTCATTAACCAACATACTTTGCTGCGGACCACGTCAGTCGGACTGGAAAGTATGATGCACAGAGATGCTAATAAGCCTAATGTTTCAGGGTGGAGCACCTTTTTTATACAGTATCAACAGCTGGTACTGTAAGTAATGGCTGGAAGAGGTAGCGATGAGTATTTTCAAGGTTCAAGATTCTTTATTGTCATGTGCACAACAATAACAGAAGTAGTCATTGGCATTGAAAGTCTTAGGCCTCAGGCACCTCCAACAATGCTCATTAAATAACAAAAAAAAGCATTGCAAATGAATAAGACTGAATGTAGAAAGGAAAAAAGGAATTTATTGATGTATATATATATATATTCACTTATCATTATGCATACTGTAATATATATATATGGTCAAAAGTTTTAGAACACCCCAATTTTTCCAGGTTTTTATTGAAATTCATGCAGTTCAATGTTTAATTGTACTCTGAAATGAAAGAATAGAACATATAAATAATTGAAGTTAAAAAAGAAATCATGGAATCAATTTATAAACCAAAATGTATTCTACATTTTTTACTCATCAAAGTAGCCCCCTTTGGCAGATATAACAGCTAAACACACTCGTGGCATTCTTTCTACAATGGATATCAAATATTCTTCAGAAAGTTCTTCCCAACTCTGTTGCAGAAGTTCCCATAAATGTGTGGCACTTTTAGGTTGCTTTGCTTTCACTTTTCTGTCCAGTTCATCCCAAACCAGCTCAATTGGGGTTTAAGTCTGGTGACTGTATTGGCCACTCCATGTTTTTAAGCTTACCATCTTGTTCTTTTTTGCTAAGGTAGTTCTGGCATAGCTTGGACTTATGTTTTGGGTCATTATCTTGCTGTAGGATGAACCCCTGACCAACTAGGCGCATACCAGAGGGTACTGCATGGCGATGCAAAATGCTGTGGTAGCCGTTTTGGTTCAGGGTGCCTTTCACTCTGTACAAATCACCGACCCTGGATCCAGCAATCAGCCCCAGACCATCATGCTTCCTCCTCTATGTTTGACAGTTGATGTCACACACTGAGGAACCATCATTTCGCCTACTCAATGGCGTAGAAAAATCCTGCATGATGAACCCAAGATTTCAATATTATATTTCTTCAATAGTCCATTGTTTCTTGGCCCAGGCAAGCCTCTTTTTCTTATTCTGACGTCTTAGCAATGGCTTTCTTGCTGCAACTCGACCTATCAAACCTGCAGCTCAAAGTCTTCTCTTTACAGTTGAAACTGAGACTTGCTTATTACGACCACTATTAAGCTGTGCTTTAAGCTGTTGTCCTGTGAGCCGCCTATCACGCAAGTTGTTGACTCTCAGAAACTTGTCTTCTGATTCTGTTGTGGCTTTGGGTCTGCCAGACCTCTTCCTGTCAGAGTTTCCCCCAGTTTCTAAGTGCCTTTTGATGGTGAAGAATACTGTACTCACTGACACCTTGACTTTCTTCGCAATTTCTCTGTAGGAAAGACCAACATTCCTAAGTGTTATGATGGTCTGTCTCTCTTGCCATTTTTATGGCAACACACTACTTTCTGCAGTACAATACTGTTCAAATAATGATCACAAGGGTATGGTACCACAGTGTGTTCCAACAATACTTTTATACAAACAGAGGGGGTTGTAAGTAATCCAGACAAGTTGGAACACCTGTGGGAATTGGTAGCACCAACTTTCAAAGCTTGATCAACCTCCATTGCTGAAGAACAGCTTTACATTTTGTACCAATTTCTTGTTCCCTGAAAAAGACCTTTTTGTAAAATTCTGAAATGTACATTATTTTTCAGTTTTGGGTAACCTTACTTTTTTTTTTAACCTCAGGCAGTTCACCAGTTTACCTTTGTACCATTTCAAGCTATTCACTGGACTTGAACTGCTAAAATTTCAATAAAAAAACTAGAACAATTGGGGTGTTCTAAAACTTTTGACCAGTATATATATATAGTCATATCCATGAATGAATTAATTGATATGCACCTCCATGCTCTCTGCTGTAGAAAGAGTTGGAATCCATGGCCAGGGTAGGCAGGGACACGGCGATATAGACCAGCAGCAAACAGGACAGCTTGTACTCCTCATCAAGTGACGTGTTATCTGTCGGTTTTTCATAGAAAACATTAAGATATGAAAGAACACTCTCTTTTCCCAATGACTGCATTAAGCCATTAAATCAAGCAATGTACATAGTGGCACTAATAGTTTTAGCGTTACCTGTCTGCATACTGCGGATAGCTGCGACAACGGCAGGATCAATATCACATGTCAACCCTGCAGCAGAAGCCAGCTCAAAAATGCTTAGAGTCACCTGTAAGGTCATAAAGCATTAAGTGAAGTGCAGCTTGATGCTTCTGCAGCAAAGAGGTGCATAATGCAGACATGAAGTGTAATTTAAATTCAATGGACCATTTCAATTTTCATAATTTAGTTCCATTTTATTGCTGATAAATACCACAAAAACATGACCAGTAGGCTAATGAGGTGTGTTTTGCATTTTATGTAGCAGAAAAAGTGACATAGGCCTACTACCTAATGACAAGTACCTAATGACACTAAATCAGCGATGGGTGCCATTGTCATGACATACAGGTTTTTGATCCACCCTATTTCTGGTTGCATGCATGGTTGGCCTGTCTGGGCAGAATGTTTCCACTGATGTGGTTTAGACCGCAGAGCTGCAGCAACGATCACAGTCTCTCTCACGGAGGTATGTCGGTGCTGCTGACGTCTTTGGGGTTATGCTGGCCCCGGCTGTGGCGCACTGTCATGCCTCAATCTGAGGCCAGACGTAAGTAAGGGAGGGGGAGTTCATGGCTCACTGTCACATGGATTGCTCCAGAGGGAGATAAGGAATTTAATTTGGTTGGTACTAGAGAATAGAAAAAAAATGTTTCTCTGCATCTCTCAGATCAGCTGTTGCACACTGTCTATATATTCTTCATTATTAACCTCTGATGGAAATCAGTCAATTCCCCAGTTTCAAATGTAAATACGTTATGGATGAATGTAAACACAATAATATGCCTTCAACCCAAATTCTCCCACAATAAGTCGGCCCAGTGAAAATAAACTGTTAATACTGTTGATAAACTGTGATGGGATGATTCATGCACAGTTAGACCCTGATTATTGCACTTCAAGTCCTCTGTGGGATCTCAACATATGGATGCTGTTTCTAGAGAGTTTTACCTTGATGTCGGTTTCAGGAGAGATGACGTCTCTTAGGCACTCCATGGGCCCAATCAGATACGGGCAATGCTTTTTCAGGACCTACAGGATTATATGAAACAATATTACTGTGATCATACAGTACATAATGAGGGAAAGACTTTATATAGCAAGTGGTCAGTTTTCTTCCAGCTCTATATGACAAGAGATGCAGTGCATAGAACCATAATTCTCCTGATGATGTTTTAGGTTTTCTTAGGTAATGATCTGTTGTTTTTAAATATTGAAAAGATAAACAGGGACAGTACAGGACAATAATGTACTATAACCTGTTATTCCATAGGTCTTTAAAAAGAAAAGAAGTAAAACTTTTATAAACTTTGAAAAAAAAAAAGACAATCTTAACTCAAGGTCCACTTACTAGCTCTATTTCTAGAGCCTTCCGCCGGTCATGGTAATTTCGACAGATATACGAATTGTCGTGCAACTTCAACTGCTGACGAAGAAGAGTGATATGCAGTTAAAGGCTCCAGAATTACCTAGCAGAGTTGTAGGAGCAGGGCCACACCTCAAACATGCCTCATCTGGTATTCCTATAAATACCCACCTAACCCTCTCCTCTTATTTGCTCCCGCATTCTGCACCCGTCCCTCCCACCCTCTTTCTGTTCCTCTCCTTTCTCCTCTTCTTTAGGTCCTAAGGGGGCCCGTCGCGCCCGGGTGCTACAGCGGATTCCCTACTGAAGCCTCCCCAAATGCAGACATCAAGTCAACTGATGACTACAAACGACTTTACGTCTCGCATTCCAGCAAAATCTATCTGGTTGATGGTGTGGTCCTTGCTAATGAAAAGCTAGTAAGTGAACCTTGAGAACTTTCAGACTTCAGAAAATGTGTCAAACTACTATTCCCAACGTCAAGAACTAACTTTCACTCCTAAGTATCACACCCTCTTGTGTGTTTGTACATACACTCTATTAGAAACATTTTCATCAGCGTATCAGCCAGTTTCAATTATCATAAAGTCTTGTTGAACATTACATCTTTCAGACAGTCCTGTGCCATCGACCTGAAGGACAGGATCACGCCAATGATGGTCATCCTCTTCAGCACGTTCTCTCCACCTAGAAGTGAATTTAAAACTGATGAGATGCTGTTAGAATAATTTCATTATCAAATATTAGACAGAGACCACTGAAGTTATATTAAAGTTAATTTTACTCAAGAACCCAACGAGCAGGCCTTCTCCGCACTACAGATATAGTACAGACAATGACCTAAAGAACAGCTCTCTACAGAGTGAAATGTAATAAATCATGATACAGAGTTGATGTCGTCAACTGTTATCTTGTAAGAGTCGATGATGTCTAATATTAATTCTATGCAAACAGTTTAATAATAACAAGAGAGAACGTATGTAAATAAAAATTTCTCTAACAGATGCTCGCTGCTGTATGTGAATCAGTACAGCTGTGATCTGCAACACTGAGGGTGGATGTGTGACTAGTTGCTGTTGTAATGAATAAGAAGATGTTGGCTTATCATTTTGAAATGTCTGACATCTCACCTGGTTATTTGCAAATTTGCAATTAATTTCTGTGCTCTAAGAAAACAAGAGTGCCGCTTGAGAAAAAGGTGACCAAGTAAGATTTTATCATGCGATTTATATGAGCTTTGTAAAAGGAGATCTAGACAAAAATGAAGAAAAAAACATAGATACATATCATTTAGGCTACTTATTTTTCTTCATAAATTTTTTTAAATTAAATTATTAGCAACAGTTTACTACAGCATCCTCACACAATGATTTAATAAAAAGAAAAATGTAAGAAGATAATTTGTGAGTGAATTCCCCGTGTTAATTCAATGGGCTTTTGCTTCTGTCTAATGGTTCCCTAAATAATTGATATAAATTGAGGTGTAATTGTTTAAAAAAAATGTATATAGTTTGTCTTGCACCTGGCCATTTGTGCCTGAAAGTACTGATGATAGTTCACGCTTCTATCATGTTAGCCTGAATAAAATAAGTGACGTACAAAGGACTGCTGGTCTGCTGGTAAACGCTGGTAAAAGATATGTACAGTTGTGTTCAAAATAATAGCAGTCCAACATCACTAACCTCATAAATCCAATTTTTTGGTAGAAGTGATATTTCTACATGGCAAATAATTTACTAGTAAGTGTTGTAGAGTCATAGAAAACCAACAGACTCAACAGTCATGACATGCATGCCGCTCATTTTGTGTAATTGAATCTGTAATTGAAAGGGGCATGTTCAAAATAATAGCAGTGGTGTGTTCACTTAGTGAGGTGATTGATTCTGTGAAGACACAGGCGTCAATTATGGTCCATATTTAAAGAAGGAAGGAAGCAAATGTTGTGCATGCTGGTTATAGTGCATTTCACACTGAAATACTCAGCAAAATGGGTCGTTCCAGACATTGATCTGAGGAACAGCAGACTTTGATTAAAAAGTTGATTGGAGAGGGGAAAACATATAAAGAAGTGCAGAAAAGTATAGGCTGCTCAGCCAAAATGATTTCAAATGCCTTGAAATGGCATCCAAAGCCTGAACAACGTGGGAAAAAACGGTCAACTACCATTCGAATGGATTGAAGAATAGCCAAAATGGCAAAGGCACAACCAATGATCAGCTCCAGGAAAATCAAAGAAGACTTAAAGTTACCTGTGAGTACTGTTACGATCAGAAGAAGGCTATGTGAAGCAAAGATATCAGCTAGAAGCTCTCCGCAAAGTCCCATTGCTGAAAAATGTTTTTTTTTAAATTTGAAATTTGAAAAAGTTGAAATTTGCCAAAGGACACATTGACTGGCCAAAGGAGAATTCTGTGGACTGATGAGTGCAAAATTGTTCTTTTTGGGTCTAGGGGCTGCAGACAGTTTGTCTGACGACCCCCATGCACTGAATTCAAGCCACAGTACTGTGAAGACAGTAAAGCATGGTGGTGCAAAAATCATGTTATGGGGATGTTTCTCATACTGTGGTGTTTGGCCTATTTATCGCATACCAGGGATCGTGGATCAGTTTCAATACATCAAATTAGTGGAAGAGGTCATGTTGCCTTATGCTGAAGAGGAAATGCCTTTGAAATGGGTTTTTCAACAAGACAATGACCCAAAACACACCAGAAAGCAAACAAAGTCTTGGTTCCAGATGAACAAGATTGATGTTATGGAGTGGCCAGCCCAATCCCTAGACCTCAATCCTAAAGGTGACATCAAAAATGCTGTTTCTGAGGCAAAACCCAGTAATGCAGAGGAATTGTGGATATTCCAGTGCAATCGTCCTGGGCTGGAATACCTGTTCACAGGAGCCAGAAGTTGGTCGACTCCATGCAATACAGATGTGAAGCAGTTCTCAGAAATAATGGTTATGCAACTAAATATTAGTGCAGTGATTCAAAGTAAAGCAAACCTTGAGACATTTTTCAGTTTATACAGTAAATGTTTGAGTTTGTAAAGAAAAATCCAAATACTGCTATTTTTTTTGAACAGCCTAATATTCCTTTTTCTTCACTTTCTATAAAGGTATAAAACAAACTTGATCAATTTTGGTCATGTTTTGATTTAGAATTGAATGTGCAGTATTCCCAATACATTGATATTATGGAATTAAAAACTATTCTAAAGATTTTGAGCATTATTCTCTTTTTTAAATCACACTGCTATTATTTTGAACACTGTATGAGTATGTCAGTCAGTAGAGAAATGATAAGGGCTTCTGTTTCAAGTGAATTATCTGGAGTGCCCCTCCTTTGATTCTTGTTATTGTTCCTTTTCTCTCTGTTCCTTTCTTCACTTTTTACTTTGTCCACCACCTCTCCTTCTCTACACCTACAGCTTTTATTCATTTATTATTTCCTTTTCAACCCTCTATACCTCTTCATCTTCCTGTCTCCACTTCTCACCTGTCAGCCTCTTTTTAAGATTGGCCATTTCCTCTGGGTTATCAAAGTTGTTTCTCATCTGTACCAGGACGTCCATATTCTCAATCACCAGTTTCTATCAGAAGAGAAGGAAGTGAGATGAGTGATAAAACCACCGTCAGGTGGAAGATATGATAGCGAGAGGTTATAGCTGTGACAGCTCTGTCTCTCAGTAAGAGCTCCTTACTTCAATCATAGGTGTCAAATTGTGGAGCCTGACACATTAGCCTATAGGCTACAGCAGTAGCAACTGTTTAAAATAGATACATGAGTTTGACAAGATAAAGGTCACTATGCAGTAAAAAAACAATGCTGCCAGATGCACACATTTTCTTGTAAAATGAAGAATGGTGTTTTTATATTATTATATTATTATTATTCACTAGAATGCATCTCAAAGGAAATATTGATGTTTTACTACTGTGCTCATAGATTTGACTGTACCTTTGTAAACTACACATCTGGTAAAAATGGAGTTAAGACCTGAATTTGACTTTTGGACTGTTTTACTGTTTGTAAAAAAAATATATATATTATTTTGGTAGATAATGCATAGTGCAATAGATTATCTGTATATTTTAGGTATCAGTGTCAATGGCAATTATTGTTTCGAAAGGTAAACTAATCAGGGCATAAACTGAAAGTTTTACAACTATTTTTTCTCAACTACACTGCTTCTGATGTTACTGCTCTCTGCCTTTGTAGGGCAGAAGTATCCTAAATGTATATCAAAGTCAGCAGGCCACTGATCAAGGTCCTTAAAACAAGCCCATTGCATCATACTGTACCTTTAGCTCACTGACTTGAGAGGTGATGTGCCACAGCAGGTTCTCGCTCAGAAACTTCAGGCCATATGGACCAATTAGCTCCGCCAGGGCCTGTAACTCTGTTCAGAAGGTGATATGAAGAATTTAAGCATCATGAATGGAGGGAGATGAGTGATATACATATGCATCAATTGATTCTAAGCTGATGTCAAGCAGCCAAACGTGTTAACAAAAATGCACAACAGAAACCTACTCAGGTGGAGACGTATTGTTTGTCACTGTGGTATTTTTACATGCGTCTAATACAAAGCTTGACACTCTACAGTGACAAAAATAAGAAAGGTAACATTTGATTTGTGAATTTATCTATATCAATGAGAGAGAGACAACTGCAGCTATTAGACCTTTCACTCAACTCAACATCTCTGCCTGAATATGGATGGATAAGGACATGTGTGGTTAAAATTGGAGGTGTTAATGGATCGGTGAGTGAGTCACTGTAAGGCCTCACTACTACGGAGTAAATATAGACGATGATGACACTGTGCAGGGGCATCTAATGAAGTGCAGTGGACTCCAAGGTACCATGGTTGTGCATGACTTATGAATGCATCTCTATAATGTCAGCATGAGCCAAGTGGAGTGAATATAGCCTTAATACAGCCGTAAGGAGGCTTGTGTTCTTTCAAGGTACAGTAGTGTGTAGGCAGAAAGGAAGGCTGAGTGGAGGAGAGACAAGTGATGCTGAAATAGTTACAAGGCAAGGACGAAAGAGCGGGGGAGATGATGAGCAATACTCAACTCTACATTAGCCAGGAAGTGTCTGAATAATCTGCATGACAGGCAGCATGAAAGAAAGCACCTCCACAATAACAAGCTCCACATCGTCTTGAGCAATAACGTTCCCTCTGCATGTGGTGTCAAAGAGATCTCAAGTTTTTAGGAGCGAGTCAGGTCTTGGATCTGTTGGCCCGTAATCATTAAACCTTAGAGTACAGGGGAACTTTTTTGATTCTGTCAAGGGTAAAAATATGTGTCAGCAAAAAGTGAATCCCTCTCTGATGTCTTTTTGCTTGCAAACCTTCTAATATTTAAAGGAAATAATATAAATATGTAGCAAGGTGTTTGTTTTTTGGCAAACTGTTACCACATTACACCCACACGAGTCAAATTCTCCATAACTTGCAGTGACTTAAATACATTATTTAGAGACAAGTTCATAGTAAACCTCTCCAAAAGTTAGAGTTGTTACTATGGATACTTAGCTCATCTGAATTCCTTTATCCTACGATCCAACATGCATTGAAAGTCAGTGAATCGCTAAATAAGCTTTATATTTGGCTGTCTATCATTTGTCTCACATTTCCTGAATGTCCTTTGTTGTGAAAGACGGAGGTGATAAACATTTATTTCCAGTAGTAGCTTGAGTAACTTGAGCTTTGATTATTCATCCAGATGTAATGAAAGAAATACTGTAAGGCTCATATTGACATTGATTTATGCCATGGATTAAATTACTACAATTAAGCTCTGGGGCCTGACCTAATACGTCTGAAAACTCCTCTGCTCTGAAACTTGGTTCATTGTCAGTAGCCTGGTTGACGAAGCATTGCATCGTGGGACAGTGAACGATGAGGGAGTTGCTGGCCTGACGCAAGAGACTCTCCAAGTACCTGAAGTGCAGAAAAACAAAACAAAACTTCTTCAACCTTTACATCAACATGTGTTTGAATTAAAGAGAGTGAAAGTGAGAGAAACCAAGAGGATGTGCTTGTGTGAGCTAATTATGTGTTCTAAATGGACACATGCATGTAGCATACAGTAGATGCATCTATTTTTATTACACACACCAGTTTGTGTAGATGGTCGTAATGGTATGCCCTCCACGTGAGTCCAGCGGCTGTGTTTGCTGCAGCAGGATGTTCTTCACCAGCCGGGTGATGTCCACATTGATGTAGCTGGAGAGGCTGTGCAGGCTGGCTGTATAGGCGCTTAACCCCGCCAGGAGGTCAGAGGGACGGGCTATCTCCTGGGTGGTCTGGTTGTAATTGGCCATTCTCACGATGATCCTGGAGAAACATGTTTATCCAACGTCACTTATTACCAGGCCAGAGTGGGCTGAGGGTGGACAGATGGGACCTTAAAACGGGTTAAACGAGCCATAGTGGCATGGTACTATACTCTCATTAGGTCAGCACATTCACTGCTCCAGGGCTTCACTGCAATTGTATTTGTTTTTTTGACAGGGCCCTTCATTCTCTCTCTTTCTCTCCCTAACTAGTCTGTATTTACAATTTTGACCATGGAAGGACCAATCGCTGCAAGCATGCTGCTACTCAAGGGTGCTAATTTTAGGGTGACAGGGGAGATAATCATCAGAAAAGACAGGGAGACAAAGCAGAGCATATACACAGAAACATTAGGTTGCCCTGGTACCAATCCTTAATCTAAATAACAGTTAGCACTGAAATGACACAGGACAAGGCAGTGACATGATGGATCTCTTCTCAGATTTTTAAGTGGGTGCAGCACAGCCTGACATGGAGGAAGATAGATAGAAAAGCCGGGTTCGTTATAATGATGGAGGAGACATTTCACAATAGACAAGCTCCAAATGATTGTCTAATTGTCAAGAGGACAAAAAACTGTTCAAATCTGTGTGACAATTTGTAGAGAAAGCAGCTTGAAATGCTTTTGAGTTTTCCTAGTGCTCTGTCCCATCCTGATCAGAGTGTTTGACATTTCTACAGCCCCTGTTTAGCAGGGAGGCCAGGCAACTGGACAGTGTGCATGTGGGCATCCAAGCATAAGAGTGGACATCGAGTCAAAACAGTGTAATGTTGGTACACTGAGGTACAATTGTACAGCACATTTATGCACTGGCAGAGGAAGCAATATTACATGGACAATGTGTCCCTTTCAAAATGAAAGCAGGCACTCATGTCACTTATTAGCACATTTCTGACAATAATTGTTTATGGAGCCGCTGAAGTGATATACTGTATGCACACAAAAAACTTCTGCTGCACAAATTGCAAATGTTACCTCAGTGGCTTTTTAAACAGGACTCATCACATCATCCAATTTTTCAGACAAATATAATAATACCCATCCCCACTCAGCATACTCAGAAAGGCGTATCTCCAGATGGGAAAGGAGGAACTCTGTGGGAACGACAATGTGGTCGAAAACAATAAAGTCACTGCAGAGGCTGTAGGAGGAGCAGAGCTCTGTCAGCATCAGATGCATCTTGTCCACACTAGTAGAAGATGGAGAGAGAGAAAGAGAGAGGGAAGAGAGTCTTTAGGACACATATTTTGACAATGACTGTAGTATGGATGTGCTTTTCTCAGACAAATAAGGTAATAAAAGCGTTGGTGAATTGTAAAACATCTCCAAACTGAGGCAGCGAGGAGGAAAACTGAGAGGAGGGAGAGAGACAGAATTACAAATCTTCAGACTTAATTAGTGAGCTTTCTAACTGTAGCTACATGCAGAATATGATCAAAACAATGAAAGCACCAACATAAAATGTGTTGCCAGTAAAGGTGTTTTTTAATACACTGAGACATTTTGTTTCTTATTTTTTAATAATTGTTTCAGTACCTGTCAACCCTGACTGATTCAACTTGAAGAGTAATACATTTCCGAACAAACAATGCCTTGTAGACTAGACATTTTAATCCTGTCTTTCTGATAAGTGTCATGGGGTGAAGGAGATCATTTGGAAATGTCAGCGGATATTAAAATATTTGATACATGATATGATATGATATGATATGCATTAATGCTGACAAATGTTTATTTAAGTGCACTTTGTCCGGAACCATCTGCAAATTCAGTGTTATTATTTGGAGCAGCCAGAGAGATAAGTAGAGAAAGTGGGGGAAACAAAAAAAAACTGACTTGGTAACGACGGCCCGGTCTTTTCTCAGGCTTTCGGCGCCTGGTTTCTCTTTTTGGACCTCTCCCTTCTTTGGCACCGGCTTCTTTTGCTTTCTATGGCGAGCTGCGCTGATGGCCTCGGCACAGTGCTTGGGCTGCAGCTAAGGGGTCAGAGAAGGAGAAGAGAAGGGGGGAAGAAAGAGAGAGAGATAGAGGGAGGACGAATTTAGCCAAGCAAATATTGGGTAACATGCTCAAAGACAAACTTGGAAGTTTTGCATTCATGTTGGACACACTCAGTCAAGACGTAAATACTTTCCACATATTTTCCCCAAGGGATCAGAGAAACAACACTGCATTAATCAACTCCAGAGTTGTAGACCTGTCTTATCATTTCATTTAAATTCTCAAGTCCGTCCACTGGCTACAGCTAAACCCACTGATGCCTAGCTGAGACTAGTGTGATTATATTTGGATATGGAGTATGGTAGAATCCATCTGCGCTAGATAATGAGTTTTTTTAAAACCTGAAATGGACTTCACCTGGTCATTGAGGTTGCACTGCTCAGCACATATCTCTAACACAACACTGCTGGTCTGCTTGGCTATCTGCTCCAGGAAGGTCACACAAAGGCGCAGACTCCGCTTCTCCATTGCCTCTGTCTAGACACACAAACAAGTGCAGTATGTGTGAGCATATGTACAACCGAGGACACAGTTAGGCATGTACAAAGGCACAGAAAAATCCTGAACACACACATACAGTGCACACACAAAAGGTAGAAGGCATATTGTCTCCCATAGCTTTTCTATAGTTACATTTACTCCACTGTTTACTGTATAGGCTCTGTTTTAGGCCGGACTCCTTGAACTGGCAAACATTTCAAACTAATATAACTATAATAAAAAAAAAACTTATCATGGATGAATACAAAGATATGTTGCTGTCACAATGCAGTGTTAAAGTGTAACCAGTGTCTCAGATGATGATTAATAGCTTGGTAAGCAAATGACTGAACACTGACCTCCTCTGGGCATAGAGGGTGTCCACAACGGCTGAAGTGAGAGCAGACAGCTGGGAAGGCCATGAGGTAACGCTTCATGGTCATCTCCTCACTGCTCTGGCTAAACATCTTCTCAAAGACACGTGGGTAGTAACTGGGAAACAAACAAGAGAATAAACAGTTAAGACATCAAATTATCTCACCTTAGTAAGAGAGAAGAGAAGAGAAGAGAAGAGAAGAGAAGAGAAGAGAAGAGAAGAGAAGAGAAGAGAAGAGAAGAGAAGAGAAGAGAAGAAACTGACCCAAGTATGGACAATTCAGATGTGTCCTGCAGTAGTTCTTCCACACTGTCCACCATCCTGGTGTGAAACTGAATCAAGTTCATCACCTTCGCTAAGTCGGGGTATTCCTTTATTGGAAGAGGGGCCTTGTTCACACTTGTGTAAGCCTAAAACAGAAAAAAAAGAAAACCTTCACTGCAACCTTCAAGCACACACTGAGTTTTACAATAACAACAGAATATTGTGTGCTTATTTGATGATGTTGCAACAAACCTATCTACTGTACCTGCAATCGCAACCAGTCCAGTCTAAGTGCTCTGAAATCAAACTCCTCTTTGTTTTCCACTGCAGAGTAAAATTGAATCCATCATTATTCAAATGGAAGTTCTCATGTTGTATTTTAAACAGAGATAAACATTGGGTAAAGTTATCTGCAATATGTTGGTGTGTTTACCCTGTTTGATTGACAAAGCAGAGAGCGTTGAGACAAATGAAGTCATCAGGACTGACTCCTCTTCTGGACACACATAGATGTTCTACAGAGGAAAAACAGATTTCTAAAGAT
The DNA here is from genome assembly GCF_004354835.1 of Perca flavescens. NCBI lineage: Eukaryota > Metazoa > Chordata > Actinopteri > Perciformes > Percidae > Perca > Perca flavescens. The sequence continues at coordinate 20,021,156 of NC_041334.1, read as the reverse complement.
ATGCTGCCACTTTCTGCACCTCAGTAAATGAAAGAAAAATGCACAGAATTGTATGTTGCACCTTATACTGTACTGTACTGTATTGCAGTATATATCTACAGGTACCTGAATGGTGTCATTGAGAACCAATGCATCAAACTGCGCCAGGTACTGGACATGGTAGCGCTGAACTACATGGTTGTACTTTGTCATCAAACCTCTTAACTTCTCCATGTGGAACATCAGCTCTGCCATTTGACTGGATAAAAAAATACACAGAAAAACACAAAACATTTGTTAACAATTAACTCTTTTACTACCTTTCATAATTAAAATTTGTAAAAATAAATAAATAAATGAGCCATTGTAAAACTCTCGTGTGCTCACTTTAGGATAATTGCATTACTAAATAACTAGCAGCTGCAATGTGGACAGACATCTTAAGTTGCAGCGAGGGAGAACTTGCTATAGATACCAGATTTTTGCACACTAAAATGACACAGTATGACCTCCACAGCGGTTTACTTCCTCTACACCTATGTCCTACTTGTCAATGTAGTCCTCGGGCGTCTTTATCTTTGGCATATTCTCAGAGTGTCTGACGAGCCACAGGACCTCGTCACGGGAAAATGACAGAGCCATGAAGACAAACAGGGCCTTTGGGATTTGATTGGCACACAGAACAGAGAAGAAAGAGGAATGTTAGGAAAGAATCTTAGCTCAGTAAAGATCCCCCACCCCCCCTGTTCAAATATTCCCCAGAGTCCGAGATGTGCAGGATGGAAGCTGGATAAAATATAGCCTACTGTTTTTCAGAAGTCATATGACCAGAATTTCATTTTGAACTTGTAGTAATGAAATGATTTAAATTGCTCGAGCACAGCTGTTATGCTCGTTACCGTGCGTCTACCTTTGGTCCCAGAAGTCCAGGTTCATCCTCCAGAATTTTAAATAATTCCTTCATCGCTCCTCTCAGAAAATGCCTCCTCTCTCTGTGCATAGCTCCACTGGTAATAACACAGGAAATAGATGTGGACATTTGGTTCCCATAGCTCATTTCAAAGTAAATACACACCAATGAATATTTATGATATTGTAAAAACATTGCTTAGTTTCCTGCCGGTCTCACCTGTTGAGTATAGCATGCTCACGACATTCCTTGATGTCTGCTACTCGCTTGCTATATCTGATAAAAACAAAAGAAAAAAAATCGACAAATTAACTGTAACTGTAAGCTAATTAACTGTATGGCATTTTATGCAGTTATAGGGAATGTCAACTTTTTTCAAATATATATTATCTTTGTCTTGGCATGTATTAACTTTGCAGTGGAATCAGTTTCTTCTGAGACTTTTGTGAACAATACAAATAAGTCTTACACTGTAACCAGTTAATACTATACTATAATCTGTAGTATATAGTATAGTATATTAGTATATTATATCACCATCATCACCTTTTCTGTCTAACTTTTAGTCTATATTCCATGCTTTTTTTAATCCACTATGGTCCCAACCCTCACTCTTGTTGTCACTTCAGTTCAATTCAATTCAATTTTATTGTCATTGACACAATGTGCTAAATTATGTGCTAGTGTTTAAATTGGTCCAGCTTCAGCAGTTTTAGGAGGGGGGAGATAAAGAAATACAGTATATACTTTATATACTCAATAGTTGCCTTCAAAATATAAAACAAAAGTATTCTCTTAAGTACTTACTTGAATGTTACATTCAAGTAAGTTTGCATTATTTGCAATCTGTGTATTAATGCATTAATTCCCCCTAAAAGTCATACCTTTATTGTTATGTACTGTATCTGTAAAGTATCTGGTCGTTAAGGCTGCTGATATAGGCTCAACCCAGCTCTTTATATTCAGAATTAATGAGCAATCAAAGAGAACAGAGGTCCTCAACAGTTCAGGACTCTTACAGTGAAATGAGAATAGTACTTAAATTACATCAATTGCATTATCTTGCACCCATCGTTATCTTGCTTTTAAAATTATTTTTCATCCACCAGGACTATTTCTTATACTGCAGCCGTGCAGCATACATACCCTTTGATGCTGACGAAAAGGTCCTCGGAGACCTTGTGTATGTTGAGTACCTCATCTCTGGTGAGGACGAGGAAGAGGCCGCTCTGCAGAGCCATCTTCCACAGGTCCTGGGATGCCTGGTTTGTATTAAGGCTGCTGTGGCACAGCAGGAAGCCGACTACAAGAAGCACAGTCAGCAACATTTAAGATACAACCTGTGGGGCAGACACCCTACTGTTGCATGTGACAACACAGTGCTCCTGTCATGCCAATAGACAGTTATGAACATTGTTAACTAGCAATGGCTAGTAATTATTTTACAAGTAATGCAGTATGCTGTTGTTGTGTGTAGTTCTGCATTTTTATATATGTGCAAGATGTCAGTGTGTCTGAAATGTGTTTAAACCAAAAGTCTTAAAATGCAACACATTCTTACTCGTTAAAAAGCGACACTTGGTCTGGTGCCATTGGCGTTTGTTATTTTGACACAAAAAGTTGGGACCCTTGGTATCACTTTTTGACGCTTTGGGTCGGGACGTACATTTAGCTGACATGCAGCATGACAACGGGACAGTTAGGGTTAGGAAAAGATTGTGGGTGGGGTGACAAAATGTACGTTTCAGTGACGCACCGGACACGAACCCTGGTCTCTTTGGTGAAAGTCCTGTGTTGTACCCAACCAACCTCCTTAGGCGGAGTTTAGGTCTTTCATACTACCGTACTATACTCGCTACTGTTGTTACTCTTAAAACTACGTCATCTTACAGCGGCCAAGCTGCTGCTCTGCCCCGTCCCCTATAGACGCTACAGGGTGAATTTTACGTCGGTATCCCATGCTGTGAGCTACTGACCACGCGTCAGTATTTTACGAGTTGGGAGTGAGGACAGGTTGAAAAAAGCTGCACAGTGTTTATATATTTGTATAAAGTGAACAGATAGATGCAGTTATCATACAGAAATACTTACTAATTATCCACCGCTCCATCACCTCCATAGAGAGGTATTCACATGCCATCTGTGGTAAACAACAAGCTTATTAACTGCCAATACAGACTCACAGCAGCCTTTCATGTACAAAGACTACTGAAGTAAAATCCTGTCAGTTTAACTATTTGGTAGCCATCAGCAACTTATATAGCACTTTACAGTAACCAGCAGGTATCCAAAGTGCTTCACATCAGAAACCCAGAGTAAAACACATATCATACAACATATAAAAAAGAATGAAACATAGAAAACAGTGAAATCAGAAAGGTTACATAGAAACAGTAGAGGGAAATTGTCACACCACTACTAGGTATTAAAAGCCATTCTAAACAAATTTTGAGTTTGGACCTAAAAAGAGCTACATCTGTGCGAATATCAGGGGGGTAACTTGTTCCAGAGTCTCAACCTTGGGACTTCTAAAACCAGTTGATTTGAAGACCTCAAGGACCGGTTGTGTTCACGCAAGGTTAAAATCTCAGACAAACACTCTGGGGCCAGGCCATTTAAAGCCTTGAAAACAAACAATAAAATCTTAAAATCAATTCTAAAACCAAAAGGGAGCCAATGTTCTTGTTCCGCCTTCAAAAGAAAATCAATAGTTTTTGGAGATTCTACACCATACAAATAATTGACTATTCCTCCCTAAATGTGGTTTATAAAAAATCTTATGATACAGCTCAAGTATTAGTAGTATTCTCTATAGACTTTAAATGAGTGGCTGTGATTTGCATTCAAATACTGTATATTGCATCTTTTCATAAGAAATTGTTGCCTGGAGGTCCCTTTCTTGGCTAGATTAGTGGTTCTTATATAAGAAAGCCACAGGCAAAACAGGGATCAACATTACATCAAAGAGGCCATAATAGTGTTTGAAGATGAAGAAAGGATGACAGGACTGAACCGTTCAGTTCAGGGAAGAGCAGAAAGGTCAAAAGACAATAAAACTAATAATTTTCTAAAAGATAGCTCTATAATGGGAGTCATACAGTAGAGCTACTAATGTTAAGTGGACTCTATCTGACCTTCAAGACAACACTTATACTTTAATTGCATGATTTAGCTGTGACATCATCTCTCAATTCTATGGCTGACATCACTGGAAAAAAAACCAGCTTCCTCTTTCGTTCTAAGATAAGATAAATGCAGGAGGACAGTTGACCGGAGGGTGGACTCACAGTGTCACAGCAGGCTGGGTCCAGCATGGCAGCTGGAGCACTGAGCAGGCTGAGGAGCTGGGCGCTCCGCCATTGCTCCGCTGGCAGGTTCCTTCGTGGGTACACCATCTTCAGAGAGAGCAAGGCTGCCGTCACAGACTGGCAGATGGACAGAGAAGAAAAAGGGAAACAGTGAGTGAGGAAGCTGGAGAGAGGCAGAGACAGAGGAAGAGGCACAATGACAGGGATATAGAGAGATGGAAACACTTCACATCAAATTATGGCAAAAACAAGTCAGAGGCTCAAAAGCTGTGATTACATTTTGTTGCACATAGGCTTAGCTTATAATACGAGCCACACAGACCGGTGTAACTGCCACTGTCAGAGAAGTAAGTAAAAGTAAAAATGATTTGGGTAACACTTTACTTGAAGGTATCGACATAATCGTGACATGACACTGTCATGAACGTGTCATAAACATTATAAAAAAGTCATAAACGTTTATGACTTCTGTCATTAAGTATCATTCGGCTTTTGTCATGACAAGTTGACATTGTTTGGGTTGTCTTGATTATGACAAGTTGACATTAATCAAAGTGACATTACCAGAAGTTGTCTTGGTCATGACAAGTTGACATTAACCAGGATGACATTACCAGAGGATGTCTTTGTCATGACAACTTGACATAATGTCATCCTGTTTAATGTCAAGTTGTCTTAATAAGGACACTCCAAAGAAATTTAATGTCAAGTTGTCATGACCAAGACAACTTCTGGTAATGTCACTTTAATTAATGTCAAGTTGTCATAATCAAGACAACCCAAACAATATCAACTTGTCATGACAAAAACTGAATGACACTTAATGACAGAAGTCATAAAAAATAATACAATAATTAGATACAGCGATACAGAAAATAATACAATAATAATGGTTTTGGAATGAGATGTTCAACAATCACATTCAGTACTCTATGTGTGTAATGTTTGGGTGGCCATATCATACTTACATCCATTTAGTTTTATGTTTTGTGTTTAAATTTGTGAACATGAACACAGATTTTAAAACAAAGCTGAACATTTCGTTTACTTTACTCTGCCACCATCCACCTTTCAATTAAAGCAACTCTTTAACTGTTTATAGCTTAGTACTGTATTGTATATTTATATTTACACTGAGCGTACCCTTGTGTGAGGGCCAAACTCCTCAGTGAGCTTCTTCCAAGGATGCTCATACTCCACAAACATCTGGCCAAGCCGTGGGTAGGACGGGTCACTGCAGGGTTCATTACAGTATGCAATTAATCAAGGACAGGGAAAAGAAGTAGGACATTATAACAATGCAGCATTGTCAATACTGTGTCAATCTAGAGTCCCTTACGGGGATTTCACTGATGATAAAAGTGTGGTATTTCATAAATTAGATCATTTTCTATGGCTTCATTTTTTGATGGCTGAAATACTGAAGAGCTGAAACTGTTCCCTCTCAAGGGGCTTAGCTGTGTATGGTGTGCACGTTGAATATGTATGTTTGTGCTGCCTGCTCACATCTCAAATTGAGATAAGCATAATTTTGGAGTGTATAAATAAATATTGTGCAAAGTGGGCGGACTTAAAATGTGAGAATACCACTCGGTACTCAGAAAAGGTTAGTGGTGGGCTGTCGATTCATATTCTAATTAATTATGAGGATCAGAGAAATAGTTGTATTGACAGATGTGAAACCTCATAAAGGCTTAAATGAAAGCTCTTAAATGAAGTGTTTGTGGTAGCCAAAGTAGAAAGCTGCAATTAACAAATACAACCCTTTGTTGACCTAAGGCTATCTCGATCAATAGGGATGAGTAAAAGGAAAACACATCCATCCCACCGTTTACTTTGTAGTCCATGTTGCTTTCATCAAGCAGTTTTATGTCTTCTCACCTGCTTCCATTCATCATCTCATGGGCACAGTTGAACATTCCCACCAGTGCCCTCTTGTCATCGATGCGAGAGAGTGTTATGATAACAGACGTGTAGGTGATGATCAGATCCAAGTAGTTCTTGGTGAAGTCAAAGTTGATTGCCTGAAATCAAAATTTCAGTGTAGTTATGAAATTACTGAAACTACATCCTATCAGTAGAGCTAACATGGAGACCTACAAGAAAGACATTTTTATGTCACCCAACTTTTGTATTCATAGAAACAGCAAAATTTCAAAGTGGCTTGTTTGGTGTATATTTTTCCATTTAGCTCTCAGTCTCAGCCTTCCTTCGCTACCAGATGGGTCTGACCCATGAGTTTGCTGTGGGGCAGGGGGAGCACTGCCCCCCTGGTGGCTGAAACGGATAATTACATTGTTTAAAAAAATGAGTGGAATAATTACATCTGGCATGACCAGATATTTTATAAATAGATAACTAGATAACAGAAAACAACTAAATGGTGGTAGTTAATACATCTGATTTCATATTCTGCTTTAGTAAAAAAAATATTTCCTGGCTGATGATGGGAGCAGCAGGACACAAAAAACGAAAATTACTGTTGCACTATGTCTGGACACCATGCTGTGCCAAGGTTGCAATAACGGTTTCCTAAATGCCACATTTGATGTCAGCTTACTAAGTGATTGCGGGTTTTGTGTAGATTTGGACTTTTATACATTTATTCCACTTTGTTTAAATGGCGAAGTGGAGGAACGAGTCCATAGCAACCAGTTTGTGTGTTGAATTTGTTATCCAGAGTGCTTTGCTGAATGGTCTCAATATTTTATTGTTTTATTTCATGTGAATACTAGTTTATAAGAGGAATAACTTAGTATTTGAAGTAATGCATTAATGCAGGAAGTGTGCATTTAGTTACCATGCTTATTGTGTTTCCACAACTATGTTAGTGAGTAAATCTACTGAAATGGCCACCACACCATAACAGAGGAGTGTGATGCGTCAGATGAGAAAGCAGAGGTTTAGTCACATATGTCATTGCTGAAAAAACCAACGGGAATCTGTATGTCTTTGCCAAGCATAAATCAGTACAGAAGGTATTGATAAATTGTTTGGGGAGGGTCCTGCCTTCCTTTCAAAACGTTTTGGAGGGTCATAGAAAACTTAGTCCTGGCGAATGTCATGTCTATTTTGACTAAAGATCCCAAAACTACTCTGGTGGCCCCTGAAATAAATAACAAACAGTCCCTAATGGATATAATTATTAACTGTCACTCACAGTTTGAACTTATCAAAATCAGTTTTTAAGTGTTTGGTTGAAAAAAACATTTTTTGTTTTGTATTGTCTTAAGCATTTGCCAGCATATAGATTTATAACCTGACTCTGCCAGATGGATTGCTTCGCATTTGCTCGGCATATCCATCTGGGAACTTTCCGTTGGAGAACTTTTGGGAAAGGGCGAAAATACTGGTTAGCTGATTGGATAAACCATCTGTCTATCACCTATGTTGGTGATAGACGGGCCAAATCAACCAATCAGATCCACAAAGCGTATGACAATACAACCACATGCCCGCCCCTGCTGCTGCAGGCAAAGCATAGCTCGTTAGCTCAGCAAGCAAGCAACATGTCGGTAAAGGAGATTTGCCATTTGTGTAACGAGAATTTCGGAATAAAAGACACGATTTCAGGTTCCCGCTCCATATTCCAAAAGAAGGATCCAAGAGAAAAAAGCATTAGCGAGCGGCTAACAGAATTAGGGCTACCGCTGTCTGAAAATACTGGTTAGCTAATTGGATAAACCATCTGTCTATCACCACCTAACCCGCCTCAAAATCAACGCTGATTGGTCGTCGTTTGGCGAACAGCTCCAAATGTTCCTCTATCTCAAGATGCCAGACTGATCTGCGAGTGGAAAACTGGAGCTCGCGAGATCAGGACGGTCTCACGAGGCTAATAGATATATAGAGATCACCTGAATTCTTTTTTTTTTAAAGATCTTTTCTTTTTTTTTTTACTTTTCCTCACCTGAAAACCTGCCTCCATGGGATTCCATTGTAACTATTCTCCCTCACTAAGCACACTATGGCCACCTTTCAAGCTGAGAGGGTTGTTTAAATTATGATAGATTTGGGGTGAAATATCACTTTAATATTATTTTTCAGTTTAAAATGTCAAAGACAAATTACCCTGAAATGCGTTATAGCTGCAATAATAATTCATTCAAAGAGACTTAAGTCACTATTTATTGCAACAAATGGATCTGCAGTTATATTTGAAAGCCAAAAAAGGTAATGCACTGAGAGATGCTCCCCAAATAAATAAAAGCATTGTGAGGTGCTTAAAATGCCCACATTAACTGTTCAGATCAGATCACAGGAGACACTCATCACTGAAATATACAGTAGGATATACATAATGCACAAGGCAAGAGGTGCCACTTTATTATGATAATAAAAAAACTGATAAACTGAACAGGAGAAGGCTGTGGGCACTGGCAGTGAGGAGAGAAAAGGAAACCTGCAGTATGCATCAGTAAGGAGTAAACAGCATTGTAGTAGAACATGGTCTAGACGGTCCCCCTGAAATATGATTGGCCCCCACTGGTGCCCCCATTGGGCTAGAATGCTGTCTAGACAAATTTGATTTCCATTGGATCAGAGTACTGTCACGTTGCTGCCTGTTCTGCCAATGGCTGCCTTTCCATTTGGTTAATGGATATATACTTTAATAAACATACATTGTATGGCAACTGTGTATTTTGTTGAAATTGTAGGCCAGTTTAGAAGTAGAAACATATTGAACTCACTGTAGAGCACTTGTTGCTGTAAGAAATAAATTGTGTATTGCACTTTATTTCTGTTCTGTTTCCTGTTATCTGAAAACTGTGTTCAGCAAGGTTTTCTTTTTTGAAGTTTGAGGCAAGTTAATTGTAAGTGTATTGCACATTATTTTCATACAGTTCTGTGAAAAAAAATCTTCCCAGCCCTTGTCACATGACCTATTAATGTTTCCATGATGAATATCCAAACTTTTGCCTTAAGAGCCTGTAGAACATGTGTATTGTATTTGGATACACAATTTGTTGAAAAAAATTAATAATGACTGGGATGTGTTTTATTTAGCAAAATGACATTGTTTTTGTTCTATCCTATTATTATTATTATTTCTAAGCAGATTTTCTATGCTGTTTTCTGATAAAATCCCCCTGCCCCCCCCCCCCCCTGATTATTGGTCCCCCATGTGTCACCCCACTTAAAAAATCCTGGAATCGCCCCTGTAGCAGAATGAATAAAAAGTAGAGAAATGAGTGACTATTATCAGCAGATGTTGTGCATGACCTCAGCGCTTACGCTGACCTCAAACAATTACAAGCCACATAATGAATACTTACAATATCAAAGAAGCACTGGCAGGCATCTATGGTGTTCAGCAACTCATAAACGTGGTCCTTAAAGAAGAACAGAGAAGGAAAATATTAGAAAACACACAACAACAAAAAGCAACATTTAAATCATGTTAAGCCCTATTTCCTAAACACGTTATCATTTTCATAGATTCATGAAGCAGTGATCATTACAAATTTGCATATTCCTAACATAATGATTGAGTTTTTCCTCAATCTTACAAATACTGAGGATGCATGGGCCTTTCTGCGACCTCCATCACTGAAATATGCAAATGTAAAGTGGGGTGTAACAAGCAGCACCAAACCCCAGTGAGCTAACCGTCCTTGATATCTGGAATAAAATCAATCATTTTCATACATAAAAATAAACCAATCTATATGTAAATGTATTTTGGAAACCAAAAAAGCAGGAAACACATAGTGAAAGAGATAGAATACTGCAAACACCGTCATTGTCTTCTATTATCAGATTTGTGTTTTTATAAGAAAGAAAGAATAATGTATATTTATTTTTCATTTTCATTGTTTTTCCCAATTTGTTAATGTATACAGTTTTTATGTTATGCTTCTGTTTCTTCCTCTGCTGTTGTCATGTTATGTGAAAAAAGAGAGACTATCACCCTGAACTCTATGACATCCAGGAAAGAGTCATAGTAGCTTGTTGTAGCTGCCAACACTTCAGATTTCTGTCGCTGTATGCCGGTCAGATTTTGCTGCAAAAAACAATAATGATAACATTTCTTTACTGGTCAGGTATTACGAAGCTTAACATTGTGAGAAAAGACATCCTTCTTCTTTTAAGTTAATTAGATTCACTTGTTATTTAAACCCCCATCCATATGCAAATGTTAACATGAAATAAACAAAAATATGAACATAGTTTGGACATAATAACAGATACTTATATATATTATAGCAAATATCAATAATTATAATACTACAACTGCAACGTGCACTAACTCGGTCAGGCATGTCATTGTCATCTTGTAGAGATAGTGTTATAGAGTTTTGGAAGGCCAGCGATGACATGCTTGGGTAGCACTGATCATTAATAACACTTTGTTTTCAAAAGTCATTTGTTTAAAATGTCATAATACGATAATAATAATTTGTTTTCTTGAGATCAGAAGATATTAGCTTGTGATTACAAATAATTACTGTCAAACCGCTTAGTTATCAGTTCGACCTAAAGTCATATTGTTTTCAATGGATCACAGAATCATTATTTACTGACTGACTGAACTATCATTTTTTGCGTCAAGATCCCAAAATAATAATTTCATCATCACAAAAAAGAAATAAAGAAGAAGCATTGAAGCATTACAAGCATGTTCTTGTGTGGAAAGCAAGTGGGAGGAAAAGGGTTACAATCATACTTGCTACATACAATGTTTCCTCTGAAGTCAATGTTGGGGAATTTCTTGTTGATGTACTTGATGGCAGGCTCCATGGCTTTATCTGTCAGGAGGGACAGCCGTGTCTTAGGGTCTGCACATGTCTGTAACAGAGGTTAGGAAAAGGTAAAGATGTGAGGATGTGAACAGTTCGCACATCCTTTTTCTTTAAAATCAATGATTTGTCAGAAAAACCCAAGTTTCAACTTCAATAATCATATTAAAACGCTCAGTTAAGTTTTTGTCATACAGTATTTCAGGTTTTGGCAGTTGAATACTTGATTTGCCTTGCAACCATGTTCTGTGCATTCTCTTGACATGGACTAGCTGTGAAGATTGTGGGCAGAGTGGAGAATAATGCTCTCCCCACCTCCCTCAACAACACCCACCCTTTAAGAGACCTTGAGCAGAATAGTTTACAGTGAACTGCTCCTGTGGGTCTGTTTAGAAACTGAATGTAAGACTCCCAAGTGTGAAGTCTGACTGTGAAAAAAAAAAATAATATATGCATGCATGCTCAGCACATCCTCACTGGGCTCAAAATAAGACTGTCCATCCACTTCTCCTCCTGATAAATGCAGCCATAAAGTACATGCATACACATGCTCAAAATGGGTTACCGAAAGGGGGATGTGTGCATGTGCACAGTACACAAAACACAAAACATGTTCTATTTGATGACCAGAATGTCACTTCCTGCATGTCACATCCAGATATGTGTGGGTTGTCAAAATAACCAATCATAGCCTACTCTCTCCGGAGTCACCTTAGAGTATATTAGTTAATTACATTCTTTGATTGCGTCATAATATTTTTCTGGTCTCTTTGTATCTAATCTGATGTGTGAGTTTCACAGCATATTGTTCAGAATAACTGACATTTGAGGTACTGACAGCTCAGACTGACTTCCTGTTTGCACTTCCTCTTTGGAGAAACAAGTTCAGTTGCAGTTGGAAGACAGTGCTGCGTATACAATAAACTACACAGTTGTTACAGTTATCTCACGTCATTCCTTTACTGCAGTTTAAGTTACAGCCCCTGGAGAGTTTCTTAATTTTGAGTAACATAATAACATTACTGGGTTATTACCGTCGGATTGCATCCTCATACTCTGCACTACTCTTGTGTATTACAAATAAAGTACTTTAATATGTTTGGCTTCATACAATCATTATTATTTGTATATATATTGTATATTTGTATATTAGTCTTTATACAATCAAGCTCTCGTTCCCTTTTAACAGTTCTATGGAATCTGACAATATACATTTATGAATACATTTCTAAATATGATTCAATTTTAATTTATTCCTAAGCAGTGAATAACTGATATATTTACTCTTATATAAATATGTTTGTATTGTGTAATAACTGCACACAAGTGCAAATTCTGAGAAAACTACCTAGGCGTAAGCATATGAGATGAAAGTCAAGTTCCTTATTTCTGTTAAACAGACCATTTGCCTTTATAAATCTTCCTATTCTCCCTCACCTTCTTAATGTAGTTCATGCGTATTAACACCCCATCCCCTCTCTCATTGAGGATGGTGAGTTTTTCGGCCAGTTTCTGTTGGTAGTCCATGGCTCCAGAAACACCGCACCTCTCCCGCCGTTCAAGCCTTGGCCTCCTGGTCCTGTGTAGCGGTCGAACCGTCGGAAACAAGTGCACCCAGAGCCTCACCCTGACAATAGGTCACATGTGGCTCATGGGTGGAGGTGGAGCCATGAGTGGAGCTGAGTTGAGTGTTAAAATCACCCACATACTGTAACTGTATGTCACAATGTGGATATAAATATATTCATAACATTCATCATCAAAAATTTGAAAGATTACCTAATATTACCAAAAGTTGGCAGAAAAGGGTTGTTTTTAAAATACTTTGGTACATTTTTATTTTCAATCACATTAGTAAGAAAATACAGTCCCCGAAAGTCATTGTATCACTAAATACATTGATATGATACTGGAGAGAAAACATATATTATTTATATATTTATATTCTTTATTTATATTAATATATTGTTATGCAAATTAATGGCAACGTCAGTGTTTCCTGTCTGTTAAACTGCCTCTATTGTTGTTTGAGCTACTTCCTCTTGTTCTGTACAAGGACTCCTGTGAATGGCACAAAGGTACAAATCATATTTATCTTACTCAAGTAAAGTGCACTGAATGCAATACTATTTTTACTTTTAGTATAAACTAACCAGCCATTAAAGAAAACCAGGAACAGGGATGAATTTTTAGACCTCATAAAGGTCTCTCTTTCACCACAAGATGGCACTATTTACTAACTGAAGCTGTGTGTCTTGAATAAAAGGGGGATCAATTATGCAACAAAGTGGGTGTGTGACACATTCAAACAATATCACAAAAAAGCAAATAAGACAGACAGACAGACTATATTAACTGTACATTGCGTGTGTTGTGTATGTACACAGGTGTGTCCTGTTGTGAGAGTTTAAAGGTAGCATAATACATACATTTGTCGAGGGGAATGCTCACAAATGTGCAATAACTAATCCTGCACTCAATCCCAACACAAAACTTGATGTTTACTTGGATGAGATGCATTGAACCATAGAGGCTATCACCACACACACTATGTTATAGATACAAGGTTCACATTTACAAAATTTGAGCACCTTTTGTTGTTACTTCAGGGGATCATAGGACTTCATAACTTTGGGCAGTCTATGCTTTGGACTTGCTTGCTTCCTGGGCACACACATGGATTTAAAAGGCTTGTAAATATTACAAAAGTCCAGGCTTAGTCTCTGTAATTTGGCTCCTAAGAAATAACATAACATTAGAATGTGTCTCTTACAAATCAGCTAAAAACAGGCTTCATTTTTTTGCGCGTAAACAGTTATAGAAACAAATACTACCTGGAAAGCAGCTGGACAATCACATTACTTCATCATCAAGCTATTCTCACATTTAGCAAAACTACTGAGACTAAATACTTTGTCATGTAAACTAGAAAGGCCCCAAGCTATTCAGCAACCAAGTGTTGCTTTCTGTTTTTCCTGCAAGACCTTAATAACTTCTCTTGGAATTTAGTTACAGGTCCAGTACAGTGTAAACTGAAGAGTGCAGCATAGAGTACTGTAGAGCTTAGAGAGAGTAATTTCCTTAATGAGAGTCATTAAAGTGAACCACAGCAAGCACAGCGCTAGGCAAAGTGATGATTGATGTTGTGTGAGTACCTCGAAGAAAATAATCTGTTTATTATTTCCCTACTGGCAGAAGCTCAGAGAGCGGTAGACATGTTAACAAGGCTGTCTGGGAAAGCAGACAGGAGGATGTGGATGTGGGAGGAGAGAGGGGTGCAGGGGATGGGGCTTGTTGGATGGGGGGTACAAAGTTTATAAACCTCTTGCCCTCAGTGAGCCAAGTCAAAAAATATTATTATGAAAGAGAGAGGTGCATGGAGCTGTTTGGTTTCCCAACTCGTAATTTGTGAAACCAGAGACTTGTTCCAAATGCACAAGCTGTAGCTGAAACAGGGTTATGGTCGCACATACAGATTTGAGAGCAAGAATGGAGCTGTGGAATATAGAGTGAATAAAAAGAAACTGAAGTTAAATCTACTGTGCTGAAGGGACCATTTGCTTGATCTAGGTTGGTTTTGGAGGATGGCTAGTATAAGCTATGGAGAAAGAGACAGGTGCAGGGTCTGAAATATAATTTGTAAAACTGTACAGTATGATTCAAAAGCTCAATACATCTCTTTAAAATCAAAACATCAAATCTAATCAACAAATCAACTTACATCAATCATCCCTGAGCACTGTAGATAGAATAAATATAATGCTTTTGAAAATAGAAACATTAAAACAGCAATATGAATAATTTTAAACATTTTGGTTCCTGGATTGCTGAATCTGGTTTGAAGTATGAAATATGTATGACAACAAAAAATATGGTTGAAACATACAGGAAGGATCCACAGTATAGAAGAGTAATGAACATGATCAAGATGACTGACTATTATTCCACTGTGTGACTGATCAAGAAATAAACTATTAAAGGAGAATTCCGGCCAATTTTTACGTTAATCTTGATCGCTGAACCCCGACCCAAATCAGTGGAGGTAACACGGAGAAGCTGCAGCTACGTACTACAAGCGTCCCCTGAGCTAAAACGGCAGTACTCGGGGCAAGTTTTAGAGTGCCTTTGTGCCTCTTAACAGACACAATATGCAATTAATATGTCTGTGCCACATGAACAGGGCCCTTACGTGTCAACAAGATGCGTTTTCAACTCAGACATTGTTTAAATTCACCTACCCTGGTCCCTGTCTCGATCCTGCCAGTAGCTAGCTTGCTCTGCTAGCTGATAGCCGTTAGCTGCCGTTTGGTGAGTGTATTCAGACAGGCTTCTGTGATAATCATCCCAATAACAATCCACGGAGCGGTGGTGGTGTGGCTATGTCCTCCAGAGGACAGGTCATGTCACGTCTTGAAGTGTATTCCCCTAAAAAAAAACAATAGTGCTGTAGTAGCTGTTAGCTGCTAGCTGCCCTCCGGTGAGTGTGTACAGCCAGATAGCTGTTAGCCGTTAGCTGCTAGCTGCCGTCCGGTGAGTGTATTCAGCCAGGCATCTGTGATAATCATCCCAATAAAAATCCACGGAGCGCCCGGTGGTGTGGCTATGTCCCCAGTTACTGAAGGCTACCTTTAGCTTGTGCTTGGAGCAGCAAGTTCATCTGCCTGTTTCCCCTCTGTCTGTCAGTCTCGTTCTTTCCAACTCTTGAGGCTAGTTCTTCGTCTGTATACTCTGGTTCGAATAAATAAGGATGACCATCAAACGCAAAAAGGCTCTTCCGTGTGTTGCATATCTGCTATATTCTTCATACTCCAAGCTTCTTCCGTTATAAACAACTCCGCTTTTCACTCTTCACACACACTACGCTCCAATCTGCAAATTACTGTTTACCTTTTTTTCTGCTACAACTGAATTCCCAGGAGACCCGCGATGCAACAGCTAGGCTTCAGTAACGCAATTACTGTGCAAGCCACAGACATCGTTTATCCCGTTTCCATGTAGTTACATAGTCACTGATATGGTCATAACCACTACAGTGCTCAATTACCTATTTTGAGGGGGAAATAATCTAAACCTTTTGCTGCAAAGGCATGATCTGTCCTATGCAGGATATCCACCAACCCACGGGCGCCCATGGATTTTTTTATTGGGATGATTAGCACCGATGCCTGGCTGAATACACTCTCCGGACGGCAGCTAGCAGCTAACGGCTAACAGCTATCTGGCTGTACACATCACCGGAGGGCAGCTAGCAGCTAACAGCTACTACCGCACTATTGTTTTTTTTAGGGGGGAATACACTTCAAGACATGACATGACCTGTCCTCTGGAGGACATAGCCACACCACCACCGCTCCGTGGATTGTTTTTGGGATGATTATCACAGAAGCCTGTCTGAATACACTCACCAAACGGCAGCTAGCAGCTAACGGCTATCAGCTAGCAGGGCAAGCTAGCTACTGGCAGGATCGAGACAGGGACCAGGGTAGGTGAATTTAAACAATGTCTGAGTTGAAAACGCATCTTGTTGACACGTAAGGGCCCTGTTCTTGTGGCACAGACATATTAATTGCATTTTGTGTCTGTTAAGAGGCACAAAGGCACTCTAAAACTTGCCCCAAGCACTGCCGTTTTAGCTCAGGGGACGCTTGTAGTACGTAGCTGCAGCTTCTCCGTGTTACCTGCACTGATTCGGGTCGGGTTTTTTTCTATCGAAAGTACTCGCGTAGCTATAGCGATCAAGATTAACGTAAAAATTGGCCGGAATTCTCCTTTAACTATCATGGAAGATCTGTCATTTGTTAATCTTGCTGGATATTCCATCCAAAGGTATCAGAGAAAATGAATAGGGAAAGGGCTAACTAACAAGAGTGATATTAACAAAGTAGATGTGTGTACATGCACAATTAAAAACTAGTGACGGCCTTAGACATTGAAGACAACAGGGTATTCCTTGCATTATGTGAGCAGGGTTGCAGGAGGAGGTAATGGTAATAATAGAGGAAGGGTTTAAGGAAGTGCTTGCAGCTCCGGCTGCAGCCCAGATGTCAGAAGAGAGATGGCAAAACACGTAGGCCTCTCTAATAAATACAATATAGGCAAGTATAATGTAGACTACTGTGCTATGAGTGTTACCCTTCTATCAGTCTCACATTGGCAGACCTCAACAGCTCTGTGTCAGTACTGGAGTATGGTCTGGCTACATTGCTTATCTATTCTCGGTGAAAAGGGAAAAACACTCTGGCTTGTTTGTATTTCTTTAAACCAATCACAACCACGTTGGGTAGTGCTACTGTAAGCCCCTGGTGCTGCAGCGGTGCCCTTGCAAAATAGATAGCAGAGAAAGCGGTAGCGTCTCAGGCTTTATTCCAGCAATGTACATTCGTCAGACTACCCTGCTAAAAACATTTCAATCAGGAGAGACTTGTTTGCAGATATGCAAAGGTTTATTGTACCTAAGCATAATAAAATATACAGTCCTTGGAGCTTAGACTCCATCGTTTTTAAAGGAGTAAGGAAGCCAAGACAATCCCCCCGATGGAGTCTAGACACTGGAGGTGGCAGCAAAGGAGCCTGAAGACCAGACTGAAGGAGTCGACAGAGCGTCCAGCAGGAGGAAGACCCAGGGTGCTATTGGGTGACGATGACTGGAGGTGGAGGGTTGCACGCTTTGCCTGAAATGACAGCCGACAGCAGCAGGGAGAGAAACAGATTTAAAGCAGGGTTGTGATGCTGTGATTGGCCCTTGGAATTCGTGGCCGATTCTGTTTGGTTGAGCAGCAAGGTGAACACCTCCAACAGCTGATTCGATTTAGAAAGAGAGCAGTGATTAAGTGTTAGGTCTTCCTGAAAGAATTTACACTGAGCTACATATCAGCACAACTATTTAACAACCTTTTTGAATGTATTTTGAAATACTTTACACACTTTATATTTAGGTCTACTTGATTTACATCTACATGCTAAAAGTTGCTACAATCAATATTTGTAGTTGTATCTTTCAGCTCATTGTGATGGTTTAATGTTAAGGTTCATTCTCACAGCTCTCATAGTGTCATTTTTGGACAGCTGTTTATTTAGTGTAAAAGCTCTAGCCAAAAGATTGACTGTAAAATATCTAGCTAAAGGGCCAGATATTTCACTCAGTCAATGGTGGGGACCAAAACAGAGCTAAAAGGAGAGTAGATATGCAACCTAGCTACATTCGTCAGATGGCCCTGCAGAAACGCGACTCCAAATAATGCTGTTTCGTATCTCCTCGATGTGTAAAAAAGCTAATGTTTTCTAACAAGCTTACCATTATGTCTGTGCTGTGTGTTCACCGCATTTTTCTGCTGCCCCCAAGTGGCCAGGTTTATTTCAGGTTTAACATAGCTTTAAAAAAGGGCATGTTATTTGCAAACAATCAAGTGCTCCCTCATATTTTTTGTGAGCATACAAAATCCCAATCACATCTCATAATATAATATTATAATATACATAATATTAACCCCAAATATCTAGCATAACTACCCAGCCAGCAATGACATGTGGGGCCAAGATGGGTTAAGTACAGGTTCCATGGTTACTGTGTGGGCATGGGCTTTGGCTGGGTGAAATCAGCGGGTCCCATGTAGGTTTTGTAGTATGAGTCCCACATAGGAAGCCCATATGAGCTGATTACATGGGCCCCATAAGGGACAGGCATGGGCCAATTGGGCATGGGTTTGAACTGAGAACACATAATATGGGTCCTGCATAGCATATTTATGGGCCAAGTGGGCATGGGTTTGAACTGAGAACACATATATGGGTCCTGTATAGCATATTTATGGGCCAAGTGGGCATGGGTTTGAACTGAGAACACATATATGGGTCCTGCATAGCATATTTATGGGCCAAGTGGGCATGGGTTTGATCTGGGAACACATATATGGGTCTTGAATGGCATATTTATGGTCCAAGTGGGCATGGGTTTGAACTGGGAACACATATATGGGTCTTGAATGGCACATTTATGGGACGAGTGGGCATGGGTTTGAACTGGGAAAGCATATATGGGTCCTGCTTAGAAGTTTTATGGGCCGAGTGGGCATGGGTTTGAACTGGGAACACATATATGGGTCTTGAATGGCGCATTTATGGGCCGAGTGGGCATGGGTTTGAACTGGGAACACATATATGGGTCTTGAATGGGACATTTACGGGACGAGTGGGCATGGGTTTGAACTGGGGAAGCATCTATGGGTCCTGCATAGAAGTTTTATGGGCCGAGTGGGCATGGGTTTGAACTGGGAACACATATATGGGTCCTGAATGGCACATTTATGGGCCGAGTGGCCATGGGTTTGAACTGGGAACACATATATGGGTCCTGCATAGAATTTTTATGGGCCATGTGGGCATGGGTTTGATCAGGGAACACATATATGGGTCCTGCATGGCATTTTTATGGGCCAAGTGGCCATGGGTTTGATCTGGGAACACATATATGGGTCTTGAATGGGACATTTACGGGACGAGTGGGCATGGGTTTGAACTGGGAAAGCATCTATGGGTCCTGCATAGAATTTTTATGGGCCATGTGGGAATGGGTTTGATCAGGGAACACATATATGGGTCCTGCATGGCATTTTTATGGGCCGAGTGGGCATGGGTTTAATCAGGGAACACATATATGGGTCCTGCATGGAATTTTTATGGGCCAAGTGGCCATGGGTTTGATCAGGGAACACATATATGGGTCCTGCATGGCATTTTTATGGGCCAAGTGGCCATGGGTTTGATCTGGGAACACATATATGGGTCCTGCATGGCATTTTTATTGGCCAAGTGGCCATGGGTTTGAACTGGGAACACATATATGGGTCCTGCATAGAATTCTTATGGGCCATGTGGGCATGGGTTTGATCAGGGAACACATATATGGGTCCTGCATGGCATTTTTATGGGCCAAGTGGCCATGGGTTTGATCTGGGAACACATATATGGGTCTTGAATGGGACATTTACGGGACGAGTGGGCATGGGTTTGAACTGGGAAAGCATCTATGGGTCCTGCATAGAATTTTTATGGGCCATGTGGGCATGGGTTTGATCAGGGAACACATATATGGGTCCTGCATGGCATTTTTATGGGCCGAGTGGGCATGGGTTTAATCAGGGAACACATATATGGGTCCTGCATGGAATTTTTATGGGCCAAGTGGCCATGGGTTTGATCAGGGAACACATATATGGGTCCTGCATGGCATTTTTATGGGCCAAGTGGCCATGGGTTTGATCAGGGAACACATATATGGGTCCTGCATGGCATTTTTATTGGCCAAGTGGCCATGGGTTTGAACTGGGAACACATATATGGGTCCTGCATGTCATTTTTATTGGCCAAGTGGCCATGGGTTTGAACTGGGAACGCATATATGGGTCCTGCATAGAATTTTTATGGGCCATGTGGGCATGGGTTTGATCAGGGAACACATATATGGGTCTTGCATGACATATTTATGTGCCGAGTGGGCATGGGTTTGATCTGGGAACACATATATGGGTCTTGCATGACATATTTATGTGCCGAGTGGGCATGGGTTTAATCTGGGAACACATATATGGGTCCTGCATGGCAGAGGCGCAAAGTAACTATGTAGGCCTATTGAGTTATGTAATTACTTACTGTACAATTTTTAGTAACTTGTAGTAACTCTACATTTAGGCTAATCAAGCATGTTGAGATTTAGTAATTGTAACTCAATACATTTCAAGTCACGCTAGTCACCAAAGAACAAACATTGCATACATGTAGATCTTTCGCCAAAACAATCCATCAGTCATTTTTGTTAGTCGTGCAGAAAATGAAAAATGTAACTTCCCAAAAATGTAAAAAACATCAAAATATGTCAAAGTTTACGCTTTGTTGAATTATGCTGATTAGTGGACTCTCAGAAAGGTTGCAGGCCTACCGTAACACTTCAAATAATAGCCCAGTCCCAGACGCCTGTCCCTTGGGGCAGAAACACATATTTAGACAAATAACTATGCTCGATATTATCGGCCGATATTGGCTTTAAAATTCAATATCGGTAAATATCGGTAAATATCGGTAAATATCGGTAAATATCGGTATCTGTTTTTGAAATGGTTTAAAATGACTAAAGTATGTCATTTTATACCTTATTGGAAAGCTTGTTTCCCCTCAAAGCGAATGCAGACAAAATTTGGGTGTAGGTTGTTGGCCAACCATCATACACACAGGGATTGTAGAGTAAATAAATTCTTGAGCAGGGCAGATCTAAGCCCCAATGAGTGGAATGAGTTGAACTTTTGTTCTTGTGTGGATATTTGTTTTCAGTTTACCTCAGTCAAAGAAATGTTCAGTTGGCATCTTCTATTGAAGGGGTAGTAAGCACCGCACCCCAGTTAGCCAACCGGTTGCTGGCTAGTCCTTCAAAACATTCAAATCCCCAGTATCAAGGGAGTCATGGAACAGTGGGCAGTAAGCCTATAAACGATCCTATGTTTCGGTATCTGTATTGGCTAATATCGGTATCGGAAATTAAGCATTGGACAATATTGGTATATTGGATATCGGTACAAAATCAATGTCAAGCATCCCTACAAATAACCCCATATGGTTATCCACATCCCATAGATGCCTGTCCCAATGGTCTATTTGATCAAATTAAACTCCGGGATCCTATTCGAAATTTTACGGTACTTCATTTTTGAAGATGAGGCCAAATAGCTCACAAACAGCTAGTCCCTTTATGGACATGAATATGATGCATTTATTACCTCTTAGGAAATTGTAATTCAATATTTGTTAGAAAAGGACTTGCACGAGGCCTCATCATCAATCTGTCTTCCACTTCTGTGTTGATAGATGTCCTTGGACCAAGGAGTAGCATGTGTTTCTATCAAGGTGTAGCTCATACACCAACAATGACAAATGTGTTGGCTGTAAAAGGTACAGTAGATCTGTTTGAGAAAAAAATGAGGGAAAAACACTTGTTTTGTATCTAATCAATTATTAATGATTAATAGATTGTTGGCATTTTAACTTTTGGTAAAGGAAAACACACATCCAGCCCTAGCCTGGAGAAGTGACGGTGGTTAAAAGTAACTAATACTCTGAGTAGTTTTTTTTTTATTTATTTACAAATTGTACTTTTACTTGTAACAGAGTAATATTTTAGCAATGTAACAGTACTTGTACTTGAGTACAGATTTTCAGTACTCTTTCCGCCTGTTATGCACACAACACCTAATTAGGCTCATTCATAATGAAGCCAGCGGAGCAGTTAACATTTGTTAATTCTCTCAATTTACGAATTTTACTGTATTTAATTGTTATTTGGTCAGGCAGTTCTTAGGACATCTATAAGGGGCCTGTATGCAAAGGCCTTGTTTCGCGCTCAAAACGTTAGCAGTCCATTCGGAAAGCACTGCTGCTAGCTGTGACTTCAAGGAGAACTTCTATCAGACATTCACAAATTGAGGTAAGTTGAAATATTATTTTGCCAGAAAAATAACACTGCAGATTGTACAGTGGTCTGTATTTTTGGTTTGTGCTGTTTAATCTGATGTAGAATCTAACCAAAAGGAAAAACAGCGGGAGAGGTTGGACAATAATTAATATATCACGATAGACGGAGCTCTGAAGCAGACCTTTGCGCCGCTTAGTGTTCGCTCTCTCCGGATAAAGACGATCAGCAGCACAGACACCAGGGGCATCGGACCAGGGGTAAAACCAATACTGATTACCAGGGCCCAAGGGGAGAGAGGGCCCTTGAAAAGTCTGGAATATATTTTATTTTACCTGGATATTTTTATTTCCTAATAACATTTCATAATGCATATCAGATGAAATGTAAAGTTAGTGTATTGGCAGAATAACTTGGTTGATTGACTGACTATTTTGTATACAAAAAGGTCTCACCCCCCCCCTTGCTAATGTGCCAAATGGTTTAGTCGACCTGCATGCATTACGTTAGCTAGTTCAGTTGAGCGTCTGGTGGAGTGCAAACTTCTGCTGTAGAAATGTCTTTTCTCAAAGAAAGCCAAATCATGCTACCAAAAAGAAAGGAAAGACAGGAGGAGGAGAGAAAACAGAATGAGGGGAAACAATTGGTAACTGACTTCTTTTCAAAGAAAGGTGAGCACTAACTGGAAAAGAAATCCATGGTGTTTGTCATGGACCAAGCAGTTAGGCATGAGGAGTCACAAGGAGATTTCAAAAAAGGGGTTTTTATTTTACCCACAAAAAATTCTGACAACAAATAAAGATAAAGTTTGGGCCCTTAAAAGAGGTCAAACAAACTGAACTTAAGCTCTGAACATAACAAACTCAAAAATACAACTGACCTCCTATACAAGAAACAAAGGGGACTTATATACTGGGTGATCAGACCAGGTTTGACACCCAGGGGGAGACTAACAATAACACTAATATGTAAATTACAAATAACAAAAGAAAACAACTAAACACTTACTCCAAAAGAAATGTAATCTTAATTAACATTAACTGAATAAATGTACTAATGACAATACAAATCAAAACTCAAATATCTTGAGGACAAATAAAGCTAACTCCCCCCTGACATAACAAGTAGTGGTTGAGTCCAATTTAGCCACCACCCCTATAAAGCTGCTGTAGTTCCAGATGCCACCCTTTTGTCCCTGCAGCCTGCATGCCTCACTCCAGGGTGTGGAATCCGCAACACTGATAAGCTCAAAGAAAACTGTTCTATTAGAAAACCAATCCAAAACTAATAAAGTATATATGTAAACCAAATCCAGTGCCCTGTAAGTTAAATATAACTAAATAAATTTTTACAACAAAATATGTGTCTGAAAAGATATAGAAACCAATCTGTGGCCATCACAGTGCTAACCTGCTTGAATATCTCCGTGACTGTTAGCGCTAAAAAACGGACTGAGACAACCCATTGAAAGAGCAGAACATGCACTTGTTGGCACAAAAAAGAACCTTGCTAAATTGACTTATGCTCCTTTTGTTTTTAGGTGCACTGAAGAGTAATGCAATGACTCAAAATGTGAACTGCAAAGAAGTGGAAATGGCGCTGTTGAAGTGGTTTACCGGCGCACGTGACCATGGGAGAGGGCTGCAAGAGCCCAAAGAGAAAAAGGAGCGTCCACCACACAGACGCCATGAGTGTATTTTGTATTAATGTATTTTTTGGAGAGGTGGGTTTTTTTTTTTTCAGAGATTTAAAAAAAATATATATATTTTTGATTCATTTACCGGTATGTTGGGACATTTAAATTGTTTTTTAAAGATTGTTTGTTGTTCAATGTAACAATTTTGTATTAATGTATTTTTTTTGGAGAGATGTTTTTTTCAGAGATTTTTTAAAAATATATTTTTGATTTGTTTACCGGTATGTTGTGACATTTAAATTTTTTAAAGATCATTTTTGTTCAATTTAACAATATATTTCTTGCAGTTCAAAGCGTCAAGTGTCTTTTATTTATTTTGGACTTATATTCATTCTTTGTTTTTCTTAGATTGCTTCCTTAAACCATTTGGCATGGTTGGGCTTAGATAGGCCTTGCATGAATTGCCCAGTTAGGACCCACATAAGATCCTTACACTTTAAGCCCATAGGGGCATTCACGGTTGAATCCAGGTGCAAGCCCACTTTAAACCCCTTTAGTCAGGTGTGGCCCAAATGGGTCTGACATGAATTACCCAGTTAAGACCCTTACAGGTCCCACTTAAAACCCATCTGGGCATCCACGGCTGGCCCCCGTGTGGATCCCGGGTGCAAGCCCATTTTAAACGCCATTTAGGCAGGTGGGGCCCAAATGGGTCTGACATGAAGTGCCCAATTAAGACCCATGTAGTACCCTTACAGGTCCCACTTTTTGTATGTCTGGGCTTCCACGGCTTGCCCCAATGTGGATCCCGGGTGCAAGCCCATAATGGGGCCCACATTTGCTGCCCATGAAGCCCTCATCTGGGCCCCACATGCCATTGCTGGCTGGGTAATGGCTAGTTTGGTTAGCAGAAAACTAATATCAGGAAAACTAAATCACATATAAACAATCACAAATCACCTACACAATGAAAAGAGTATTACAGATTAAAGATCCAACAAGGGTATTTGGGATAGGGTATTAGTAGATAAAATGATTGTCAAGATTTAATTGACATCTGACAAAATGGCAGATGTAACAATGTCAGTTAAACTGCGACTGCTATGGAACTGTTCCAAAAGGGGTTGCTTTAGCAACAGAATGTATGACTGAACTGTTGGTGGCAGGATGCAAGCAGTGGCCATACATCATAAAATATACAGTATGGCCATTTAAATATATGAAGATTAACACAAGGTCAATGGTACAATGAAATGTATTTGACAAGAGAACAGTCAACTCAGCAATAAAAGCACTAGTCGGCGCAATTAGAGTTGTAGTCATATAAAAGATAAAATAAGATAAAGACAAGACAAAATGGGATTACATAAATAAAATATAGCACTATATACAAATGAAGATCAGGATTGTGTGTAAAAGCCACCACTGTTGATATATACGAACAAATGTTCTTGGCCTGTAACTATGGCCTTTGACTTTCTCAGCCTTTGGCCTTTTAACAAAGGATGTGGCAAATAACACTTTTTAGAAAATTTGAGTAAATTTGGCCCCGGGCTATGACGTCCTGCACAGCATGTAATCTCATATTTAAATGGTTAAGCATACAGTATAGAGGAGTTAAAAGAGACAGCATTCTTCCTTGGCACGTTGGGACATGGTACATAGACATAAAAGGAAAACAAGACACTGTGGATAATATACAGCTCTGATGAAAAGACTTAAACATCATTGGCAAGCAGCAACAACATAGACATTACATCTTAACACTTTTACTGCTTACAGGCAGCAGGCAACGTATGTGATGAGTGAAGATACATGTATACAAGTTCACATAAAGATGGCTGATGATTATCTCTTCAGAATCAGATTAACTTTATTTGCTAGGTATATACATTAAATTACAAGGAAAACTGTTTTTTCACAATCATTGGATTTCTGCTGCACTTATGCTCCATCATCAAGGGAACTGAAGTCTGTGATCTTTTCAGATGGTAGGAGTTAAATGGTTAAGTGTAGTACCTACTTTGTTGAAAATACAGTAGTGTTTCGTATTAGTGTACTAATAAAAGACGTAGTGACAAACTTTAAGAAACATTCTAATGCATCATTAGAAATATGCATCAGTATCAGCAGATCAGAGCAATATAACTCACTTAGGTAAAAGAAGATATACTGCAATTCAAAATAAACTCCATTACAAGTAAAAGGTGTGCACAGAAGTATTGCTAGCAAAAATGTATTAAGGGTAGAAGTACTCAATGTGCAGAATTTCTCCTGCACTTTCCAGTGTTCAAGTGGCCATTTAAGGTATAGGTGGTTGAAACGGAGCTAATTCTAACCAACAATTTGTTGAGAAGGTAAATCTATAACAATGCCTCATATTTTGCTAACTGACCATTGTCAAATTGGCATCTGCAGAGTAACTAGCGACTATTACTGTCAGACAAATGTAGCGTAGTAAAAGAAAAAAGAAAAATATTCAAGTAAAGTGCAACTGCCTTAAAATGCCTTACTGTAAATAGACTACTTGAATACATGTACTTGCTTCCACCACTGAACAGCAATTATAAACCATCCAAGACTGTGAAAAATGTATTTGCATGT
This sequence comes from Perca flavescens, assembly GCF_004354835.1. Lineage (NCBI taxonomy): Eukaryota > Metazoa > Chordata > Actinopteri > Perciformes > Percidae > Perca > Perca flavescens. The sequence goes on along the minus strand of NC_041334.1, from coordinate 19,994,524 downwards.
CCTTCAGTAATTCACGTCATTTATTAATGGCAAGGTATTTATGCTTGGAGTATTAGAGTCCAATTCTGATCTATTTATCAGTATTGCTGGATTAATCTGTACAGAATTTAAAATGTACATAGAATTGAATATATATATATATTTTTTTACCAAATACTATTGTTTACTGTAGTTTCCTGTATGTTGTCACTGTCTGTTAAGAGGTATTTCCATGTTGAGTCAGTAGTTTTCTCCCCTCAGGTTTTCAAACTGACAGTGGAATGCAGTAGCTTACTAATGCCAGAGAAGGTGGGATGACAGTTGGGTGAGAGAGATTCAAACTGAGAAACATTGATAGGAGAGACATGGTGAGAGGGAGAGAAACAACCATGCAGCTGGAAGAAGGACGCTGAAAGAGAGAGAGAGTGACCAGATGACCTGGAGGTGTGTAACTGCAGGACACCATAACTGCCCTCCTACTTTGTCTGATAATTACAAAGTGAACTGAGGTAGGGTGGAGGGATTTAGAGGGAGATATGTGGCATATGTGCATGCAAGTACTCACACAAACACTACAGGGCGTGCCAGTAAATGCATGACAGAGTGACATTCACAGACTTGTAAATCCAATAAACTGGCAAGACTTCACACAGACAGCAGAGAGACAGACAGAAAGCTATTAGCGGTGGAAATGCAGGCTAGGAGACTGAGATGAAGGGAAGGGGAGGTGGCAGTGCCTTTTGAAGGATGGAGTTAGACAGTAATCCCCTCACTTGGGCAGCAGTTCAGCTACCAACTGTTTGTTTCAGATTCTGTGTGGGAAAGTGACCTGTAAAGTCTGGTCAAAACTCAGACAGAGAGACAGTTATTAGAGATGATAGTGGAAAAGATGATTATTTATATAGCAAAGGACTGATAAATCAACAACGTTGATAGTCAGAGCATATTCATAGCAGAAGCTGTGAAATGTGTGGAATTGCTCAATGGTTCCCAATGTGCAGATGGAAAGGCTATCAACTCTTTGCAAGATTTTCCAAAACACAGCAGAACTGTCATGTGATAGCTGCATTTGCTGGTCATGCGGGCCTTCTGTATGCATGATTAAACGAAACAAAAGAAGATCGTATTTTTTTTTAATAATAAAAAACATTAAAACAAAACATTTCCCTTGTCCACTATAGACCTGAAAAACAAAGACAGCAAACACACATATTTACATCTCTGCACTGCTCTGTGTGAACTCAGAGGTGTGACCTTCTCAAGGTTTGTTTTCCATTTCACTAAAGTCTTTTCCCCCCTGTATTTTGCTTTGGTCTGGCGTCTTTGAGAGCCTGTCAGGGCTCATTTAGTCAGGGTGTGTCCCTTCACTACACATTGCACTTTTCAAAGACAAATTGGAGCTGTATTATCGGACCAGTTTCTCCCACTCAGAACAATCCCCACCTCTCTTTATTTTCCACCTACTTTCTCTCAATTTAGTGACCAAGATAATGTTGTGACTGTACAAACATAAAAGTATGCAATAACTCAGAGGAAAAAGCAACCGTGCCGTCCTTAAAAAGTTCCACTTTTGTCAAAGTGTAAAGCCTTTGGCCACACTGTAATTGTCAAGTGCCTTTGAGGCTGAAGTATTTTCTTTTATTATATTAACAAGTTGGCCGAAAATTGTCAAACTCTCAGTGAAAAGAATGCAAATTGCTTTCAGACGGCCTGGCCCCACAACGGAAACAGGTTGTCTGCCAGCCGCTCAACTGGTAGCACAGATTAAATAACAGGTAGTTTCATTTGCCATTTTCTTTTAACACTGCAGTGACCACCACTCTGACTCAGTGACGGTCCATCTTTGTGGCAGATACTTGGAGCAGAAAATGCATTGGTCATAATTTATGATTTGTGTATGTGTGTTAAAAAGAGGACAGAGTTGCGTAGTGTTTGTGGGTTGTGGTTTCTGGTTATTATCAGTAAAATATTACAAACATATGTCTTATAACATTTTCTTTTTCTAATGAAACACCTTCTACTATATAGGCTTTTACACCATGCAATCATTGCAAAATAATTTTTCCTGAAAGACTGTATGCTGCTTTAAAATGATTAAGGGCTTATCTGGTATGAAAGAAAATGATCAGAGTGGGAGGAGTTAACCAGATAAAAATAAAGAGAGTGAGAGATGATTGGGCAAGGGGAGGGCGAGAAAGGAGAAATGTGGACTGTAAAGAGAGGGTGGGAAGGGGAAAATATAGGTGACAGTGAGGAGGCAATAGTGAAAAAAGGAGGTGAAGAGAAATTCTTTCACTGATGTGGGGTTTCCTTCCTTACAAAATCCCCTGAACATGGAATGTAGCAAGTGACTGAAGGAGTATTTGCAATGTATTGTGGATGTGTGTGCCCTTCCTATATGTTGTATTTTTTTTATAACACCTGGCATCTGTTCATTTTGAAAAAAAACAAATGTTCCATTCTGCCCCCATCTCTCTTCTGATCTTCCCCTCCTGCCTGCCAGAATGTCTCGTCATAAGCGGGGAGTTAAGGTGTGCCAAAGGGAAATAGCTCTAGCAGTCATGCATCCAAACCTATTAAAGCTGCTGCATTGAGGCTCCCTTCTTTAAACAGAAAAAGAAAAAAGCTGAAATTAAAAACTGTACAGTCAGTGCTTTTTTAATTGTTATGGAAACTTAATGATTTTTTCTCTCTTTCAAATCTCCTACCACTTCTTTTGAACTTTCCTATTGCATGTTATCTACAAGTTTTGTTTTCTTTCATTTATTCTACAAGTGGCACATTTTTGACTTGATCCCTTAATGGATAAGTCTGATGCTTGTCCATAGTTTTCTTATTGTCACCAAAACCAACAATGAATTGACATTATCTTTGTATAAAAAACCTGACATAGCTTATTCCTCTGTGTCATAGATGTCCATTGTTGCCCACACACTTTTAAAAACTCATTCATGACCCACACTGTTGCTCTGGGTGACATGTTCATTACCATGAACATTGCAGTTTATATTACACAACTTCCTGCTGTTGTTTATACTCACTAGAGCGCCAAATGTGCATTAATGCTCAGCTGAAAAATAGTCACAAACAAATGCATAATTTACTCCTGATAGAATAACATTTGAGTGGTTGTTTGTTGTTGGACTTCTGTGCTAGTCATGGATTGTCTATAACGAACACCATGTTCGAACATAGGGATGCTCATAAGTGTACCTGGTACCAGAGCACCCTAGGCCGAAGGTCAATGATCGATTTCATAATTGTTTCATCTGATCTGAGGCCGTATGTTTTGGACACTCGGGTGAAGAGAGGGGCAGAGCTGTCAACCGATCACCATCTGGTGGTGAGTTGGGTCAGGGGGTGGGGGAAGACTCTGGACAGACCTGGTAAGCCCAAGCGTGTAGTGCGGGTAAATTGGGAACGTCTGGAGGAGGCCCCTGTCCGACAGACTTTCAACTCACACCTCCGGCGGAGCTTTTCGTGCATCCCTGTGGAGGCTGGGGCATTGAACCCGAGTGGACAATGTTCAAAGTTTCCATTGCTGAAGCTGCGGCGAGGAGCTGTGGTCTTAGGATCTTAGGTGCCTCAGGGGCGGTAACCCACGAACACCGTGGTGGACACCAGTGGTCAGGGAAGCCGTCCGACTGAAGAAGGAGTCCTTCCGGGATATGTTATCTCGGAGGACTCGGGAGGCAGTTGCAGGGTAAGTCAAAGGGCCCGAAGGGCTGCAGCCTCTGCCGTGAAAGAGGCAAAGCAGCGGGTGTGGGAGAAGTTTGGAGAAGACATGGAGAAGGACTTTCGGTCGGCACCAAAGTGTTTCTGGAAAACTGTTCGCCACCTCAGGAGGGGGAGGGGAACCATCCAAGCTGTGTACAGTAAGGATGGGACACTGTTGACCTCCACTATAGGGCGGTGGAGGGAGCACTTTGAGGAACTCCTGAATCCGACTAATACGCCCTCTATGTTAGAGGCAGAGCTGGAGGATAACGGGGATTGTCGTCGATTTCCCAGGCGGAAGTCACTGATGTAGTCAAACAACTACACAGTGGCAAAGCCCGGGGATTGATGAGATCCGTCCAGAAATGCTCAAGGCTCTGGGTGTGGAGGGGTTGTCCTGGTTGACACGCCTCTTCTTCAACATTGCGTGGAAGTCTGGGACGGTGCCAAAGGAGTGGCAGACTGGGGTGGTGGTTCCTCTTTTAAAAAGGGGGACCAGAGGGTGTGTGCCAATTATAGGGGTATCACACTTCTCAGCCTCCCTGGTAAAGTCTACTCCAAGGTGCTGGAAAGGAGGGTTCGGCCGATAGTCGAACCTCGGGTTGAGGAGGAACAATGCGGATTCCGTCCTGGTCGTGGAACAACGGACCAGCTCTTCACTGCAAGGATCCTGGAGGGAGCCTGGGAGTATGCCCAACCGGTCTACATGTGTTTTGTGGATTTGGAGAAGGCGTATGACCGGGTCCCCCGGGAGATACTGTGGGAGGTGCTGCGGGAGTATGGGGTGGGGTCTCTACTCAGGGCCATCCAATCTCTGTATGACCAAAGTGAGAGCTGTGTCCGGGTTCTCGGTAGTAAGTCGGACTCGTTTCAGGTGAGGGTTGGCCTCCGCCAGGGCTGCGCGCTTTGTCACCAATCCTGTTTGTAATATTTATGGACAGGATATCGAGGCGTAGTCGGGTGGGGAGGGGTTGCAGTTTGGTGGGCTGGGGATCTCATCGCTGCTCTTTGCAGATGATGTGGTCCTGATGGCATCATCGGCCTGCGACCTTCAGCACTCACTGGATCGGTTCGCAACCGAGTGTCAAGCGGTTGGGATGAGGATCAGCACCTCTAAATCGGAGGCCATGGTTCTCAGCAGGAAACCGATGGAATGCCTTCTCCAGGTAGGGAATGAGTCCTTACCCCAAGTGAAGGAGTTCAAGTACCTTGGGGTTTTGTTCGCGAGTGAGGGGACAATGGAGCGGGAGATTGGTCGGAGAATCAGCGGGTGCGGTATTGCATTCAATCTATCGCACCGTTGTGACGAAAAAGAGAGCTGAGCCAGAAGGCAAAGCTCTCGATCTACCGGTCAGTTTTGTTCCTACCCTCACCTATGGTCATGAAGGCTGGGTCATGACCGAAAAAGAACGAGATCCAGGGTACAAGCGGTCGAAATGGGTTTCCTCAGGAGGGTGGCTGGCGTCTCCCTTAGAGATAGGGTGAGAAGCTCAGTCATCCGTGAGGAGCTCGGAGTAGAGCCGCTGCTCCTTGCGTCGAAAGGAGCCAGTTGAGGTGGTTCGGGCATCTGGTAAGGATGCCCCTGGGCGCCTCCCTAGGGAGGTGTTCAGGCACGTCCAGCTGGGAGGAGGCCTCGGGAAGACCCAGGACTAGGTGGAGGGATTATATCTCCAACCTGGCCTGGGAACGCCTCGGGATCCCCCAGTCGGAGCTGGTTAATGTTGCTCGGGAAAGGGAAGTTTGGGGTCCCCTGCTGGAGCTGCTCCCCCCGCGACCCGACACCGGATAAGCGGACGAAGATGGATGGATGGATGGATGGATGAATAACATTTGCTAAATACTACAGTACCCAACTGTTTTAGGAAATGACTAAGCCTTGAAACATAATTAAACTATATATTTGTGACCCATTTTTAACGATTTAGTAGGAACAGTGGGCTTGGGACTGAGAGCCGCAGACAGGTTAGGGAAGTCAGAAAGAAACACATTTTAGAAATATATAAAATAAAGATGTACTTTAGAAATTACAGTCTTAACATAAACATGTTGTCTTGGGACAGTAACAAAAATGTGACATTTTCCTTATTTTATTGAAATCTTTTTTAGAGGTTAAGGCTATCCATTTATTCACAAAACAAATATAAGAAGCCCCAGGAATGGAGCTATATTAAACCACCAACTGCTTATAAAACTTGTCAGTTTACTTGCGAAAACTTGTCTTTACCCCACTCTCTGTCAGCACCTGTAGGTGGTGCACTCTTCCTGGCAGTAGCTGTGGCTTAGCAGTGAAGCTCAGTATGGAGACCTGTGGCTCTGGCCCACTGTCTGCTGTCTATGAGGCCATTGTATCAATGAGGTAAAGATAGCATCTCTCAGTAGACATCACCTCCATAGACACAGAGCGCCCAGTGTTCACATCCAACCGCCCATGAATGAGAGCTCAGCGGCTGGCTGAAACTCTGCTCTGCTCCCCCTGACAAGTTTCTCTCCTTCAGTTGTTTCTTCTCGCTCTGGTTACTGCCCACTCCCTCCTCTCTCTCTTTTACTCTCTCTGTCCTAATTGCACCAAACAAAGACCTGAACACACTTATAGCCTCATCAAAGTCCCCCTGTGATTTACTGCAACGTACTTTCCTGTAATGAGTTCACAGATTGTGACACTGTAAATAATGTAAAATAATCACACAAAGAGTCTATTTAAGTAATTATCTCAGCTCCCATCTATGGTATCAAGGTGATACGATCACAGATGACTGGAGGGACTGCCCATTCACTATGTTTGTCCTGGTGGAAATACCTCCTTTAATCTCAGACAATAATTACATCAAGTATTTGGTCTTCTGCCAGTGTATTATTAACAGCTGATATAAGTATCCATCTGTTTCCATGGCAACTCCCACCCCTGATAGTCGACAGCTCAACCAGAGAGCTGAAGTTCAGGCCATGTGTTATTAACCTGTCATCACACGAGGATGACAGCTGATGAGGCTGCTGCAGGAGGGAGGTGACAACCAACAAGGTAATTGCGTCTATCAGACTGGGAGATCTCTAACTTCTCTGGTCTCCGTGGTAACACCAAGCGAAGCACATCAAGCAGTTATCCATTTGAGCACTACCACACAATGTATAATTAGCTGCAAAATGTAACATTTACATAAAATATTAAAACAAATCTCAAGATAAGTGTATATTTCTCACAGAGCTTGGGTTCACTTTTCACTCCTTTACTACTATTATAAAAGAGACACTAACTCAGCACATGGTCATTTAATTTTCTCTGCTACCCACTCACCTTCTCTGTGTTTCCTCTTAGTGAAAGTATTGTTCTAAGGCAAGCCACAAATGTTTAAAGATCTCATTGTAAAAGGTTTGCACTGGTCACACTTTATTTTTATTAAAGAACATTTCCTCATTAAAGAATGTGAGCTCTTGTTTAATACATGTTCCAGCCCTGTCTCCTAAGAGTTACGTTTGTATAATACGAATTTGCAAGAGCAAATACGCTCTGAAAGAAACGGTAATGAGGAAATGTTTTTTATGAACTCATCTGCTAAGTTGCAAAATAACAGTAATACATTGATTTATTTAATTTGTTTTCCTACAGTACAGCATAATTAGTGTTTTTATGTCTATGATTAGGCACTCAAAGCACTTTAAGGCGGTGTAGTTTTTCAGTATTTAATAAAAATGTTTTTGTTGCCTAAACCTAATAACCTCATATGGCACTCAGGATGAGACAGACCCCAGCTCTCTGGTGTCAAAGTTTGGTCCTCTATGACTTATTGACTTGAAAAACACTGCCATTAGAACATATTTGCAGGCAGCAATTATGTTTCCTTCAAAACCTTTTATGGAAAGCAATATACAGTATATATATATATATATATATATATATATATATATATATATATATATATATATATATATATATATATATATATATATGTTAGACATTTTCACTTTCATTATGTTAGATTAACCTCTACTAACTTTTTCCATCCTATAGATATTCAGTCAGTGTTTTCCCCTAAAAACACTAAAAGATGGACTGTTATACTGTAACAATCTGTAGAATAACCTCTGTCAGCACAGGAGTATGTTCTGTCATTCCTCAGGTAATTCCTGAGACCCAGCCCAGCTGCACTTCCACCCCCACCACTATTAACTCAAATTACTACATTCCTTTTCCCTAACCTGCTCTTTAAAGTCTAAAGAGGATGCCTGAGGAAACATCTTTTAGGGAAATGCACACTCTGCACAGAAAATACCTGGACAGAGGAGAGAGACACAGCACTGAGTGTTTTAGAGGAGGTTCAATACAGTTGAAAGCTGCAACAGACTACAAAGCACTGGTGCTAGGGTCACATCACTGTGCTGTAGACAGAGCTCAGGAGTGTGCTGTTTTGTTAGGGAAATCAAAATACTGTTTTTTATACTTGTAATACTACCATGTCTCCTTTATGTCAAGATCAGTATGGTGATTAGATTTGGTGTATACCTTATTCTTGCTGGTGTCTGATATCGGGTGATGATTCAGAAATGATGTTGGGAGACCTCAAAGATGACGACCAGTCCGATGATTACAAATCAAGTGCAGCTTTATTCAAACAATGAACAAACTTTAATGACACTGGAACAACCATGAGCATACAGACACTTTTCCCAAGGATGAACCACATGTACATCATAGTGAATACCTTTTAAACACTTTTTGTGCTTACAAAGCATGAGACATCTATTTCAGTTGGAACAGTTTACTCTTAAACTACACCTTTTATGGCACGTGCTCCTAATAGATTCCCAAATTCCTGGCTCCAATTCCTCTGTGTGACAGTTGTGCCCATTCTAAGCTAGGTTTTACTGTGAGACCATATCATCTTAAACTGACTGGTCTCTAGAAAGTCCTTAGAATAGATAAGATACATTCAAACGTCTGCATGCACACATACCAAACCTATCAGTGTCCATCTTTCTTTATAAAAAGGATAGCTCAAATCAAGCAATCTGATTGGTTCATACCCGTGATACACGGCTGCTATGACATCACCTGCACACACAGTGCCATGACACAGAGCTGGTTTAAAATCGGCAAAGTATCTCTTTAAGTGTACTCTATATTTAGACTATTTTTATTGCTTTACCTTGTCTTCAGACAGCCCTTTCCAACAAGGAACTGAAGCCGTTATCTATGCTCCTCTTCAAAGCCAAAAACTGAAATTTTTCCTCACAGAACACTAGAGCTGGTCTACTGCTGCCTTGGTCAGTTAGTTAGTTTGTGTTTAGTTTTTTTTTTTTTTTTTTAAACTTTATTTATCCAGGTAAACTGTTTGAGAACAACTTCTCATTTACAAACATGACCTGGCCAAGAGGCTACAGAAATAAATGGTAACATACTCCACAACGATACATATATATGTCATACACATAACACACAGAACAAGCAATTAAAAAATTAAAAAATAGACAGCAAAGAAAAAAAAAGAAAAATAAGTGTTAAATTAGTGTGTGTAACTCTGTTGAATCCAAACTAAGCCATTAGCGTTAAACAAAAGAAATAGCCTGTTATATGCTAGCTGCTATTGAAGGCTAACAGGCTTATGTTTCATAGCAACCGCCTCAGTATGTGCAGGCAGCCAGTCCAGAAAGGCCAATTGTATTGTGAACTATTTCTTAATAAAAATCTATTTAAATTGGAATGTGACTATAACCTTTATATTGCCATACTTGATGGAACAACACCCCTTAGCTGTGATATAGTCACAACATACAGGCCTGTCATGAGCAACTGCTTAATTACATGTGTGGTTGTGGTACCGAATGTATTTTACGGTTTGGTTTAACCTGTGTAACCTTAACCTAAACATTTTGCATTAAACCAAAGGATCTAGAGCAATCTTGAAATAGTAAAGGACTGTATGCCAATATTGGAGTTATTGATACTTTCTATAGCCCCTCCCATCGACTGCAAAACATAGTTAATTTGACAGATCTCTTTTAATGATTTTTCATGTAACATTTTTGTCATGTTTCCAGCTTCTCAAATGTGAACTTTTTTCTGCATTGAGTATTTTTACTTTTAATACTGTAATTACATTTTCTTGATTATACATACTTTTACTTATGTTACATTTTAAATGCAGGACTTGTAACTACTTGTAACAGAGTACTTTTACTATTAAAAGATCTGAATACCTCCACCACAGCTAAGTGTTTATATTGGTGCTTATTCATAGATATCTAGGAACTAATGATTAGATACTGGCTTAGCCTGTAAGTAGAGTGTTAGTCTACCATATAGTGCTTGATGCATTATATGATAGACTAACACTTTACTTTAAGTGCACCATTTTAGTATGTATAACAGTATAGAAACATTTACTGTAATAAAGAGTTTATAACACTTTAGTTGTATGCAGCTATAAGGACATGTTAAGTGTTTATTTATTTCCAGTAGTTGTCAGCAATCATATCTCCTCCTATAAAGACAGATTTCATGTTATTACAGAAGTGTTTTACTATATTGTTATTCATTACTATATTGTCATCTTTCATCCTGAAGGCCATCACCAGGTGATAAATAGCCAATAGTCAGGAAAGAATTGTTAGCTATTCATTCATTAATAAGCAATGAGTTTCTCATTAGTTCCTAGACCTTTTTCATTGGTTTCTTTGTATACCTTATTTTTCGGTGTTACCTCAAATAAATGATTTCAGATCATACAGTACATACACTAAATTTAAAGGTGGATGAAGTAAAGCAGTTATTCACTTATACCCAGCAGCAGCATCACAAGGAGCAGTCTGCAGTCTGAGCAGGCCCAGGATCCAGACCAGGTCCCCCTGGCCTCCAAGGCCATATGATCCCCCTGCCCACAGAGGAATAAGGTTGGGCCTTTCATTTCCTCTCTGCTCTGCACTCTGTGATGCTGATGCCTGGTTCCTTTTGCCTGCGTGGAGATCTGAATGTGGCTCCCAGTGAGCAGATCCTAATCCACAGCAGCGGGGACCTCTCCCTGTCTGTTGTCTTTACAGATTTGCCCCTTGCTCTGTTTTCAGCGTCAGGGGGGAAACGTTTTCAATTACTGGGAAAAGAACATGAATGGTAGCTTTGTTGGTTGGTCTTCATGTTGGTTTGGTCAGGTCTTTGAGCCCTCCTCCATGACCACCACCACTGCATACCCCCAAAAACTCACTACCACTATAACTATCCTCTATATCACGTTATCTTCAGTTGTTCTCTTGATAGATAGATGTGTATATAACTGTTTCTCTTTCTTTATTCCTATCTCTTTCTGTCCATCTCTCATTTTTTGATCACAGGAAGTAAGAAGGGCAGGACTAGTCTTTGATCCAGAGGGGGCCATCTAAGAGCATGAGTAAGAACCAAGAGCTGGGGCTCAACAAAGGATGCTCAGTGCTGCAGGCCTGACCAACTTCATTTGATGAAGAAAAGGAAAGACTATGTGTTCATCTCTTATATGTCAACCTAAGCACATTCTTCAACAAGAAACTCAATCTACACACACAACATATCTAGATACACAATCTCACAAATGACCCCTTAACCCCTCAGTAGCTAAACCTTTTCCACGGATATTTAATGCTTAAATGTGCTTTTTTTTAGCCTCTTTGGTCCAGACTGAAATATCTTTACAACTATTTCAGGGGTTGCTTTTGTACAGACATTCATGTCCCCCTGATGATGAATCCTAATCCTAATGCACCTTTAACTTTTCCTATAGCACCACCGTGAGGTGGGCATTTGTGGTTTTGAATGAAATGTCTAAACAACTGTTGGATGGCTTGTCATGAAATTTGGAACACACATTCATGTCACCCTCAGGATGGTTTTTTAATAACTTTGGTGGTGATCCGGACTTTTAATTTGCTGTCATCCTCAGTTAAAATTCTAATTTGTCCACTACTTTGGTTTAATGACCAAATACTTGAAAAACTACAAAGGCACTTGGAGAGCGCAGACCTCAGCCAAGGCCATGCACTATCCCGCAATGTTAATGAAAGTGAAACGTGTGTGTGTGTGTGTATCCGCCCTGTGATTCAGATCTGCTCCTAAATTTAATGAGTTCTTTGTAGATCCATGCTACACCCTTGCACCAAGTTTCATAAAAATGTGGCCATAATCCTGCTGAGAAACAGACAAACAAACAGTACCAAAAACATTACCTCCTTGTCAGAGATAACTAATGACATTCCCCTAATTAGCTAATTTGTGCTAATAGCAAATGTTAGCATGCTAATAGCAAATGTTAGCATGCCTACGCGCTAAACTAAGATAGTGAATATAGTAAATATTGTTCTTGCTTAACATCAGTATGTTAACATTGTTGTTCTAATTAACTAACTTGCCAGCAGGCACGGCGCCAGGATTCCAGTTTTGGATGGGCCAGACCAATTGTGGGTGGGCCTTAAATTAAAAATGTTATCAAATCCCTGTTTAACCTAATAAAAATGACTGGCTAATATACTGTTATATTACATATATATTATATGTGCTTACATAATAAAGATTGTAATAGCTTGATGCTATTTATATGTTGTTGCATTGTAAAAAGTTTTGGTGCAAAGGTCGGACCTATCCGCGATCGCTCTCCTTTGGTTCTGCCCAAAAGAAGAGCGCTTTGGAACCTCCATTAAGCACCGTACCTGGCTGTGCTATAGCGCATCTCTCCTAACCTAAGGCCTATAGACTGTAAAAGTGGTCAGGAATCTAATATTTCCCCAAAACATAGTTTAGTTCTGCTCGTATAAGGTGAGGCCAAATAATTCAGTTTTAAGTTTTCAACAATATAGAGATCAACAAAACTGCCCGACAGTTTCAATCAATACTCGGCCACAGAACATGTTCATTGACAACGTCATCTGTCATGTAAAACAAGACTCAAGTTATTTCCTTACTTTAGTGTGATGATTCATGTTAAAAACATGTTTAACAAAAATAAATAAATTGCATTAATAGCCCTAAAGCATTATTGGCCATAACAAGAGAAAACCATGAGGGAAAAAACAACTTGACAACAGTAACAAGCTGTTATAGAAATAGAACTGCGCCTGCAGCTTCTGTAGCGGGTTATGAATTGATTATTTGAATCCATATATCTCATATAACGACATAATACAATACAGGCAGAGAAGCCACTCGCGAGGCAGAGGCAAAGGCACTATAGCACCGGCACTGGTCGCGCTGGCCGCGCTAGCCGCGCTAACCGCGCTAGCATCCTGCGGTGCTAGGCGTTGTGGATCTCAGCTCTCCTTCATCTCCTGGTTGCAGCAATGACTCTGAGACCGTTCGTGCACGTTTAAGGTACCTAAACAACGGCTGTTGCAACCTTGTCCTTTACTGGAAATGATTTTCACACTCTCAGATCACTGGGAGCTAGCCTAGCATACCTACAAGCTACATCCGATCCGAACCTCACTGTCTGCTGAACTTGCGCAGAAACATAAAAATAGACATGACCAGTTTTTTTAAATTGTTTTTGAAAACTAAACATTTAGAAAATTTTAGCACAAATTATGAGATTATTTGCCGATTTTTAATAATTCTTCACCAAATTATAATATATTAATTAATTCATGTTTTTTGAGGAAATGTTTTGGGTGGGCCTGTTGAAAAGTGGGTGGGCCTAGGCCCGTCAGGCCCACCCATAACGCCGTGCCTGCTTGCCAGACAACCTGTGGATACTACAAAACCTCTAAAAGTTATTAAAGGACTAATTCATCAGTAATTCCTGGACTCTTGTCATCATCATGATGTTGCCAGGAAACCAGGCTACACTTTACCCCCTGTAAAACCACAACGTGTTGTTACACTTCGGTATTTATCCTGTTAAAAAAACGGGATTTAATGTGTTAATCAATGAGTTTTAGAGGTACTGGTTGTCGGATTTGTCTATCTTTGGACTAAGCCAGGCTAGCTGTTTCCCCCTGTTTCCAGTCTTTATGCTAAGCTAAGCTAAGCTCACCCACTGCTGGCTTTAGCTTCATATTTACCCTACAGACATGAGAGTGGTATCGATCTTCTCATCTAACTATTAGCAAGAAAGAAAAATTAAAGTATTTCCCAAAATGACAAACTATTCCTTTAAATACAGATGATTCAATTGCCCTAAAAAAAGGGGGTAGCTTGAACTTAATTTAAAAAAGAAACAAAAGATTATGTAGAGGCATTGCTCTGATGCAATAGGACAACAAAAAAAACAGATGTTTAACAAATCATTCAACACTTACACCTCGGTGGCTTTGTCATGACACCAGTGGTCAGAGAGGTCACCAAAGCTGACCCCTGTTTGTGGGAGGCCTGGCGGTATCCAGGGATGTTGCTGGGAGAAGCACGATAGATGCAGAGAGAGGTTAGTGGGAGACAAACAGAGCCGAGGGTCAGTTTGTTTGAGATTCTTGAGAAGAGATAGCAGTTCACAAAGCCTTTCTAATGGGAACCAGCTGACTGCTAATAAAGCTATAGACAGGCTGGGACTATTTGCTTTTGTAGTTGACTTTTAAAGGGGAGGCTTCTGTTTATTGTGCTTTATTCTCCCAAGCCACTCAAAAGGAGGCAAGAGAAATGTATACAGGGCTGAGTTTACTTTGAGTCCACCGGACTTTATCAAGCTACCCTATGAGTTTTCCCAGAGCAAGAAATTTGCTGATACACCATTAAATGAAAGCAGACAAATCCTCTTGATTTGCTGACCGTGTTGAGTTTTGATTTTTTTTTTTGGCTGATGACTTTCAAGAAGTACTTTTACAGCATATTTAATTTGTTAGTGCAGTAACTTATGCTTAGTATTTGGTGAGTTGGTTATGAGATGAGAGCTTGGTGACTAGACGTACAGTATCGGGAATGCATTTAAATGTAGTGTGTATACATAAATCAACACTTCTCTAAAGCAGTTTCAATAAAAAATTAACATTATAACCTTTATGAAGACTTTATTAAAATGACTGTTGTATTAAACTGTATTAGTTTTGACTAGGTATACCAGTAAACTGGCAACTGAGTGTATTTTGCCCATGTCTTTGGTAAAATGTGTGACAGTCAATCAAGAATGGCATTGTACAAGAAAACAATGTGCTGTAGATGCCCATAGTAGTATTGGTAATACATGTAAAAAGATGATATGATAACCGACCCATAGAGGGACTGATATTGCCATCCACAGAGCCATGCAGCTATCGGGCTGATAAAAATAAATACTGTGAAAGAACTTATAGTAGTCCTAAATTCTGCTGTTTGCATCACAAGAAACGTGAACTGGGGATGTGTGGACTGACTGATATTGTAATACTGGGTAGGAGAGACTATGAGTACATTGCTCCCTGCATGCTGTGTCCCCCTCTCTGAATTATGGGATATGTCTGATTTCCTGGGTAAAGATTTTTCTGCTGCTCATCCAAAATAAACACAGAGATTGTGCTCAGTTTATGCCGAGAGGCAACAGATAAAAGGAGAATTTGTTTCCTCTCTCAAGCTCTGTGTCTTTTATTTTTGTTCCAAAGAGAGAGAAAGAGTGTTTTGTTTTGTCTGAGCTTCTGCTGTGCTGTAGAGCATGTCGGTATTTCTTTCAGAAGACGCTTGATTAATTTTTGGAAGAGATCCAAGATGCTGTAGGTGTTGAACTGGAATGGGTGAAAGTTTTCTCTAAATACAACATACCATATGTAAGCCTTTGTAAAGGCTTCTAATCAGTGCCCAGACAGCATCACACTAACTCAAACAGACATTGAAATGAGTCTCAACATTGGTGACAAATGCATGTTTTGTGATGTACAGATAAAAACAAGATTTCAAGATCATGAAACACCAATGATAAGACTAAAATTGTGATGATATGCCTTGCAGTTCAGAGATCTGTTGTATGTGAGAAGAGGAGCTGTCCACCCCCCTCCCCCCCAACCCCCCATTTAACAGTTTGCTTACATAAACATTTCAGTCTACTGATTAGCACTGCAGTCAGTAATTCAAAGCTTTAATTACTCCTTGCCCTATAAGAAACATCTGATTATAATGAGTTTTTTACTTTCCAGAAGTTTTCTGTGTTACACTTTGTGAAACGCAGAAATCTGCAATATTCAGTTTGACTTTACTATTATAAAGACAAAGAATATTCTGTACAATTTACCAGTTTGCCTTCTATACCATATCAACTCTATATGTTAATTACTGTCTGGGTTATATACCAACCTATTGTCTTCACTTTCCCATTTATTATCATTTACAAATAACGATGACAGACTAGACAAGCAAAAAAGAATTAAATGACAAATGTGTTGAAACTTTGTGGATTTCACAAATGTAACTTGCAAATAGTGTCTCAGTGGAAAAGGATGTACACAAGCACACAAGAATCAGGGAGAAAACCAATGAAAATGGGCCTTGGATGGGTTTAATTTAATCAAAGTCCCATGTGCAAAGGGCCATCATCAGGACAGCAAAAACCAATAGGGTAAAAGTGGAAATGAGGAAAGGTGTAAAATTGAAACGAGCAGAATTTAAATTTATCTTGTCTACAACGTGTTCAGATAATTGGAAGGCAAATAGACAGGAAGAACATGTGATCTTGCTTCTTAATCTGCATTAAAATTGACTTTTTTAGCATTTCAAAAACGTTTAGCTAAAGGCTTTACTATTATGACATGTGGTGCTTTTCTGTTGAAATGACACTTGCAATGAAAGGTCAAACTTTTACAAGAATTTATAACTATACTTATTCTACAATGGACAATTGCTACTGTGCTAGATGTGGACTGTGAAGGTTTGCACAGAGATGAATACTGGCTGTCTGCCAGAAAAGTTGATCAATCTCGAACAATCTACAGATGGGCCACAAAACAGACAATAGTTTGGAGGGAAGCACTGGAGGATAAACTGAATGATTCCTAGCACTTACTTACAATTGAACTTCTCATAAATCTTTCTGTGCTTCAAAGTTAAACCAATCTGGGGTTATTCTTTGGCAGGCTGATGATTGAACTGACAAGCCAAAAACGAAAAAAGAAAACAAGGTTTGGAATTACACAAGCAAATTCATTTAATCGTTTCAGCAAATGTGTGGAGAGATTTGTGGATGAATGTTCTATTGTTATACAGAAAGAGTCACTCACTACAGTCTAACACACAAGCAGGGATCTTTGCTTCTCCATTTCCTTTGGGAGACTTTCAAAGCCACTCTCCTCGGTGCTGGAAAATAAAAACAGAGAGTCATTGCTTCACATATTTTGGGCTGATTGATGTTGCAGTTATTATAAAGAGAGCCCCGTGAGAAACATAGACCCTTACTATTTATTATACCTGAGCTCTGAGGGCAACCCTCCCTCCTCTGTCATTCCTGTTCCTGTAACACCTAAGGACATTTTGCGCACTAACTGGCTTCTCTTTCATTTCACTGTAAGTCATTCTTGAAAAAGTAGGCATTCCAGATAGGCCTGGAAACTGGTAATTCAGCTAATTCTACTGCGTCAGACCCTTGGATAAATCAGGACCTTGTCTTGCCCAGTATTGACACAGGCCTTTTCTCTGCTGCTTAAAAAGCTTTCAGTGTCTGTACGAGGTGAACACTTCACAATCCAGACTTTTACCTACCTGAGCAATGCGAAGCTCCACCTCGATGACCAAATGATCCCACAAGCAGAACGTATAGAGGGCTCTCTGTAGAGAAAAATGTGCATGTGGTTGAAAAGTTGTTTAGATAACGAAGGATTTATATAAATCATTGGACATGAGACATAGGAACACCTATAAGATGAGTGTTAAGATTAAACATTCAAAAACACAAGTCAGAATTTCACGGTCTAGACTGTTCATTCAGTTTACATCCCAATCTAAAACATGAAAGCTTGGATATGATACCTGATTGCCTGACCTTGCAATAATAATCACACGTGACCAGAGCTTCTTAAACAGTGCTTCTATTCTCATACTTTTTAGGCTGTGCTCCCTTTAAATTTTTCATTATGAAACAACAATCTAGTAATTGTCCAGACGTGGAGACTTCAGTGCACAGAGAGAGCCGATTGGTATAACAACCCTCTGCCAGTATGAGACTTAATCAGAGAATGAATGCTGTTCAGCAGACCACAAAACTAATTGATAGGCTACAGTTAAGATGCTGCACTTAGAGCTGTATATTGCACACTTTGTTGAAGTGATTAAATGCTGCAATGGTTAGGAAGAACTGTAACTGTAATGTGTGTAAAATTCCTGTGCAGCCTGTTTAACCACTCCTCAAATAAGTAAAGTCATCAAATAGCAACACTAGCAAAATTGTAAGGAATGAATAAAATGGTGTGTTTATCTGCTCCAACATAAACTGTATAACCTTAGGCTTAGCAAACAGTCAATTAGGTAATTTACAGACACAAGATAGAGATGTAACCTTTTTGTTTCCTGTGGGCCTTTGCTTGACAGAATTACCTTTATTATATCTTCTGTTAATAAAAAAAGTAAAATAAACAGGGTATAATAATGGAACAAATCTCATAAAAATGTACATTTATGTGAGAGAAAGCTGAAGCCAAGGATGGTTTATTTCCCTAGCTGGAACTGAGGCTTTCATCAAACATTTGCTGTACTGAACTCATCTATTTGGTGGAGCAAACATTTCCTCCCAGCCGACAGTTTGTGCAGCGTCAGAAAATACCTCTGCTCCAGAGAGTTTACCTGTGGAAACATCATAAACAGAGGGACTGTTTAAATCATAAAAAACTTGGCCTGCTCAAAGAAAATAGAGCTGCCAGAGAGGGAATTTGACTTTCTACTCCCACAATAAACCTGCATTTGGATTAAGTTTCCAGAGTGGGGGGTAGAATCATCACAAACTGGCACACCAACAAACTTCAACAGCTTCATTACCTTCCCTCACTGTTTAGAACCAAAACATAGGGAGGATATGTATGTCATCCCTCCACTCAAACATTCCCACCCCTACCCCCTCCTTCCTCTGAGGACACATGGAAATTACCCAATTGAAACCGAATACAGGTTCAGCAGCACTGACATGCCCTCTTCTGAGACGACTATTGTACATATCTATAAGAAAAGCATCTTGAAAATGTCTGCTAGTGCTTTATGGATCAACTGTCAGTGAAGTGAGCATAAAGACCAACACATCCAGGAATCAGTTCACATTTTGTCATTTTCTCCATCAATGTTAGATTGGAGATCTGAGTGAAAAAGTAAAATCATTTTTGTCTCCAATAGCCTGAGAGATTTATCCATATTCCAACAATAGATCTTAGAAGAAGTTACCAACATAGTGGGAAAGCAGTTGCACATATTTGCTAAATATTCAATAATGTTATGAATCTGACATTACCAACAATATTAACAACAAGACAGATTCTTTAAATATATTGTTCCAGTTCATGAATATCTATCCAAACCATGACATTTTGTCTAATCTCATTCAAATTATAAATGCCTGCCTTCAGCATTGCCTCACTGTATTTAACTCCTGTGTTTGTTTTATTATGAAGCATAATGTTACATGTGATCTAGAAAAAGTACTATATAGATACATTTTACGTACTTGCTTATGCCTAGATTGGCTTATGCAGCCACATCTTTTGAGTATTTGGTAATTAATTATTTTGGTCTGGTGTGGTTTGTTTTTTCTCTTAAAATCACTGATTCTTTAATGGATTAAATAATTACTTTCTGGCTTCCAATTCTTTTTTAGATGATTTTTGGGGCATTGACTTGAAAGGGGTGAGAGAGGGGGATTGACATGTAGGTCAGAGTCGAACCCCCGGCCACTACGTCGAGGAGTAAACCTCTATATAAGGGTACCTGCCCTACCAGGTGAGCTAACCAGGTGCCCAGAGCTCCTGGCTTCTGATTCTTAACTCCAGTGTCAAAACTGGGGCCCCTTGCTCTAATTAGTGGACACTCCTCTCTCTGATCTCTTCGGTCTTTATGTGTTTTTATGTGAGTTACTGGAAAAGGCCATCTGACTCACCGCAGGTGAACAGAGCAGCCATTGAACTAATTTCTGAAGTTATTTGCTGGACCTCTGCCACTGGCCGATTAGAGCATGCTGGTCTACCAACCTAATCCACTGAGGAGGGGCCATGCTGGATCTTTAACATACTGTACCTGCACAGTAAGGTGCTAAATAGATGTGATTGGATTGCCACATTAAAAAGTGCAATCATAGAGTGACAGTTACATTATGTTTTGCTTTATACAAGACTCAGAATTTAAAATAAAATGAACAAATGTGGTGGTACAGTGGTAGATGAATATGCTGTCAAAATAACATGTAATCCACTACTGCATTATTACCTTTACTTTTTTATGGTATATATTGACCACAGCTTCACTTGCATACAAGAGTATTGCAATTTTGTTTGTCTATATTTTAATGAAAAACAAGGAACTAAAAACAGCAGATCTTTCCCTCAAGACCTAAAACCCCTTTGTGTGACTAAGTCCATTATTCTGGAATAAGCTCATTAAAAACAGATGATAATGCCAGCCTTGCTATTCTGGATACCTCTGAGTTGTTTGGCAAGAATGTTTATTTCCTGATTCATTTTGTTTAATGGTGCACTATAATCAGCTTAGAGGATTGCTGCTCTTTTGCTGAAAAGGTTGACATGCATTTCTTCCACAAGGGGGCCTTAAATCTAAAGCTTGCAATGTCACACTATTCTGTACAGTACACTGAATATTGGTCCTGTTTATGAATGCATGTTCCCTGGTTCAGCACACACACACACACACACACACACACACACACACACACACACACAGACACACACCACACACACACAAACACACACACACACACACACACACGCACAAGATTTACCCTGATGCACATAGTGTCTCGCTTTAGGAGGCTATGAATTGCACTCTCACATATACACACACAGCATAATCATTCCCTTCACTATGTTTCACTATTTCCAGCCCTCACACACACCTCTCTGTGTTAAAGATTCATATTCACAGACACACACCGTGAATAACTCCGACCACAAGACAAATATGCCAAGATGTGTTTGGTTTTCTTTTTATCTATTTAGGAGTTATAACCACCATATGTCCAGCATATTAACTCCGGCGCATCCAAAACACTGCTCTTTTGTCCGCCCATGCAGGTAGCCCTCTCTGTTGGCCCAGTGACCTGCTTCCTGCCTTCCCAAGCAGCCCTGATCATGGCCTTAAGTGCTTCTCCACTCAGTTGGAGGTGGACTGGATTACAGATATCTGCAGAGCTCTAACTGTAAGGTGGCTCTTAATTCTTTCTGGTGGCCTGAGTACACAGACTTGGTTAGTAACATGGGCCATACTTTACCGAAGGATGGGAGAAGGTGAATGAGAAAGTGACATATTTCATGAGGTACCCTGGAGTTTTTAACCACTATGAAACCACGGGCCTCACGCAGCAACATTCTGATACATTCCTCTTATATTTTCTCTTTATTGTCTCAGACAATTATAAGAAAAATCAACTCCAGATGCACCAAATGTTGTTAACAATCCAAATCTGCTCTTACCTACTGTAGGTGTGCTGAAAGATGAATCCCACATGAACTGTTTATTAGCATAGTTAACTCCCCTAACATGATAAAATTGCATGTGTTGTGCTGTGTGCAAATAAACTTAAACAAAGTAAACAAGTGAACAATAAAAAAGATGAAATTTGTTCGTATATCACATTTGTATGTACATCATTCAAGTGGGACCCCTGGTTTGCTTGTATTGTGCATGCGTGCGAGCAGAGCTGTATAGTAACGAAGTAGAACTACTTCACTACTGTACTTAAGTACTAAAAGGCTGTATCTGTACTCTACTGGAGTATTATTTTTTTCTCCTACTTCCACTTTTACTTGAGTACATATTTTCGATGAGTTTAATACTTTTACTCCGATACATGTTTTATGTGCTGCATCGTTACTTGTTACTGTTGTGAATTCCTCACGCTACGGAGACTGTGTAGGTTACAGTGTGTTTAGTTACGGCTATGTTAGTTACGTAAAAAATCCCTGAGATCACGTTGTGTTTCTTTTCATTACGGTTGCCCGTTCAGAAGTCAGAGATGATGTAAGTTTGTACTCTTTCTATTTATCCATTGTTGCAGCAGATTAATCTATTCCTGAGTTGTTTCAGTCTGCAGTGAGTACTGAATGTTAACCATTTGAACCTGAGCTGCTAGTTTATCTGGATTTTGCTAGCTTGCTAACTTTCCACTACATCACACATTTTATTTCAGTATTTGTTAATAAGTGATTAATAACCCACTGTTATATCAGATATAGTAGTAGTTATAACAGCTGTGACATTAATGTATCTTTTGGGATTTATTTCAGAAACTTCCTTCATATCCAGCAATGTACAGCTTGTGACTGCCTTATACCAAGTAAAAAGTTGAACTCCAACAATATGATATTCAAAATTTGACTGTTTTCTTTAATAACAACATAACACAATACTTGTACTTTTACTTTTAGTACTTGAGTAGTACATTTTAAAATAAACTACTTGCAATACTTAAGTACAAAAATTTTTGAATACTTTAGTACTTCCACTTAAGTGGGGTGCTTAAAGAGCACTTCTACTTCTACTCAAGTCACATTGTTGATAGAGCACTTGTACTTTTACTCAAGTATGGGTCTCTAGTACTTTATACACCTCTGCGTGCGAGCAAATCACACATTTCTGCCACCTGGTTTCACGCTATTTCGTTGATTGATAGTTTGTGGTGGAAAGGTGCCAAGAAACGTAGAACTGCGTCGACAAAGATAAGGAAGATGAAATGCACCGGCCGGTGAACTCTGTATGCAGGGCATCAATTTCATAGATATTTAATACATTTGGCCAATGTATTAGTAAATAATGGTTTTAAATATTGTTGTCTTTAAAGCCTTTATTTAATGAATGTGGTTTAAATATTCTAAGCATTTAGTTAAAATGTGTGTCACATTTTTTTAAGACGGGACTTCATCATTTGTGCCTACTCAAGTTAAATTTGTTTGCAGAGTACTAACAAATTCAGGCAAGAAATCCCAGAATCCCAGATCTGTGCGTTAAACGCTTGTACGCATTGTTTGAGCTCAGATTTTTCACTGTTTGTGAATGAGGCTAATTTTTTGTGAATGTAAACATGACTTTGTGTGTTTACAAGAAAAACTCTTACAGTAATTATAATTTCATAAAGCTGCATGAAATAATCTTCAACAACTAGGGAGCAGAAAGACAGTCATTGTAAAACTGTCTTATGACTTATGTGCTAGCAAAAAATGCCCTACTCAGCAGCACATATAAAGCAACAAGAGCATCACATGGTGTTTTTATTTTTCTGGCTAACTCTCAAATTATAGCTCTGGTTTTGGTCCACCAACTCTTAAGAAATATATCTGGTCTTTGATACTTGACACTTGATGCTTTCTTCATTAGCAACTCATTAACTTTGTCTTTCTGTCGTTTTAAGCTGCACAGGTAGCGTAACCAGTAGGCCATTTAAGGGGGGATGCCATCACCCTTGTTAGCAAAATGACCAAAATGCATGCCCCTTGTTAACCTGCCATCCCCCCTCCCCATCCCCTAGTAGCAGAGAGAGTGCAGGGGCAGAGTTGTTTTTCCGTTTAATATCTGAGTCTTGTTTGCCTGACTCATTTATCCTTTATCTGAGGTTTGTGCAAATCAGAATCTGTGGCCCCAACCATGGCTCTGAAATATCAGTAGTTCTGTTGCTGTGAATTGATAAATCCATGGCGTTGTCCATGGTGCTGAAGTAGCAGACTGATTTGTAATTGTAAATGTAAATGTAAATCTATAATATTCTCTAAACCATACAGGTCGTTCAGGGGGCGGTTCACTAGTTGCGGATGAATAAAACAGTAAGTTACAATAATTTAACTTTGACTTTTGGTTTCACATTGGACACGAACAGCGGCCTCCTGGGTGAAAGTTCCCTGTTTGTTTGACCCGTCCATACCCATTCCTCCCTAAAAATTAAAAATGACCCTTGAAATATCTGAATTATATTTAGCTATAATCTTTTTCTGACCTGCCCGTAATTTGAGATTCAGTACATGTCCCATTTTTGGCTGGCGGTTATTTTTCTAAATTTACCAAACAATCAGAGCTCAATCAAAATCCCCTATCTGAGCGATCAAAAAACACCATTAAACTGCCCTCAGCAGGTTAGCCAACTGCTGAGTCCCAGTCTCCTTTTAGACCACTGGAGCCTACTCAGTGTGGGGGAGTCTGTAAACAAATCTGCCATCAACCCCCCCCCCCCTTCTCTCTCTCTCTCTCTCTCTTCACCATCACTTACCTGACTCTCTTTCTCCTCCTTTTTTCCTCATTCCTTCCTTCATCCATAACTTACCCTCATTCCATATTTCCTCCCATGCTTATTGTCCTTATTCACTCCTGCAGACATTAAGTTCCTCCTTCCTTAAGGTCCCTCAGAAATCACACACCACAGTTACCTTCTACATATTGTTTCCCTTGCTGGCCCTAATCCACCTTTAGTCCATGCTGTGATCTGTACCTTCAACACTCTATTTTTTCATTGTATCCTCTGTCTTCCTCCTCTGCCCTATTATCTATTTCTCCCACTAGCCTAGCTACATATCTCTTCTAACATGTCTTACAGTTGGATCCCTCCTTTCCTTGCAGTCATAAGTAAAAGTACCATAATTTTAACAAAAAAAATACTCAATTAAGTTGAGTAAGTGTGTTAGTTTTGCCAGCAAAATGTACTAATGTACTACTGTACTAGTATCAACCGTAAAAGTAATCATTAGCCATAAGTTGCAAATTATAATGTATTTTGCTATTGTATGATTATGGCTAAGCAGCGTTTTTTTGTTTTTAAACGTCTGTTTATTGGTATTTTAGAGAGCGAACAAACAGTACATACTGCATACAAATCAATATGCTGATTACAGTATATGTTTCATTTCATTGTCACCTCTCTTCCTTCCCCATACCTCCCATCTCTAACCCTGTCACTCACCGCCCCCTGCTTGACTGACTCCATCCTTAACTTTCCCTTTCTTCACTTCTCGTCTCAACCTCCTCCTCTTCTCCAGTCCTCCTCTTCTTATCCTCCCAAGATCTCACACCATACTCTCCACCACATTCTGTCCTTCTCTCTCTGTCCCATTTCTCTTTATTTTAGGCCCCACCATCCTCATCTGCAATATAATTCCTAATATTTTATTCATACCACAAGTGGCAATTCGAGATATGTCAGTTAATGAACACAGAAACCCAAAAAAGTTTATTTGCACACATAAAAATATAAAATATGATAGTGTAAAGATTACTGTAAAAGAAAAAGTAGAAATACACAAAGGATAATGGCAGTGGCCAACACAACAAAGGCACATTATGTTCTTCTTCATTGTCATGTCTCTCCCTATCCATTACCCATACCCAACCCGTTCCTTCTCACTCTCTTCCTCTCTCCCCAAAACCCCCTCTACCCTTCTTTTTTCCAAAGTCCTGCCATCTCTCAGCATTCCTCAGGTCCCCCACACAGAGACGCATTGTGTCAGTGGGTTAGGGAGGGAGCACACAGTCCAACCTCTCACCATGTGCTGCCGCTGGACTCACCTTAGGAAACCACAAACTACTGTACAGTCTTTATACACCAAACACACACACACACACACACACCTTGCCTCTTTATGTCTCCCATTCCGCCCTTGTTCCATCACTCTCCTCCATCTCCAATTCCACCTTTCGTTCCCTTTTCTTCCGCTCACACTTCTACTGCTTTTGGAAATCAGCCACCATCAACAGTCTTCACCAACTTTTTTTAAACCAGCATTTATAACCAAACAGCCCTGCTCAAAAAGGCTATTGATGAGACTCTGAGGTTTCAAAGCAAGAGAGCGAGCACACCCTGAGGAGGAGGACGAGGAAGGAGAGATGAAGGGGAGGTATACTATAGGGGCCATGTTTTCCTGTATAAAATACCTAAGGTGCCAGAGGGAAGACCTCCACCCTGTCCTGCCACTCAAACTGGGCCGAAAATAACCAAGTGAGGAGTTTGATCCAGTTAAAGGCTGTAATGTAGAGAGCCACAGTGGCCAGGCCTGCTGCTCATCAAAAAGTAGTTCAGTAACTTTGATATGATGTTTGTGGAAATAACAGAGGCTCCATTGTCATTTGTATACCTTCGAAATAACACATCTAATCCTCACTTCTAACACAGTTTAACTTAAAATACATTTGTGGGCCTTTAAAAGTCTTTTTTTAAAGACTACCTTATTCACTAAGGCCTTTTGTTCAAAGATGATGATAAAGAACAGCTTTAGTAGACATGTCTTGCAACTTATAAAGTTGGTAAGGTGAACTTGTTAGCAAACAATGCATTTGCTTATTTACACGTCCAGCAGACACAGGGCAACATTACCCTGCTCGAGAAGAGCAAAGACTTCTTCTCCAAGCAGTAAATGTGAAGCTCTTCTAACTGCCTTGCTAACTGTGACATTTGCCTTTAGATGGAAGGTGTTCCTGAGAGCAGTGTCTCACGGCATCCAATCTAACGTGTAAACCCAAGAAACCTGTTAAATAATAGCTGTGTTTTGGTCCCACCAACTCCTGATCTGGTTACTTAGCTGCGAAATGCTCACTATGTTCACTAGATAGTTTTTGTCTATCTGCTGTTTGGTGCTGCACAGGTAGCCAGGTCAGGAAAAAAGGAAAATGGAATCAAAGAGTTGAGCTGCAATTACAAGTGCAATAGAAAGAAGAGTGTTTCATTATTTTCATTGTACTATTTTATTTATAGACTACAAGGCATATTCAGATCCCTTTAGAGCGACAACAAGGGAAAGTCTGTGCAAACTTTTTGTGGTGCAAGAATTGACCCATTTTACCAGCCTCAAGGTTAATGAGTTCGATTGGACCCATTTGAGAGATTATCACGTGTGACTCAGAAACATAATTCTGTAAGACTCTGAGGGTCCAGAAGGGCCAGCAGTCTGAACAACAATGTTGTTTTCTTGCTACTAAAAAGCTTTATATATTATATCCTCGTAGCCACTTGTTTCTGTGCAAATTAAAAGAAATAAACTATAGAGTCCGGCCTATATTACTCTGCTTTTTCTGTCTCCAATTCAATAGAGAAGAACTATAATCCGCAATATACTGTACTGTATGTAATCATAATGAATGGCTCATGAACATCATGTACACACACAAACAAATCCCACTGACACACACACACACACACACACACACACACACACACACAAACGCTGAGACACAATGTCTAACTCTGCACACATGCACACTTTAAACACTTTGCACACTCAGTACGAGTCTGAAAGTTCAGCATTCCTGAGAGGCTTAGATGCCAGCTGAAAAGAATGAGCAGCCACACAGAGGGATCTCCTCACGAGATAGAGAGCCATGTGGCCTGCTTTCAGCCAGATTATAGTCGGCCAGAGCATTCGTCATGACCTGAGGACTGGAAGGATAGAGCAGAGAGAGAGAAACACACAAGTATTACTTTTTAAAACAGATTAGTGTGTGCTGTTACGGTATGTTGTTATGACCATTTACCTCTGCTGTGTAACGCTTACTGTATTTTGTGCTCAGGGTTTGAGATAGGGGGAGGGATGTATTGAAAGATAAACGCATGGCGAGTTTAATTCAATTTATTTTAGCAAATAAAAAATACAAGGGCATTATAATAAATATTACCAAAAAAAACATGATTTGGGTAAAGGGGAAGAAACATGGGTTCAAAAGGGGTGAGATGAAGTGGTAACCACGACAACTGAGTCTGATTGGTTTATAAATCAAGGACACACACTGCAAAACTCTCTTGAATGTTTTTTTGTGGCCCAAAATGGCCACCAAAACACACATTAGAAGAAGTAAAATTAGCTAGAGAGAAGTTATCGAATGACTTCATCAGTCTTTTCTTAGTGCGACTATTGAGGAACTGCAGATTACAGTAATGTGCTTCTGCATTGGCTTCACCACTCACCCATGGTGGTTGCTTCTTGGACAACATATGACAGCTTCAACATATCTTTTGTCCTGGGAAGCTGAATCTGCACTAATACATACCTCGAGAAGATGCAATTGTAATAATTCTATCCATTGCTTTCAATTTCAAACTGTGCCATATGTATGGATGTGTGTAAGCACACAACAGGTCTGATAATGTTCAATGTTGCATGCATTATTTATGACATATACACCCCATTTACACCTGCCATTAAAATATGTATCAGGATAAGAAAACATGCATTAAGTATCTTTATAACTTGCTGCCTCTTGCGCCATTTTTCAGCCTCCCTTTTGATTACACTTTAGCATTGAAAGCAGTAAAGAAGAAATACTGTTTCCATAAATTAGTAATGATTTCTCTCTAAAACTCAGATGTTCTTCCATGTTTCTGTGCACTTTCTGTCGTTTCTGTCTGGATTTATTTCTACATTTTTGTCAGTGTCACTGCAGGAAGTTTAACATTCAACTATTTTTACAGCCTCCTTCTCTGTCGGTGTGTCTGACTGATGACTACTGGTCTCCTGCCTCTGCAAGCAATTAGTAACCATGGACAATGTGATACAACAACCTTAATCAACTGATGCACTAGTGGGATCTCCTTATGGACACACTCAAAGATTCTCCGCTGAATTTCCAGGCTTTATCTCAAATGATGTATTAAATACTGTACGGTATTTTTGGGCTCATGAATCCATTAGAGACACAACATTAGAGGAAGAACAAAAAATCTAAGTTAGAAATCAATTTTTTTGTCCTGTAACCTGGAAGGTGCTGGAGCCAAACATCCATCAATATGGTTGACAACGTGATGTCAGCACTTCTCTGCAGAAACATAAAGTGTATAAGAGAACTACACTGCTGGACTCACGTAACAAGGATCCTTGTCCAAGAGGGCACGAAGCCGAGGAAAGAGCTGAGGATCGCAGGCGAGTGTGAGGAATTTGTACATATTTGGGAACGGTCTGGTGTCTTGTGTGTGAGTGTGTGTCTTTGTCTGTGTGCCACTAGCTTCCTGTATGACTAAGTATGTGTGTGTGTGTGTGTGTGTGTGTGTGTGTGTGTGTGTGTGTGTGTGTGTGTGTGTGTGTGTGTGTGTGTGTGTGTGTGTGTTTGTGTGTGGATGTGCACATGGATGCGTTTGAGTGGGTGGGGGGTTTGAAGTGCAGCATTGTGACCGTGCTGGCTTTTATTGATTCAGCTGGGGCGAGAGAGTTGCAAATGTCAGAAGTGCGACAGCCAGCCAGTGTCTCAAGGACTTCCACCACTAAACTGACTGTAAGACTGCATCCTGCACAAATACCCTCTGTGGCACAACTGGGCAATTGATGTGAAATATTCATATATTTCAAACTATATCATGCTCACAGCCTGATGAGGATACACAGCATTTCAGTTTCCTTAAGGTTGTATTTCCCTGCTATCGAGCATCCATAAGATAGATAGATATCGGATAATAATAAACATGTTTGCTTTGGCCTTTGAACTGAAAATGACATTTTCTTTGGGGATTGTTTTAGGGTAAGCCTGAATTGCTTTAGCTTGGAGGAACTTTTCGTCATTTTCTTTTTCTTTTCTTTGTCATTTATCTTCAGACCTGCACGGGCACAGCAGCCGAGTGCTTGAGCAAGAGTTTATTAAGAGAGTGATTCCAGATGGGAACCAGGATGAGCTGAGGTGGAGAGATCCTTCACAGCTTTTCAAGGAGCATGACAGCTCAGACTTAGAGAGCCATTGAAGATCTTCTGCCCAGTCAGTGTGGGTGGGTGTGTAGAAAGTGTGCATCAAGTAAAGAGAAAGAAGGAGAGAATCAAATAGGAAGACGAGTAGAGACAAAGACTAAAAGAAAAAAAGTGCCTGGGGAGTAAACTACAGTTTGTTTACTGATAAAAAAAAACTTCCAGCCAATCCAGGCAGCAACACTGATGATATCCCACAAAAGGACACAGAGAACCCAAAACTCTTCTGTTTTTCATTAACACTCACGGTTACCTTTTTTTCTCTCTCTCTAACACAGTCCAGCTTGAGGCACCGGGAATCAGTTCATCTTTCAAGAACACAGGCACAGTGCGCAATGTGTCTTTGTTTTCCAGAGGAGAACTGTCCTTCTTTTCTTGAAATGGGGGTCTGTTTCTTTTGGACAAACTTCTTCAAATTCAAAGCTGTTGTGGGTATAATTGTGCCAAGAGTTTTTCACTTTTCCACAACACCTTAAATAGGGAGGGAAAATATATTGTATTTATCCCCCTCTCTCTATCTTCCCACTTCTTTCCTTTTTCTCTCCTCTTTCCTCCTCGATGTATGTCGATCCCGTCATTCATGGTTTTTGGCCGGGAGCTGCAGTGCAGTTATATGTGGAACATTCCATTTACAGCAGCTGTATTTGCCCTGTGATTATGTAATCATATTGTGCTCCGCAACACAGCTGAAAAAAAAATCAATATTGATTAACATTATTGATTATTTGTATTTTTCAGCATTTCTGATGAATTTATACTGCTTAAAGAAATGTGATGATTCATATAAAATGGCAGCAAATAATTAGAAACATAGCCTATACCTTTATTTAGAGAAAATGTTAGACTTTTCATATACTATATGTAAATTAATAGTTAGTAGTTTAGGAAATAAAGTTTTTTTGGCGAGTGTTGGATGAGAAGATGATTGATACTACTTTCATTTCTTTACAATAAATAAGAAGCTACAGCCAGCAGCCTAGCTTAGCTTAGCATAAAGCCCAGAAACAGATAGTGTGGCTCATCTAAAGATAACTAGTGCAGTGCCCGTTGAAAATGTGCCTGTTTGGAACGGGCTTGGCCTGTGGTATTGCTGCTTGTAGAATTCTTCAAAACCAAATTGTACCCCAAAATTACTTACAGAAGGACCCCAAACCACAATGTAACTCCACTGTATAGCCTACTACTGACTTACAGTGTAGGCTACGTCTACATCAGAGGCAGACATTGTACTACTGTATTTACCTGACAGAGAACGCTGCAAATTCAGAATATTATCACAAAATATCACAATGACAATGTGGAGTAGACATCAGACATTAGCATCATGGACTCAAGGCAGTGCGCTATCCATCTGGCCCATTATGAGAGCTAATCAGCACATCTGCATTCATCAACTACCAGAACCGGAAACCCTAGATTTAGAAACACCGTGTGTGCGTCCACACGCAATGAGAGAGAGAGAGAGAGAGAGAGAGAGAGAGAGAGAGAGAGAGAGAGAGAGAGACGTCTTGTGTCGTTTGATTGTTAACTAGTGCTACTTCGCACATTTTTGTGGGTCGGTTTTGAGGTGTATGTCACATTTTAGCTGCCAAAGCTGCGCTGCTCTCTCTGTCTCTGGTCCTGCTCACTGCTCACTCAGTGAGCAGAGGGGGAGTGGCAGGCGGCTAGAGCAGCAAAAGCCAATGTGTGCTTCTTTTACCTATATAGTTAACGATATCTTTTGCATTTCTAATCCATACAACGTCAAAATTGGCACTGCACTTACTCGTGCCCGTAGCAAGACACCTGTCAAGTTTGAAATCCATCGGACTAACGGTTCAAGAGATATGCGCTTAACACCCACACATACAGACAGAAAGACGTTCCTGCAATTTATAGATAGATAATAACCACCCACCAGCACTGCTAAAGCTTACTAATTCACACATTATTGTCACAGTGAGGTTGCCAGGCAACAAACAGAAACTCCAGAAATTATTTTGCCAGGACACATAACTCCATAGAGAGCCAAAGTCACGCCCTTCTACTTCCGGTCCATGGGACCTTAATTCGGAAAAAATATGAATGAGAGTCAATGGAGAGATAATAATTAGGGCCCGAGCGCCGACTGCGGCGAAAGCCCTATTGAAACTAAAGGAATTATTATTACACCAAATGAATTGGCTTTTTGAGGTGCTTAACATATGCAAAAACTCACCAAAATTGGTGGGTGCATCAAGTCTGGTGAAAATTTACGTATTTTAAGGGTTTTGGGAATAGGAGCACAAAAATGGCTCGCTAGCGCCCCCTACAAAGTTAAAGAAAATTCAGCCCCTGCAGTGTGTTTAACGTAGACTCACGAAAGTTGGTACACATATGTAACATGTCAAGATGTACAGAAAACGTAATTAAAGCAATATCCTAAACCCAACAGGAAGTCCGCCATTTTTATTTCAAAGTTCGAAATTAGTGCGATTTTGGCCATTTCCACATGTCGTACTTTAACGAACTCCTCCTAGAAATTTCATCCGATCAACTTCAAATTTGGTCTGTGCCATCTTAAGACGTGGCTGGGCGGCCATTTTGTGCGTTTCGCCGCCGAAACAGGAAGTGGGTGTAACTCAAGTGTACATTGTCCAACTGGCTCGAATGAACAGCTAATGAACCGTATGACGTAGAGTCTTGTGTGAGGTATCGTTGAACTCAGCGGGGAGTTCCCTTTTCATTGTTGACGATTTGCGGTGTCTAAGTGCCACGCAAATGCACGGTCGCAAGGAGCGGCGTCCACTGGTAACCTATCCATCACTGCTTGCAGCTTTCATTATTTTTTGATCCCGTTTGAATCGAGCCATGGATTACAAATATGATGTTCGTCATTTTAAAACATTAATTTTAAACTGAAGAAAGTCTCCGTTTATTGTTAAACTGTTGAAGTATAAGACTGTGAAAATACGTAATTAGAAAGACTACACACTTCAATGTCTTATGGATGATGTCTCGCTGAAGCTACGAAGTCTGTGTGTATCGGACCGGGGATGTAACGTTACTCAAATGAGCAGAGGATGTCGCTTGTTCTTTTGCTTATCTGTTGAAAACATAGCAGGTAAGATAATGTTAAATGTGTTGTGGAACAGAGCTAAGCTAGCTAGCTAGCAAGCAAGAGGAGCATCAAGCTAGGTGACGTAAATTGTGTGAGATGGGAGATGTAGTTCACTGAGCGGTTTCACACAAAACTAAGTGGTACTACAACAAACCTACGGCTAATTGAGACTTTCTTCAGTTGAAAAATTATCTTTTAAATTGACAAACATCATATTTGTAATCCATGGCTCAATTCAAACGGGATCAAAAAATAATTTGCCTCTTCCCCTTCACTACCGTTCATATTTTTTCCGAGTTAAGGTCCCATGAGGTCCACCGGAAGGGCGTGACTTCAGCTCTCTATAGCATAAGGTGCTGTTAGGGAGATTGTTTTTCTTACCTTTGGACGGAGCCAGGCTAGCTGTTTCCCCGTCTCAAGTCTTTGAGCTAAACTAAGCTAAGCTAACTGACTGCTGGCGGTAACTTCATATTTATCAAGTAAACATGTGAGTGCTCTCAATCTTCTCATCTAACTCACTTTGAAAAAGCAAATAAGTGTATTTCCCAAGATGTTTAACTACTCTTTGATTCGCACATTCTGCATTTGCTATTTTATCTTTTTCCTTACTTTACTCAAATTATTGTGGAATGCCTTTTTTTTGCCAAAACTTAGTTTTGTATGTAAAATTGGCATGCACATGATTGCACCACGGGTATGAGACAAAGTCTTCTCCACAACCATCCCAAACAGGGCACTGAATGACTGGCATTGAATGAATACACACCCCCTGAAATGTTTTCAAGGATAAAAAACAGGCGCTCTTTGAGTAAATGGCATGTTTTCAGTCAAGTGTCTGTCATCAGAAGGCTGGCGTGCTTTAACCCCACTATTACCCCACTAAAAGGAGGCTGTGATTGGTGGATTACCCGACATACTGTAGGCTCAGTGGCACGACCCTATTATCAAAATATACAAGAATACTTGCTACATTCAAAGGCTGGTGTACCAGTGCCTGAGAAGGTTTTTTACATGTCCCCCGTTCAAGTATGTGTGTACGTGTGTATGTGTGTGCGTGCGTGTTTGTGTGTGTGAGACAGATGAAGAGAAAGGGTGGAAGGACTGTCTGGATCGTCGTGTATGCTTGTATACTGTATGTTCCCTGCAACTTAACACCAATTTAAGTGCCTGAAGGCCTTGTAATTATTACCAAATGTAGATGTGGTGAGTTAAAGCTTGGGTCGCTGTGACTTCCTGTCATTTGATGCGTAATTCTCGGGTTAAAAGACAGTGGTTTCACTTTGATATTTTTTCTTTTTTATCACCATAATTCATAGCTTCAGAAAGACGATCACTACTGAGATTTATTCAGAATCTGGAGGTAAAATCCGATGCATAGGAAGGATTCATACAGAAGATTAGTCCAAAAGAGGTATAGGACATGTGTTGCCTACATGTTACCTTGATCCTGAGCTTCTTTGAGTGACCCTGTCAAACGTTTACCACTGCAACCTGTAAAACGTGTGGAGGTCCACCACTGGTCACAGGAGCCCACAGGCCCAGGTCTGCTTATGCAGCTGTTGCCCTAAAAAGGAGGGGAGGGACCAGGCCGGGTTTTTCCAGGGGGTTCCTGAGGGCAAGAATGCGGATGAGAGAAAGGGAGCATGATCACAGTGCTGAGCTCAGCACAAGACTGCATCTGCTGTCATTTCTCTTTCTACCTGGACACTGGACTTCAGAGAAGAGCAGTAGAGGTTCCAGTACGCTTACAACAAGGTACTAAAAGCATCTAAAATCCCCTTTCAGAATCACAAAATCAGGAGATGCTATGTCTGCCAATTTTTGTGTTTTTGCATTTGGCCAGGTGTGCAAGTAGGCAAGGTATGAACTTCTCTCTCAAGGTCTCCATTATCAGTCTTCATCCACCAACTTCCAGCTCTTTTCATGTGTACAGCCGAGTGCAACATCACAAATGAGAGTCAAAAAGTCTGCTTTTGTATAATTCTTTTGTCAAGACTACAAAAGCATGCTAAAGACCTAATGTAACTTGTTCATTTCAAGCATACTCAACCGTTAAAGTTAAAAGCAAATACGTATAGCTCAAAATAGTGAATACAGCGTGATACAGAGCTGTAGTGAGGTTTTTTTACATGTATTTTGCATACACCATAACATAACTCAACCATGGAGCACAGGTTTAGAACTTGGAAAATGTACATTTTTATTTTACTGTGTTATAGAAGTAATGATCTCTCAGTTTTGTTTAGTCCTTTTCACTATCTGCAGCTTTGCATATTTGATTGTATAGTATATGATGTTTAGCAAGCATTGCTGTCTGCCTGTGTCTTTTCTGAAACCACAATTGCCAAAGTCCAAAATGTTCACATCCTGCATACTGTATAGGGGCTTTGTATTTATTTTTTTCACTAAATCTCTTGACATAATTAACTCCCAGAGTGTTACATTATCCTTAAAAAACCTTGGTCTGCACAATGAACTACATAAAATTCTTCTACTCAAGTCAAATCATTCTTCTCACCACATGGTTTCATCCACAGGACCACTCCGCTCCCATAAAAAGGGCTATTCATGTGCCTAACCTACACTGATCTACTGCAGGAAATGAGCTCCATACGTACAGGGCACAGAGACCCCAATACAGTACCCCCTCACAAATATGGGCTCCGGTGTTTTGACTGTGTCACTACCATCAATTATGAGATACATATCAATCAGGACATGTTTTTGATGTGTTAACCTGTGTTTTGTTGTTAGACTGCCATGGTTAAAAACATCATCTAAACAATGCATAATAGCGGTAGAAGGCTGGATTCACTTGTGACATGTTATTTTTCTTTTTTATGTTACTTTACTGCAATCTCATAATCAAATTTCAGCTGGTATAAGACAACACTTCAAGAGATGTAGAGTGAAAAGTATGTGTTCCCCCAGGAAAGAAACATCCATGAGGATAATATGCTGCCAGCATCTTTTTAAATCAGAGCAAATGAATCAGTCCCAGATGGATCTACAGTACATAGTTCAAAACCAAGCAGTTCTGTCACTCGCTCCTCCTCGTCTTTGCTCTGATTGTTTGTTTGGGCTTTTATATTGTGAATTACCCAGCACAGCTGTTGTTAAATTGCCTCTAGACATATATGTTCATGGCACTATCAGTGAACATGCGTAGGTGACATTTCCAGGAAAATTGGACAAAGATTTATTTTCTTATGCAGTTTATTCTTTTTAGGTTTAGTTTAGTGATGGTGTTACTCTGCAAGGGTTAAATGAAATGAATACTTCAAAAAGAAAATCACCTTTGCAAACAATATTTTCACAGGTGGATTACAGTATATTAGCGTGGGTTGCATGACTGTTCTCTTACTTATGACCAATGTCAAAATTCACACGTCAAAATGTTGACTTTGAGTCCTCTTTTATTGCTAATAAATATAGCTAATTGTAATTCACCCTAATATGACACAACATTGTAGTGTTTATAACTGTGTCTATGTTAGTTTATAGTTTAAGTCTACTTTCAAGAACTAAGTTCAAATTCTCAATTCAAAATTCTCCAGTCCAGTGCCATTATACCACTTCAGACAATATCACACAGTACAATATCAAACGAGCCCATACGTCCTTACGCAGAATTTGGCACTCTTATACTTTGTCACCTCGCTTCCTCGTTTGCTCTTGCGATAATGACTACAGCCACAAGAGGTTGCTGCCTAACAGGAAACAAAACTATGGGTTGTTATGAGTTTCTTGCACAATCGACCTATACAGCCGTTTTCTGGGTTAGGACAGGCTGGTATTAACTTTAGGAACTTTACAGTCTCTTCATTCCCAAGTCTCAACTTTACACCTCAGGCAAGTGTAAAAACAGTTTTTGTGATAGTTCAACTTTAAAAAAAGAATTCAGTTGTCTCCACTCAGGTTTTTTATTGCGTATATTGAAAATGGGCATTAAAAAGTTTAAAGTAATCATCCAGGATGAAGGACAAGCAGAATAAGAAAGGTAGTGAGCAGTTTATAGTTCAGCTAAATGCCAGCTCCTCAGATGGAAATCTCAAGAGGCCGTGGAGCGCAGATGTGAGTGCTTGGCGCACATGTGAGACCCTGGGTCTTCATGGACTCTTAAAATTGTCAAGTAGTCTTTCAGCAAGTAACTCTAATAATATTTACCACAATGGTTCCTGAATGCAGCATCCCACAAAAACTGTATTCACCTTTTAAATTTGAAAAGCCAATGAAACTTTAGGTCAATACATTCTTTTGCTGTAGCCTTCATTATTTTCAATGCAACACCCAAAATAAAGCATTCAGGATCATTCTAATTCTCATTGACATATAAGACATGTATATAATTTTAATTTCTTGAACATGTCTGTTATCTTTGGCCTGTGGAATCAATGTTGCGACAGGTTACAATGTTCAGAGAACTTGAAAAATAGTGCACTTTTTGGATTTGTCTGAAGAATTTAAAACAGCTAGCAGGAAACCTGACAGCCCTGCAGATAGAAAAACCTTCCCAAATCCCAAAGCTGGCCCGTTAGAGAAGTGGGAACACTGGTCACACTGATAGAAAAACCAGATCCATCCAGAGAAAGGAGGAAAGAGAGCACGGAGAAAGACAAATAAGTGGTGCTGAAGAGAAATACACAAAAAATTAATCAAAGCTTAATGTTTCTCTTTAAATTGAAACTGTATTTTTCTTATACGTGAGGTGTTTCTAATGTCTGTCAGCCTTTGCTGTCTACTAGACACACAGATAAATACATAATTAACACTGCAAGTGCTTTTCTTCATAAGAATGTGCATCACTCCTCTTGGGGTTATTATTTGACAGGATATCCTAATCTTCAATATTTCAAAAAAGACTTTCTTTTGGAAATATGTGAAGCAGTTCAATAATGTGTACGTCAGCATTCACAAATGCTCATGAAGTTTCCACTCCTTCCCCCCACCCTTTTCACTCATCATCATCGCTCCATCTCTCTTTCTCTCTCTCTCTTTGACTCTCTGACTCTCAAAAACACATGCCCGGACCACTGAAACCAAGCTCTTCCAGAGATTTGGACTATTTCAGAGCACTCCCCACCCCCGACTCCTTGAAGAGATTTCCACAGATGCTGCCACATTCTACTGCTTTACTCTATTTCCCTCTCATTTCTTTTTAACTCATCTGCACCGATCATGTGGTCAATATCTGAAATATGTCTCCTCTTTTTAACATATATTTCTTCTCACCGTTGTGTCGGTTGTAACCTTAAATTTGGTAAAAGAACGTTTTCTCTTTCCATGATCGTTACTGTGAGTGTAACTCTTTCTTCATTTTTTTTAAAAACTTGGGCTGACACTTTGGTGTCAACTGCTGCTAATTCAAATAGTGAGGGCTTTGTGTGAGACCGTCATTGACTTATGCAAACATAATTGGGCTGTGTTGTTGACTGATGTGCTCCAAGCCAGACAGTGGGGTGTCTTTCAGTCTGAATCATCAGGTACACAGAGGTGGCCACTCAAACATACACACACATGCACAGATGTCTGCATTCACACTCAATCACACAAATAATAAAATGAAACAGCAATGAAAGTGTAACTTCTTGCCCATCATCTCTCCAGTGGGCAACATTGCCACACCTTTGTCTTTCTAACTCAAAAAGTGCAACTCAGAGAGCATATTGTTATTGAGTTTGTCAGGGTCAGTAGTGCACTGTTGAAGAAAAGCACTTGTTACTAAAGGAAAGTGAGACCTTTTTGACATTGTAGGAGACATGATATTCAAGGCAATTCTTGTTTCGGTGAAGATATTATTATTATTATTATTATTATTATTATTATTATTATTATTATTTAATATTATTATTATTATCTTCAGATACATGCTAATATCCATATCAAAGCAGAAGGATTTTAACATCCTGTGCAAAACAGAAAAACACTAGGAACACATTCTGAAACCATAGCTGCTTACAAACATAATTAACCCATTTGCTTTAAAGTCTGTAACTCTCATGGACATGTTCAACATCAATAAACCACAGTTTGTTTAGTGGATACAGTTTATTTAGCCAAGCTGGAAAACCATAAGACTGCTATTTCCCAGCCTCTTTTTTATGCTCCATCAATAAACATCTAAGTTCATATGACAAGAATGAAATTATTGCTGCTAATTAAGGGTTGCTAGCTGATTTAGATATGATTTAATTTGTGGTGCAAAAAACTAAAAGGTCATGAGATGTGATGAGTCAAAGTACCGTTAAGTGTGGTGATGTTTTTCTTATTGTTCACAAATCCCATAAAAAGACCAAAACCAACAATGAATTAATTCCTACTAACAAGTGTTTGTGTCTGTGTTGTCTGATATATCTTATTCATCAGTGTCATTAGTCATTTGACTATCTTTGTCAGAATATCCCAACAGTCCAATGTGACATCTTCAAATGTCTTGGTTGTCCAATATACAGTCCAAAACCCAAAGGTATGCCATGGCATTTTTTACTTAACACAGTTCAACTAATCATTTTAGCTCTGAATGAAATTGAAACTGAAACTTGAATGAAACCATATATATTTGTGACCTGTTTTTAAAGTGTTATGTCTTCCATAGGACCGAGTAGGTCTGAGGCTGAGTACCACGGATGAGTGAAGTTTGAAAGTATTTAGAGACATTGTTGGTTCTGCTCTTTTCATGTGATTTATTGACACTAAAAATTATGCAGAAAATTCCCTGCCTTTAGGAGTAATATTTTGGAATTTTAGACAACTGAATGAAATTTATGGGAGAACTAAACAATGTGAGTAGTGTGGGTAGTAAATTCTGGTTATCCCATAGTGTAAAAATAATGGACGAAGCTGCAGGTCTGAAAAGTGACGTCAATGCGGAAGTGTCTTAAACCTGCATTCTATCTAATTTCCAGCAGGGGGCGACTCAAATGGTTGCAAAAAGAAGTCTGTTTCTATAGAATTTTTAGGAAAATTACCATACTTCTCACTTGATTTATTAACTCAATAAACATTTTCATAATGGGTTTCTGACCTCAATCTCTACATTTCAAGTCTTCTTTGATACGGCATGATGTTCAGTTTGTAAATGATGGTCCCTTTTTTATTGACAATAAAGCAGGGGATGCTTTAGGGTGTGGCTACACACAGACCTGTCAATCATGTTAGAGACTTAGCAATGCTATCCATGGCACTGTGTATATTAAAATAACATGTTTTGCGGTGTTGTCTATGTTTCGTCTTAAACTTTGACCCTCTCACCAAAGTTTGCAGATTTTCTGTACTGCCATACATGCAGATGAATGGCAGCAGTAGCCTACCCGCCAGTAAATCTCCACTAGATGGCTCACTTTAGAAAGGTTAAAAATCAGCAACTTTCCCCCTTTAGCGTTTAGCTTAGTGCAGCGCCATTGCAACCATAAACAACACTGGCTTGGCCGCGTCATCCTCCCCTATGTCCACTATTTTTACAATCTATGGGCTATCCCCATTTGGCCCGTAGTAGAAACCAGGCTACTGGAAGTAACGTTATTATGGCTAAGGTAGCCTGACAGAGCGTTCTTTCATATCCAACCCAGCTGGTGACATCATGGCTTTTGTTATTTCAGTGGCAATCTCACATGGCCTCAGTTAAAGCTCTCCCTGCTGTGTGCACCTCTCTCTCTCTTTCTCTTTCTCTCTCTGTATCTCGCTCTCTCTCTCTCGCTCTCTCTCTTTATCCCTCTCTTTTCATCATCAATCTCCTTCCCACTCTTGGTGTCCCACCCTCTCCTCCTCTTTCAGTTGTCCCCTCCCTCAATCCTGCATTCCATCTTTCCCACCCACCTTACAGTACCTCTCACTCTCTCCCTCATCTGCTTCTCGCTTCTCTGTCTGTTCCCCCTCTCTCTCTTTCTTTCTTTCTCTCTCTCTTTTTTCCCCCGTACTTACTGATTATCTTTCCAGACAGACTTCATTCCTAAACAAACTTCAGACCTATATTCACAGACTCTTCACATATTTTTCTGCCTCTTTAAAGCACAGGTCTTGGGTGTGAATTGTAAGAGGCACAGCAGACTGAACTTTCAGCAGCTGTAATTTTTCACCACATCATAAATTCACAGACAAAATATTTCACTGACTAGCAATGGAAGATGATCAATGTTTATTAAAAGAAAACTTCCTACATGTGTCCTTGCTAAACAACCTAAATGTTAAAACATATTGGGAAAGAATTGAACAATGATTTTTCCTGTCCTTAATGTTGGCAGAAAAAATTCCTAATCTCTGGGGCTCTGATGCTTGCATGGCACACATTTGATACCTCAGTGTTTATTTTCTCATCTTTTCTGTAGCATTGGGGACTCTGTTGGAGGGGGACACGTCTGTCAGTTCAGCACAGAGAAGCTTTGAAGAAGTAATCAAAATCCTGCCACAGGACACTGCAGCCCATCTCTTTTTCAGACCTAATTGAGGTTTATAAGTCAGAAACAAAGCAAAGTCTTGTCTTAACTCATTGACAGTGATCCTTAATACTTAAACCATACGTGCACTCTCACAGACATTGAAATGAGAAGCACAAAGTATCAAAACATCTCATAGACACAGGGTTTCATTTCCAAGGGTCTTCAAAGGGTTGTCTTCAAAGACATTTGTGGGCTGCTTACTGACAGAGATCATATTGTACACACATACAGCACAGCACCTCACAATATCTCACAAATTCATGCACTGAGACCATAAAACATAAAACAGCATATGTCAAGCAACACAGTTTTCATTGGTTTCACAATTGTTGACACATTTTCAGTCCACAACGCACTGGCTGATGTAGCCACACTGCCAGTTACTAGCTGCAATACGAAAATAAGAAATTACAGCAGGCTTTAGGTCTCCAGCCTATGAATAGAAAAGTTGTAGTTAACTGATCCAAAGTCTTTGATCCCTGGGTTGTGCAATGTGTATGGGCATGCCACAAGATCACACAAGGAAAACAATTATTAGTAGTTTGGAGCTTTGCTATACATAGTCATCCATCCATCCATCCATCCACCCATCTTCGTCCGCTTATCCGGGGTCGGGTCGCGGAGGCATCAGCTCCAGCAGGGGACCCCGAACTTCCCTTTCCCGAGCTACATTAACCAGCTCCGACTGGGGGATCCCGAGGTGTTCCCAGGCCAGGTTGGAGATATAATCCCTCCACCTAGTCCTGGGTACTCCCCGAGGCCTCCTCCCAGCTGGACGTGCCTGGACGTGCCTAGTCAGACATACATAATTTGTGCAGAAAATGTCTGAAACTATAAAAAAAAATTATATATATGATATGTTCATGTAAGATTGCAGAGTATGGATTACATGAAAAACAAAACTTTGGGTTTGAGCTGATGGACAATTATGTAAAACAAACACATTTGCATTTATAAGTGAATAAAAAGTGAAAAACCAAAAGTAAATATGACTCAACCTCACTGTTGACCACATTTGATCCATATAGTTGAAGTATTGGTGTAATTAAGTCACATTGTTGTTCTATACCACCACTTGTTATGCTATGTTGAAACATGCATATGTCTACCTGTGAAAAGCAGGTGTTTGCAACAGGTTATTCCGCTGATCAGTGATCAGTCGTTACTCCACTTGAACCTGGAGTCAATAAATGACAAATACAAACTAACATGCAGGACGATTCTCAGACAACTGCAGTTCTCCTTAGACGGCCAAGTGGCAGAGAATATCACTAATGCTGGACACGTAGAATGCACCAGCTGCTCCCGTTTCCAAATAAGCGTGTGGGGGGGTCAGAGGTCAAAGCCCACAGGTCACAACCTGCTGAGAGGTGAGGACCCTGCATCAATGATGCAACCAAACGGTCCCTTGCCATTTATATATAGCTAAAGTTGTAGCTGCAGAGTACAAGTGGCTCTCCATGGCATCTCCATGAACACTCAGTTAGTCACTGTGATTTATATCCTCAGCAACATGTGACGGGGTTAGAGCCGGGACAAGAAAGTCACTTCCAGAGGTCTGATTTGGTTTGGCTTTGTGTTCCCTCTGTGAACAGGATTGGTCCTGGAGATTATCATATTAAAGCAAATATAGAAAAGGGTGTTCATGCTGCATCTTAAATTTAGAGGAAGTGTTATTTTTACAAGGAGAAATATGATATGTGGTGCAAAGTTACTAATTGTATTTACTCAAGTACTACTCAAACCTGCAAAAATGCTTGACAAGTTGTGTTAGGGTTAGGGATAGCACTGCAGTGATTATGGTCTGACTATCGCACAGTCTATAAAGTATCTATAGTTACAAGTACAACCCTAGTTATAACATAAACTATGGTCAACGCTGCATGGGAATTTCCTTTGATGCAAACAGTTCAGTGTATTGGTGTCCTCATAAACTCACTCTCTGAGCACATCATGTTCTGTGTGAGTATGCAAACCCACCCCAAAGCTGACCTATTATGTGACAGGCCAATGTACAGACCAATTACAACTAAAGTTTAAAAATGATTTTTTGCAGTTATGCACTGTATCCTGCTGGTACACAGCTGCAGTCCCTTAGAATGCACAGTAGTGTTTGAAATGAATGTGAAACTGACAAGTTGATAAAATAAAGTCCTTAAATCCCTGCCTCTAATTTTGCAAAGTATGCTTACCAATAAAATATTAGTCTTTTATTCCAAAGAGTGTATCACTTTGTTAATAAACACACCCAACAATAATAAACTGCATATAACCTCTTTTAGTGCTAGTTTGACTCTGGTTACTGGATTATATCATGCAATTGGCAAGTGAACTTGACATAAATTTATAAGAAGCAAAGAGTTCCTTTCACAACCTATGTCTATCTGCCGCTGTTTTTTTAAAGCTATTCTTTCCCTCCCATTATCAGACAGCGAGAAAAAGAAAAGGTTAACACAGGTTCAATGTTAAAATCATTTGTTTGATCGAAAATCAGTGTGCAAGCAAGTGAGCATGCTGCAGACAGTTTGAGAAACTTTCAGTTCTGAAAGGCATATCCAATGTGACACCAGAGCCATTACAGAACCTGATTGCCAAGGTAACAGGTGAAATAAAGACAATACGACAAACAGGCAGCGTCTCTTCAAAGTAGTTCTTTCCTGAAACCAAGATGATACAGAGAAAAAACTGACAATTCTAGTCTTATTTGAGACTGTCTCATTCAGTGCGTGGGAGTCTTAGAAGCTTACACATAAAAGCTCTTCCACGTAGTGGATGAGAGTACTGACTGGGGATATGACAATTCATCTGCCCTTTCAACATTACTTCAGTTTTCCATCTCACCATGTTAGGAAAATATGATAATCTGGTCAGAAAATGTGATAATCTGGTCAGTGCTATAGAACGCTACTAAATTAGATCAAATGTCTCTGAGCTTTATACGTAAGTAAAATAACTCAATGCAGCGTATTACATCCTACAGCCCAGAGGCCAAACCAGGTGAGAACCTGGCCTCACCTGTGCCTCTTCAGTTTTAAAGCCAATGAAAAAAAAGCAATGATCTGTTTTAGTAAATAACTCACTTTTGGCTCTAATCTGGAATGATACAGGTGTTATGCAGCTAACAGGTGTAAAAAAACGTGTGCTCATTTAATGCATTTACGTTCACATTAGGGCTGCAGCTAATGGTTATTTTCATTATTGATATATCTGCTTATTATTTTCAAGAATCACCAAAAAGCAGTGAAAGAATTCCAATTTTCCAGAGCCCAAAGTTACTTGGGTTTACTTGTGTTGTCACGTGTTAATATGTATAAGTTTAACTTTCATAACTCATTGGACCATAAGTGTTTAGTAACCACATGAACTGATGCCCTCAACATGCATTCATATTGTATTGTGGGGCTTCAAAACACATTTTGCATGGTCATGCAGCAAACCATGCGTTATTTGTGCATTACAGTATTTAAACATTACTTTTATACCATTAACATAAAGTCTTATAGCATAATTTCATCTCTCTTTTCATGCCCTTTGAATCTCCCCCACATAACATGTTGAAATTATAGGGACTGTTAGTGTCTGTGAAATTGC
Organism: Perca flavescens; assembly: GCF_004354835.1. NCBI lineage: Eukaryota > Metazoa > Chordata > Actinopteri > Perciformes > Percidae > Perca > Perca flavescens. The sequence goes on along the minus strand of NC_041334.1, from coordinate 19,949,980 downwards.
GCTTATCCTAAAAGTGACTTGATGTGTCTCTGTTGTACTCTGTATCATTTTCACACACTGTCTGACAGTGTTGGGAGTAACGCGTTACAAAAGTAACGCAATTACAGTAATGTATTCCTTTTTGCTGTAACGCAGTAATATAACGCATTACTAACTTATTATAACTTTGCCTGTAGTGGAACTGCTTCGAATGACGACCAAAAACGCTTGTCTTTTACTGTGACCATTTACTGTTCAATATGTTGCTGTCATGAACGCTAATAATTATTACAGTTGCAGTTTTACAAACAAGAAAGTGAGCAACTTAGCTTGACGGACATATTGCATCTCAGTAAGCTAGCAAGAGTACACAACAGACAACTTCCGTGTAGGCTACTTCAAAATAAAAGCACTTCCTGTGACGGTTCGCAGTAAAACTATATTACTGTTAAAAAAATGTTTTTGTTGTGGACCTTTTTACATATCAGCTGTAAATCAAGTACTGTAAATAATGTAAATAGTTAGTTTTAATCACACTATAATTGACCATTTCCTTTAGACTGTTATATAAACTAAACAACATGAATTTCTTATTCAAGTGCTTTAAACAAACATTTTACAACAATGCCGTACTTCAATACAACCATAAGATACTTTTAATTGAGTATTTTCATTTTCTCCTACTTGTATATTGTACGTTTTACTTATCTATTTTTTATAGCTTTAGTTACTTTGCATTTCCATACTAATTATACAAAATATTATGAATAATCTATGATGTATCAAAGTGGATAAAGAGGAGACTTTATTGATCCGGTGGTGAAATTCACAAGCTAGCTGCCAAGTCAAACTTCCGCTATTATTTTGGTGAAAGTAACTCAAAAGTAATGCAAAAGTAGTGTAACGCATTACAATTCAGAGACAGTAATATTGTAATATAACTAATTACTCTCAAATGACAGTAACTAGTAATCTATAATGTATTACATTTTGAAAGTAACTTGCCCAACACTGCTGTCTGATGTATTCAACCACCACCTTGAAGTACCCTTGTAAAGTATGACAGCGTCCCGTATTTTTTTTTTGGCCTGCCCACTTGCTAGAATATAATACGTGCCTTTGCACTAATCTATTTATTGTACACAGGTCACAGACCTATATGGCAAAAATGAAGGAGCGCCTTCAATTAGCGTGACGAAGTGATTCTGACATCGCTATGCTTTCGATGAACAAGGCGGGGGAGAAAGGGGGATGGCACCAAAGTTTGGGGAGAGGCAGAGATTTTGGGGGGGTTTAGTTGCAGCACGTGGAGAAAGGAGTGGTCTGGGACTGGGAGAATGGAACCTGGGAGACAGAATGGGAGGGAATTGGGGCTCAGATTTCAGCCTAACAGGGGGTAAGGGGCCGGACTGATATTTGGGAATATACGATTCATTGAAGGCAACGGGGACATAAAACTACAGCGTCTGACCCGAAGCGGTCGGTGCTGATTTTCTGCTGCAGGTCCGGGTCCTGCCGCTGGATTCCCCCATTGGTTTTTGGGAACTGTGACTGTCGAATGGTTTGGCTTTTGTAACTGGGGACACACACACCAAATACTGAGAGAAGCCTCCGATATCTTCGCACCTTTCTTTCTCCCTCGCGGGCCCTGCATGTCTAATATTTAGACATGTTCAGCTTTATGGATTCCAGGACTGTACTGCTACTTGTAGCAACCCAAGTTTGTCTATTAACTGTTGTAAGATGTCAAGACGAGGACGACCGTAAGTGACCGTTTTATTTTTGTCAAAGAGCTGTAATGAAGAAAAGCTTAAGTTATCATAAGGTGCATATAGATAGTTATTCTGCAACAGGTTTATCTTTAAGCACAGCACTTGATCTTTGAATAGTTAAGTGCTTGGCTTGGTGCTTGGAGTCATTTGGTTATTCCCTCGCACCTTTTACGCACAGAAAGTCCATGGTTATTTGGATTCTCTGTTGCATGGAAAGTTTTCTTGTTGGTGATAGCTGTGGACCTTCTATTTACCAGGAGTGCTGATCTTACGGTACCTAAAAGGTGTGATAAAACTCACTATATCAGAGTTGTGGACGTGCGTAAAAGTGATGCAAAGGATGGAGAGAGTTTACAAAATAACGCGCACAGAGCGTGTTTGTTTTCTTGCTTCTGTGGAGTTATTTTTTATTTAAGTTACTTTGTTGTTGCAGTATTTATTCATTCTTGTTAAAGTTTACTTTCTGGGAAGCAAAAATCATAAAGATTTCCGATTATGATCCCCTACAGGGGAGCCCATGGCCTTCCCCTACCTCTTTCTTCTTTCTTAGGTTAAGCTGCCAGACACCTGTGGGTGCTTTAGAGGCATTTGACAGGCTCTCATTTTAGCTGCAGATTCACGTAATATCGACGGGGAGAGGAGGAGGGGATGGGCAAAAAGTGAAAGGTGGTCAGGCTCACGGGCCTTTGGTGAAAGTGTTCACATTCCATTGCAGTCAGAGGGCATCCAGGCGAATCATGGCTTGTTGGGGCAGAAAGGTGGACTAATAACTGAAATCTTTTTTTTGATGTGATTATTTTAATATTCTCTCCATTAATATTCCTCATATTACCTGCAGTCTTTCTACAGTTTCTGCAGTTTTTTTTTTTTTATAAAAGTGGAGTGGGATTATTCATCATCATTATTGATTTTAGTATCCACAAGAGAGTTTTGAGAGTAAAGCCCGCAGATTGGAGCCAGAAATAATGTTCCATATGATTTCAGGATTTCCTTCTGTGTAAAAGATTAACCATAAGCTGTGACAGTCAGCGCAGAGAGAGAGACAGAGAGAGAGAGAGAGAGAGAGAGAGAGAGAGAGAGAGAGAGAGAGATAGAGAGAGAGAGAGCCAAGGTGCCAGGGATAGGTGATTAGAAAAATATAAGCGACTTTGTTCTCACAATACACAAAGTCAAGCTCTTAAAGCAAAGAAAAGGTGTATTTTCCAAGAAGAAAGAGAAAAAAGGGGAAAATTCCCAAAGCAACTGCAAGTCTCAGGTTACCTTTCCAGATATATAGTCCCTTGGATATAATGCCCTTTTTTTGCTCAGTGTTAACAAGAGGCAGAAATATATCTGGGAGACACTAAAGTGGTAAAGAGGTCTGAGTGTGACCTTAGCACAGCAGGCTGAATTGCCCAAGTCACTCAAACGGGAGAGGGGAAAGTTCTTTAACTGATATTTGTGGCCACTGACTGAGCGTCCATGTAGATGAGGAGGTCATAAAGCTAATTAAATGATGGTAGAAGGACCTAAAAGTTACTAAATACAATGAAAACACAGTTGACTCTACTGTCCTCAAAGTACACCTGTGTTCACTTTACAATTTTCATTGTTCATTTTACTCCCCTGGAAAACAGTATGGCTGCCAACACATGGGAGAGGGGACTTACAAATTATCCTCAGTGACGAAAAGCTAGCTTTCTATCAACTCTGCAGTAAACTGAGGAGCCCTTGTCCCAGAATATCAGGAGAATCTTTCATATTTGAGCCAATGAAAAGACAGGTGCAGTCTTTTGACAGTGCATCCAGACCTGTAAAACTAAATGTCAAACCTGCAAGATATGTGCATGAAAGCTGACCTTTTTTTCTTCTCTCTGGAATATTTGAATTGGCATCTGACACAGCTATGACTTCCAGATGGGGTTTAAAATGTGCCCCATGTTTATACAAGGCAGTAGTTTGTGAATTGCCCACTCTGTCCCTATCCAGAAAGACCTCATTCATTGCTGCTGAGGTCCACCAGGTTACCTAGACTTAAGCAGTGCTCAAAGGTAAATATAGCTACTGTACTTGCTCCTTCCCCTCTCACACTCTCGGCAGCCTGAACCCTGAGGCTTTTCTTTTGGTGGGACGACCACTTTCACCCCTTGTGCAGGTTCAGTGGCTGCCATCAGAGCATTTCTTTCAGCAACCTTCTGTTGACTTTTTAGGAAGCTGTCAGACTGGAAAATTGACAGGAATATGGCTAATTAACGAGTTCATTGTTAAATGTTCTTGAGTGGTGTCATTTAGAGCAAGTACAGTACCTGTATTGAAACATGCCCCACCTCCCTCACGTTCAGCTATGCTCTCTTTGCCAAGTTGTGGTCTGAAAAAAAAAAAAATCCAAAAATTTTTCATTTAGGCTACTGAATGCAAAGTCTGTTTAGGGTGTCTCCTGCAATGTAAACTAGCCCTATTTTTAACTTGTGGAGGAATTTAGGCACATAGTCTGCAGCTCCTGTGAAGTTATTGGAGGTTTCCTGCAGGTCTTAGGCCTACTCAGCGCTGATTCTGTGATGTTACATTGCCACCCTGAGGCTTTTTGAGAGGTTGCATGCTTGTGTATATTAATTCAATAACTGGATTCGGTATTGGTTATTGATAAATGGAATGATAGCACAAGATTTCTTTTTGTTTTTAAGATGATTTTTTGGGACATTTTAGCCTTTATTTGATAGAGTGTAGTTGAGAGGAAGACAGAAAATGTGTAGGGAAGAGAGGGGGTGACATGCAACAGAGGTGCAACAGCTGGATTAAAACCGAGAAAGTTGTGATTTAAGTAGACTAGACCTGCAACGATTAGTTGATTAATCGATTAGTCAATCAACAAAACAATAGCCTGCAACTATTTTGATAACTGGTTATTTGTTTTAGTCATTTTTGAATAAAAAAAACAGCAAATCTTTGCTGGTTCTAACCTCTCGTGTGTCGATTTGATGCTTTTCTTTGTCATATATAATAGTAAAATGAATATCTTTGGGTTTTGGACTGTTAAACTGTTGCTGTATGAAACAGGCAACTTAAATACATCTTTTTGGGGGGCTGTGGGATACTATTACAGACATTCTTTTCACTTTGAAATGATTAATCTATTAATCAGGGAAATAATTGGCAGAATAATCGCTAATGAAAAGAATAGTTAGTTGAAATCCTACGTAGACGCTCCTTAGCCCCTAGGCCATTGTGACACCCTAGAAGATTTTTTATTTGTAGAAATTCTGTTGATAAGAAGTCCCTTTGTTGCCATCTCCCATTCTAACCAGCTCAAATTTTGGTTTTGGTTATTGTTTTAATTTGGTGTAAGCTTTCCAACATGTTTAACACTTTGGAGATCCTGTTGATGCACTGCATATGTGTTTACCACCTAAACCAGTGGTTCCCAACCTTTTTTCCTTGCGCCCCCCCTACTCATGCCTAAGAAAAGCCGAGCTCCCCCCCCTCCCCTAAAACCGAAGTTGAGGTAACTCTGGAAATAGAGCCTTACTTTCTTTTTTGACACAGAGCAGTTATCAGCACTGTTACGTTTCTCCACCATCTTTCATTCATAAAATAGTGATGCCGCGGCAGCAGGAAAAACGAGGATACAACAGAATATATAGTTTTTATACAGACTTTTGTATACATTATATATTCTAGTGTATTATCATAATTTGTTTAACGTGCAAATATTATTTTTTTTTACCTCAACCTCAAACCAGATAAAGACTCGCGCCCCCCCTGTGATCTTTGCCGCCCCCCCTGGGGGTGCCCGGACCCCAGGTTGGGAACCACTGACCTAAACAAAATATGATTTACTTTGCTTTATATTTTTAAGACATTGGATGACTTACAGTAAATACAATAGTTGTTGTTTATGAGTAACACATTGCAGTGACTGCTGTTTATACCTGATGCATAATCTCCTTTTTCCTCCTACCATCACCTGCCTGGGCCTCTGTGTGACCCTCTCTATGACCTCACACACAGAGGAGGATGTTATTAGCTGTACACAAGATGGACAGCGCTATAGTGACAAGGACGTATGGAAACCAGAGCCTTGTCGCATCTGTGTGTGTGACACTGGAACCGTCCTGTGTGATGAAATTGTCTGCGAGGAGCTAAAAGACTGCCCAAAACCTGAAATCCCATTCGGAGAGTGTTGCCCCATCTGCGCAGCTGACCAGTCTCCACCCATTGGTCGTAATTTATTTATCTCACACCTCTTCATAAATAAATTACTCTACAAAATCATATTGTTTATTCTGGGGAGAAAATGACAGATGGAGGATTTGGTATTGATCAAAGGTTGGCCATTAACTATAAAACACTTTAATGTACTAAAGCAGGCCTATACTATATGTCAACCTTTGATTTGAATACAGTTTTCTATCCCCAAAGCAAACAAATGATAAGGAATAAATTACAACTGTGACACATCTGACCAGATTTCAGCAAAATGCTACCTCAATGTAATTTTTCCATAGCTGGCTCACCTTGGCCCCATCTTGTTTGAATACTCTCTCCTTCCCTGAGTATCATGAAAACATGTGGGAGTCATTAAGGAAATACCTCAGTCAAGCAGACACGGCCTCACATTTCTACTCTATATCCTCTCTGAGGATTTCTGCAGATTTGATGGCAAGAAAAACTGTGACACTCTACTGAAACTCTGTGAAGGAGCTATTCACCACATTTAAAGCTGCCATTTTCTCCTGAGAAACAAGGTCAGCTTTGGAAATAAAAGCAGTTGAGGAGCATACGTAAAATCAGAAGTGTCACTGTTTGCAATGCATGCTTGTGGATTAAAATGCTTTATAAAATACTTATCCTCCATTAAAGGCAAACTTAGGTGCTTAGTAAGAAGTATTTAACAGCATCATTTTATATTATCAACCACCTGAAAATAAGGCTGGCTATCGAAACTCAATACTTTTTTTACTGACCAAAAAGTGTCCAACTATCAAACACTGCCAAGTGTCAAAAGATGTTATTCAACATCTGTCAGATTCATAATATTGTTTACTGATTTTGTGATTGGATAGTTCCTGATTTAAATCTCAATTATGCAGATTAGTCAATTTTTGGATTCAAATGCCTTGAACTGCTACTTGAATTTAGACAACATTTTAGTTTTGAAAAGTTTAGCTTCTTTTGTCAAATGAACATAGGATTTTTGATTTTTTGATTTTTTTGAAATTTTGATTTTTTTTCTCCAAGTAAGGTATCAACTGGTAGAAATGTTTGGTATTAGTAAACGTATTGGCACTAGCATCAACAAACAATTCTCAACGATACCCAGCTTTACTTAAAAAGAAAATATGCAAACTCATAATTTATCAATATTGCTACTTAACAACTACTACTTAGAATGCTTTGAAATATGAAAAACAAAATCCAGCAATGGCATACATCAGATTTAATGTTCTGAAATTGGCTATTCTAATTCTTTTGCTTCCTACTATTCCTTTTTACCTGCAGCCGCTTTGCTTTTGCTTTAAGCTCTTAAGATGGTGATTTAACCAACACTTTTTCAATCCTGATGGGCTCTTTGGGTACTTCAAATATGATTTGGTGGTGGTCATTAGAGTTTAATTTAGGAAAGTACAATTGACTTTCTGGATATCAGGGAAATACTGTGTAACCTTCAGGGATTGTTCTATGTAATAACTGTGATCTGTTTTTTCCCCTCTAACCTGCTTGACCACATAACAGGAGCACCTGGAGCTAAGGTGAGACCCTTTAGGATATTAAGATGATCTGTGTGTGTGTGTGTGTGTGTGTGTGTGTGTGTGTGTGTGTGTGTGTGTGTGTGTGTGTGTGTGAGAGCTCATGATGCTGCGTGTGTCAAACAAAGCTGCAGCACCTACAATTACATCTGTATCTATCCCAGACTCATATCAGTGCTGCAGGAGTGTAGTTTATGGATTTAGATGAGACTCTGATGTGAAAGAGCTTTGCCAGATGGATAATAGTTATTTCCTCCTCAACAATGTCTGCCATATCTTTGTGCCTAATAATACTGTAGGGGATTCTTATTTTCAACATTTTGCTGTTGACCAGTTTCCTCCCAATTTTGGATGTGCTTTGCAAATGGTCTCTTAGAAGCAGTGTAACAGACGTGTGTTAAAAAAGACAGATAACTGAGAAAATGTTTGAAAATCTCTTTGTAGTTCTTATCCTAATTGCTGTTTTGATGCTTTATCTTTTCAACATCAGGGTCAGAAAGGTGAACCCGGAGACATTACCGATGTAAGTTGACACCACGCAGCACAAAAATACAACTCCATATTTTACATTTGAAAATCTTCATTTGTAAATTGTTTTGGAGTTCCATATTTGAGGTAGAGAACTCTTTTATTCTCACATGAAACACTTAACGGCCCCTTATTAGTAGCCAGTGATGGAGGAAGTATACCGATTCTTTCCTTAAGTAAAAAGTAGCAATTTAAAAATACACCAATACAAGTAAAAGTCCCGCATTAATAAATGTCACTTAATTCACTTATGTAATTATTAGCAAAATCTACTTAAAATATCAAAAGTAAAAGTACTATTTCGGTAAAATGACCCGTGAGTTTTATTCTATTAGATGTTATACTATTAGATTATTACTTATGCATTAATGTAAGTGTGTAAGTAAAATTGTAGCAGTTATTTTGAAGTATCTTAAAAACTGTTGTTGTTGTTCTGTGTGTAAAATCTGAATCTGCAAAGTAGAGAGTAATGAAAGCTGTCAAATAAATGTACTGGAGTTGAAAGTACATTATTTCCCTCTGAAATGTACTTTAGTTTAAGTATCAAGTAGCATGAAATAGAAATACTCAAGTTAAGTATAATTACTTTAGATTTGTACTGCAAGTACAGTGCTTGAGTAAATGTACTTAATTGCATTTCACCAATGTTGGTTGCATATTATCTCTGGCTGTGGATGTATCTAAGTATACGTATAGTTTGTAGATTATATAAGTATAATCTTACTATTATGAGATAAATGAAGAATTCAAAGCTTCAATACCACCAGTGTAAGAACGAAAGAAGGTTGAGTCAGAGAGAGCTCCTCTCTCTCTGACTACGTCTGTTAGCCCACTCGTCAGGAAGACAGCCAAGCACAATAAGGCCGCCATACAATCCTCCATAAAGATCCCCATAGGCCAGTGAAGAAAGAGAGTAAACTCCCTGCTGCTGCTGCTGCTGCTGCTGCTGCTGCTGCGCTGCACCTGGAAATGCTTTACCCCTCTGAGGGAATACAAGTTCATGGCAGGAAATAAGAAGGCATTGTTTATAGTATGTTTCTTATAATGCTTTGCCCGAAGAGATTAGCAATTAACAAGCCTGCTCTGATAGAGAAAGATAATGTTCATGTGCAAAGAGATCTAAACCTCACATGCGCAAATACATCTGCTCAATGTAAGATTTAGAAGGGGGCCTAAATTTAAAGAGTATATAGTTTGTGCACTCCAGCTCCTTCATATGCTTCATTTACATGACCTCAAAGATTATTTTAGACATTTTCTAACAATGTATCTTTTCTCAATGTCTTTCCTTTGTTTGACCAGGTTGTAGGACCAAGAGGACCAAGTGGCCCAATGGTATGCACCAATTTCTGCATTCATAAAGCTTTCCTTTTAAAGCTTTTACAATTTGTGTTATGTATTAGTGAATTCAAGATAGAAAGATACTACATTTACAGTAACCATACTGGTATGACATGTAATTGTCAGTTGCAGTGACAGGAAATTAAATCTGATCTGACATAACAGTAGCAGAGTTCATAGCTGTTTCTGCAGCTCACATGTACATGAGATAACACCTGAAGTTACTGACTACTTCACTGTGTCCCGTTCACCAGGGCCCACCAGGAGAGCAAGGACTCCGTGGAGCGAGAGGAGATAAGGGAGAGAAGGTCAGTTTGAAAAAGAAAAAATAATTCACTCCCCCTTCTTGTTATTTTCACACCAAAAACTAGACCCACAGACTGCTACAGTATTACAGTATATCCTATTGTATCTGATAGATTTAGGTCTTTAGGTGGGCAGATGAGGTATCTGCTATAGCTTACAGGTTTGCAGAATGGTAGCCTTTCATTGAGCAGCTCAGTCTAACTAGTCATGGGTCATTTCCATTAAGCTGTGTGGTCTGGGTTGTTTAAAGTGGGACTAATAATGTAAACCTGTGCTTCTCTCTGAGGCCTCAAGTCTGTCAGTGTGGGAAATCAACGTCGCCACACTCGCCAGGCTTTGATCATTGCATTAATGTAACAACACTTGGCTGTAATCATGGCTGCAGGCGAGGAGTTTATGTCTTGTAGTTATCTTGTTTATGCAGATTTAAGCACAAAAGCTAGTTGACTTTTGGCTAGCAGAGGTTGAGCAGTACATTTGTTCAGCACATTCTTTGCACAGGATTCCCTTGCAGGGTAATTTGTCACTACATGCACAGAGGTATGCCAGGTAATCTGATTTGGTCTGATGAATCATCAGCATGCTCTACAACCTCTGTATCAAGTATTAAAGCTCATTTTTCAGGGTGTTCTTTTAATACCCAGTTTGGTTCAGTTCAAAAAGACAAACTTAAGTCCTGATGGATCTCTGGTGTAGTGGAGTTTACTTGTGTAGACCGTCGGTGCAGTTTGGAGAAGCATTGTTGCTGTCAACGGGTTCTGACTAATGTAGTCCAGTGGTGTGTCACCTGCCAGCAACTGTGTAATGATTTATCCAAAGTACTACTCAGTTTAAATATTGGCATAATGGAATGAACTTAATCAATGGTGATGATTATTATTGAACACTTTGCTGTACTGATAATGTATATTAAAGTCAGTGGTATTTTACTTGATGTTTTTAAAGTTAATATAACAATAAGATCACAACAAAACTGGATGATTTTTACACAATGATAAAGCTGTTGAAAAGTCTTTTGTTTGATACTATTTTCTCACATTTAGGGATCAAATGCTCAGATTTGAGTTTTTCTTAAGAGTTTGCATCATTTGTTCATTTCAGTATACTTAGAAGAATCTGGGTGATCATTTGGTATGAGTACTCACTATGACCTAAGTTTGGGTCAGCAACTTTGGGGTTTTTGTCCTTTTAATACATTTAATTTATTTGAATATTATCTATCTATTTCAGGGAAGCCCTGGTCCCCGCGGCAGAGATGGTGAGCCCGGCACCCCCGGAAACCCCGGCCCCCCTGGACCTCCAGGACCTAATGGACCCCCTGGCCTTGGTGGAGTAAGTATCCCATGACAAGTAGGGGTGGGTTAGCATTCACTGCAGATTTCACAGACTGCAGGAGTTGCTGCAGGAGTTGACAGGTTGAACACTGATGCAAGGCCAAGAATGGGTGGAATAAGCAGAGAGAATGGGAAAATGGAGCAAGGAAAGAATCCAAGAGCACAAAAGATGTGGGAAATTGCTGGCATTGGGAGGAGGCAGAAAGACAACGACGAGTAAGTGCAGAGAGGGAGAATAGATCAAATGCCTCTCATTCTTTGTAGGAGAAAAGGAGGGAGGAGGTGGATTGAGGGGAGGGAAGAGGAGGTGGAAGGGCAGGAGGTAGTATGATAGACTTGGGGAGGGGAAGGAGCTTTTTGGGGGGAAACAAGGAGACTCTTTGTGAAGGACTTAGTGCTGCTGTCTCCCCTCTGTCTGCATCAGGATTCACATAATAAGCTCTGCTGCTCACAATCTATTAAAAGCAGATCGTCTCTCCTCTCCAAAAGGACACAGCATACTCCAGACTCTACAGATAAATGACATTTGGCTTCCAAGATAAATACATTAATTGTGCATCATGGACACTGAAACCAAACCTTTAAAGTTGGTGCAAGCTGAAGTAGTTCTTCTTATTCATTTTTTGTTGGCCTTTCATATATTCCAACCAGATGCTTTACCCTACAGTCATTCTGACATCCTGACCTTAAATGTTTTCAATTTCACAGAGTTGTCTTAAATGTATATAAAAAAGGCACCTAAACAACCTTTGTATATCTTGATAAAAATCGTAATGATCTATTTTTTCTGCCTTTTCCAGAACTTTGCTGCTCAGATGGCTGGTGGATTCGACGAGAAGGCTGGCGGCGCACAGATGGGTGTGATGCAAGGACCAATGGTGAGCGAGCGATGATGAGACCTTTTTACAGCTGGCTGCAAATATATCTGCCTGGATGTTACAGTCTTGACAAGGGTTAGGAGCAAGGAGAAATTATTATACACCTGAGGACCAGGGTTAAAGATCTGTGCTGACACGCATCTGCCCTTTGAACAAATCTCCAACCAGTTCCCCACCAGTTCTGGGGGTGTGATGTTTTGTGGCTGACCCTGCAGTTTTACCTTTCTGGAGGGGCACAAACAACTTTTTTACATGAACCAGAGAAGTATCAGATGGTTATCAAATATAAACTATGAGATGGACACATCTGATCATCATCATCATCATCATCATCATCATCATCATCATCATCATCATCATTCTTCACCAGGAGAGAAGATACTCATCTAGGATTTGAAATCATCAATGATGGGAGGAGACAACCGATTCAAGACTAATCCCAGCGATTTGTATGATCACCTACCCCCCCCCCCCCCCTCCTGCCTTTTGTTTATGAAGGAAATTAAGAGATAAAAAGTCAGACCCCCAGTGTTGGAGACAAGAAACTACACAGTTCTGGGTCCTGATGGAAAATAAACACCTCACTTGGAGTACAGAGGGGGAATTTTAAAAATTGAGGAAACAGCCATTGATCATCATTACATTTCAAGCCCATAAAAAACCTGCATCTGCTGTTGGGTAGCTGGAATGGCAGCTTGCCCGGGATGGAGAGAGGAGAACAGTGGGAGCTATTTTGGTTTAGAGAGCCGCAGAGAAGCTTGGCAGAGTCTCAGCCCAGCAGAGGCCTGAGAAGCCAGGAAGGGTGGGAGGTGATCAGATCCTCACAGCTAGCAGCAGTCTATGTGGCTTCACTCTGACTTACTGTCCTTCCACATCTGTCTGAGTGCTCACCACAATACTGGGTCCTTTTGAAGTCAGCCCACGTTTACTTTGGCGTTTGCCAGCCTGCTGGGGGTGAGAGCAATGAAGGAATAAATTGGCTGATGTTAAATCACAAATCAAGCTGCTTATATCCTATCCGTAGACCTACATGCCAAACACTCAAACAACGTCCATACTGAAATGTTTGCACACACATATAAGCTTGCATGTCTCTTAAACACACATTCAAAAGTCCTGAAGATATAGAGCCCCATTGATAAGTTTCTACCCGATGTGGTTAAAGACTTCCTACAACCACTGAAAGGTGACTTTCATTCCTTTCTGAAGATCACTGTGCAGCACTGTGACACTGTTTTCTTTGGCTGCCATCCATTTTTTTTAACCATGGTGCTAAAATGTTGGTTTTTAAAAGCAAGGCCTCTGAAAGAAATATGGTTTTATCCAAGAGGAAAAGCTGGCACAAGTAATATGAATCAATACTGAAGTTTATTGCCACCAACGCTTACAGTCCTGCCGTTCCTTGTAAAGCATGTCAAGTGTGTGTGTGTGCATGAGCGTGTGCGTGTGCGAGATAGGAAGGCAGACAGTGAGAAAAGGCAATAGGGATTTGGCTCATCACCTCCACAGAATGTAATTTTCTCTTGTTGAGCAGTGATGCATGAAGTTCAAATAGAAATTACTTTGGCATGGGAATCCAGCCAGAAGCAGATTAAGGTTTAGTCAGAAGTTAGTTGAAGAGATCTCACTTCCTGTTTTGATGGCTACAATCTAACATTCAGGGATGAAGCATTACTGAAACAGTTCAGTTTTATGTTGTTTTTCATTCCAAGTGTAAGAAGTCATGTAGAGTTCAAACACTCCTCCTAAGAGTACAGCATTACGACTGGTGACTTTTGAACTATAGAAACACACAACAGGTGGGAAATAGAGCAAGAGCAACTCTAAATGCAGCTGAGGAATTTCAAACAATTTATGGATTTGACAAGTAGAGTTTTGTGTAGCTTCAGGGCAAAGCAGGTGATTTTGTGTTTTTAGCTTCTGATAGAATTCAATGAGTGAAAATGTAGTCCTTTCCCCTCAACAATCTTAGAAGTGTATGTATGAATGTAAAAGAATAATTGTGCACTAGTGTTTTATGTGTTTGTGGAGTTTAAACAGTGTGTATTTGTGAAGGATGTGATTATATGCCATTAGCCTGATGTTGTGTCTCTTGTCTCTTGTCTCCCCCTCAGGGCCCTATGGGTCCCAGAGGACCACCTGGCCCCACCGGATCACCTGTAAGTACCTCCTGTACGCCTCAGACAACACACACGCCAGGTGCATCTGTAGAGGAGATCCTGTGTTCAGCCACAGACAGGCTAGGCTAAATCTCATAATAGTAATGTGCTTGATGCCGTGTACATATTGTCTAGCTCACCCGAGTGTGTTTAATAACAATGATGACCCCAAAATGGCCAGTGACTTTGCAAACTCCAACAAGGCTGTCAGAGATAAATGTTTACACACAGTCCTGTTTGAACTGCTAGTGTCTGCTGGGGTTTTTTTCCAGAGGAAGGTGGCACACAGAGAATAATTTAGTCTCACAGCTGCAGGCTGCGGGGCTTTTTCCTTTGCCATAACCCATACTGTAGTAGAACACCTGACAATTTACCTTTCATGGAGTCTACTGGGCTTACACACTGCCTTTTTCTGCTCTTGCCCGCAACCAAGATCTACCTGAAGCCCTTTGAGTCCTCCCAGCCTCCTGAGTAAAGCTATTATGTTGGAGGCAATGCCAGCTGACATGCCTCAACTTGGTGGTTTAATCACCCTGAGCCCACATTTGAAGAGACAGATTTTCTCCTTGGACACCTTTGACTGCTTTTAGAAAGGATTTGAACAGGGTAGACTTTCTCAAAGGAGATAACATGACATTTTTAAGGAAGTAGTGCAGTATGACAACATAGACAAACAGCCACAGACAGACAGTACAGTGTACAGTACTATAAAGAAGTACTTTTTTTAAATAATTGTTGGTTTAGTTTGACTCAATACTGCAGTAAGTGTATTTGTACTCTGTATTGCAATTCAACTAACCTTTCATTTTAAAATGTAAATTAAAATATGCAAATTAAACATATTCACTACAAAACCAATCCGTGTAGCCTTTATATAACGGTTGTTACACAATAACAGTTGTCATTACAAGTAAGATGTATAGCCACGACTGATTTATTTTCACTTTCTTAATGGATTAATGGATTATTAATTCATTGTTTGCTCTATAAAATGGGTTGATAAAGCACAAGTTGACATATTCAAACTGCTTGTTTTGTCCAACCAACAGTACAAAACCCAAATATATTCAATTTAATAGAAGAAGAAATCTCATTTGAGAAGCGGGAACCAGTGAATTCTTTGGTCTTTTTGCTTAAATTATTTAAATGGTAATTTGATTTTCAAAATAGTTAAGTAATTAATAAATATACTAACTGTAGTACATTCACAGTATGTTTTTTTATTTATTTAGCCATTGTTTTAGGCACTGCATATAAAAAGGTTTCTCTCTGATCAAACAGCCTCTCTCTTCTTTCTACATCCCAGGGCCCACAAGGTTTCCAAGGCAACCCAGGAGAGGCTGGAGAGCCCGGACAGGCTGTAAGTATCCTACTGGTTTATTATAAATACTTGCTCTATAGCCTATAAACCTCCTGTCCCTTTTTATCTTCCTCTTTTTTTCTTTATGTGGAAACTTCAGTCACTGCTACCTCACTTTAGCTATAAACTGCATTTCCATAAAGTCTCCTGCTGTTATACTTTCTAACCTTTCCTTGCTCACCGCTAAGTTCTACATCCATCTCTACCAGCCAGCTCCTTTAATTAGAACATTTACAGACCTCTTCAGTCAATGTTCACAATGCTCAAACCCAAATCTGTGTGAAGCCTTCTGCTGTTGTACTCTCTTCTTTGTAGGGAGCAGATTAGCAGTTTTCTCATGATTTTCTTTTTCTTTCTTTATTCATTTCTCCAGTGTTTGTTGTACCTTCC
Source organism: Perca flavescens (assembly GCF_004354835.1). Classification (NCBI taxonomy): domain Eukaryota; kingdom Metazoa; phylum Chordata; class Actinopteri; order Perciformes; family Percidae; genus Perca; species Perca flavescens. The sequence continues at coordinate 19,934,207 of NC_041334.1, read as the reverse complement.
CTGATAATTCGCTACCCATCACCCAATAACTACTCTCAGACAGAAGCATTTTCTTCAGTTTTCATTTTGTATTCTTCTTACTTTTCGTTTTCTCCCTCCTTGCTGCCCCAGGTCCACCCCCTCTCTCTACTCTTACTCACCCCTCACTAAGCTTCCAGAACTCAGACTACCCACCCTTCCCCGTCCTTCCCGTTCCCTCAGCAGGTAGACAATGCCGGGTCACCCCACTGCTGCGTTAATCTGCTCCTGTGGAGTTCAGATATGCAACCTCTGAGTTGCCTTCTCTTTTAAAAGTGTTCCAGTACATCATTATGTGTGATTAAAATCAAGCTCCCTTCCAGAAAATAACTTGACAGTTGTAGATGGGTCACAAAAGTGTTTGTGAAGGCCAGAGATCATTTTAGCTTTTGAAATCACAAGAGCAGAAAATGACCTTTAATTAGCTAAATCAGATAAGGAGAATTTATTGTTATTCCCAATAAAGCAGTATTCCTTATACTGTTGCAGGTCAGTGTTTTATTCAACATTAGTACTATAAAGTTGTTTTTTCTACAGTTATACCTGCTTAACTAAAAACAGACTAACACAGAGGAAAAAGAGAGTTATTTAACAGTTATTTAGATGGGAAAATAGTGACAGAACCAATAGACACAAATATACTGTATGTTAAGTGAGAAAGCTAAGAACGAAACTGGCAGACAGAAAGAGAGAAAGATTGAAACATCTGAACTTCATACTAAAGATTTTGGATAAGGATATTGAAGTATTTCTTCCATCTTTGTGGCCTAATCTTGCATATAAACCCTGCTGATTCTGATCTCTACTCAATGAAAAACTACTGTTATTAAGATTTGTTGGATGTAATTCATTTTATACAAATAGAGGCTCACATTGATGAGAAAGCAATGTTCAATGAATGTCAGATCAGAAAGATTCTATTTTGATTAATGTGAGCCATAACTGCCATCGGTGTTTTTGATTAATAGTAGTAAACACATTAATCAAAGCTTATGTCAGCGAGTGTAACACAGGGCTGGTTGGAAAGTAAAAGAGAGCAGAAGTTGTCACCACATGCTAAGATATTATGGGTTTAAACTATGAGATGTTGCCCTCTGTTGGTAATGAATGAAAACTTGTGTCTCACCTTTCCTTGTTTTGTCTTTATTAATAGGGCCCAATGGGTCCCCGTGGCCCCCCTGGACCTTCTGGAAAACCTGGAGATGATGTAAGTGTGTCTGTCACAACTTCATAAAACTGTAAATATATTACTTACAAGCAGCAACTCTGACAAGGCTGATACATAGTGAAGGTTACAGTCCTCATATCTCTGTAAAATATCAACATCTCTGCTGAATGTCCTCTAAATGTAATCTAAAACCACCAGAAAGAGAAATAAATGATTGTGTGGCACTTGTTTATTGGCACTTATGACTCCACCTTCAGAAATATTGTTTAACTGTGATGATTATCAGACTGTAGGTGAATTATGCTGAGTATTAATTTCCCATGCCTGGCCTTTTGATACATTTACATAATATGGCTCTCCAATTCTGCAACAACACTTTAAAAATATTGCTGTATTTTAAAGCAACTGACACTTGTACTGTATCCTTCATCCATATTACCATAGGATTAAAAACAATGTGCAAATGTATTTTACATTGAACGATCTATGCTGTTTCAATAAAAAATGAACAGTCTATGGACTTTGCCATATTGGGTTAAACTAACATAGCAACTAGACAGTAATATGAGACATAACATGTATTAATACCACACATTTAGGCCTTTACCATATTCATTGATTTATATATTGCTTACCAGACTGTATCAGTGAGACATAGAAACAATGGATGGATCTTTAACGTCTTTTATTGGAAATTTTTAATCTAAGACAGGGTCCTCAGTCAGACAGCAGTATGCTATTCCTGAAATGCTACAACAAACTGTCATATTAATTGATAATTTACCTGACACAGGGAAATGCAATTTCTACTTTTGGCCACATGATGGCAGCATACATGACATGTCACAATATGTCCACTAGGAGTGCTCATTCTCACTATCACATCAACTACAGCACCTTATTTTACATTTTAAAATAGAGCACCTAAATGAAATTTCGGGAATTCATTTTTTTTTTTTTTACTAATATTTGTATTGAGTTGTTTTTTAAAAAAAATATATATATATATATATATATATATATATATATATATATATATATATATATATATATATATATATATATACATATTCAATTCAATTCAATTCAATTCAATTTTATTTATAGTATCAAATCATAACATAGGTTATCTCGAGACACTTTACAGATAGAGTAGGTCTAGACCACACTATAATTTACAAAGCCCCAACAATTCCAACAATTACAGTAATTCCCTCAAGAGCAAGCAGTGCAACAGTGGCGAGGAAAAACTCCCTCTTGGGAAGAAACCTCGGACAGACCCAGGCTCTTGGTAGGCGGTGTCTGACGGGCCGGTTGGGGGTGTGATGAACAGTGGCAATAATAGTCACATTAATAATGGAACAGTGACTGGATGTAGCGGGAAGCTGCAGGGTTCAGCAGGAAGCAGCATGACATTGCAGGGCACCGCTGATATATATATATATACGTGTGTGTGTCTGTGTCTATATAAGTGCCAATACATCCCTTCACAATAACACATACATATTCAGAATCCTCTCAACGTGTCATTAATAACAACATTCCATCATAGCTTCAGTTCACATACAATAAATATATATTTAATAATAATTATTATATATAAATAATTATCTACATAATAATTATTTTTATAGAGATAAAATAACGTTGCCCCATATCCTGCCAAATTTCATTGTTTGCCCTTTAACATTGTACATAATGTTTTCTGGGTTGCAATATTCTCCACCATGAAGGTGGGTGCTTGGATTTCCGGTTAAATAATACACTTTCTTTGGCTGCTGTCATTTTTAATAAAATGTATGTATTCTCATCGTTACTGTCTCCCAATATAGATATTTGGCGGGTCCAGTAATTCACAAAGTTTTAATAAAGGTTTCATGTAACATTTCCTCTCTGTTTTTGTTTTAGGGTGAGGCTGGCAAACCTGGCAAACCAGGAGACCGTGGACCTGCTGGACCTCAGGTGAGATTTCACAGGCGGTTGATTCATTCTGACTGTTTTTAATTAAAGTACTGAGCATTTTGCTAAAGAGAAGTCTCAGATGATATACTGTAAGGTTTCAATTGTCTTTGTCTCTCTGGTGGCCACAACCAGCCTATTACGGACCTGATTTATCTGAACTTTTATACTCTAATGGACTTCACATACACTTATAGTGATGCTGACATCTCAGAATAACAAAATCAACTAAAATTGCCGGTGCACTTTTACTTTACATTTATTAAACAATAAAGCAGCTCTCAGCATAACTGACAGTAATTATGGATCATATCTTTAAATTACAAGTTATGAGTTACAGAGTCATTTGTCATCTCAAGCCAAGAATCAAAGCATTTTATTTTTTTGTCTAAATATCCCATGTGGCATATATATATATATATATATATATATATATATATATATATATATATATATATATATATATATATATATATTAGTTATAGTTATATTAGTTGGAGCTAAAACTGGACTAACCTAATATAATAACTGCTTTAAAACTTTTACTGTGTGGGGGAGAATCTAACCTGATGTAATTTGTCCCACTGGCTCTCTCCCAGTGGAGGGAATCTTGATAGCGACACTATTTTATTCATTTAAGCTACATTTTCTTTCCCTCTACTGAATATTAATCTGCTGCATCATCTCTGCTCTTGTATCATAGGGAGCTCGTGGATTCCCAGGAACTCCTGGCCTGCCTGGCATCAAGGGACACAGAGTGAGTGTATTGGTTGTCTAATAATGATTTCCAGAAAAATTAGGTGGTTGTTTATTGTTTTCCTAACTGTGTCTCTCTGTTCTTTATTTCAGGGTTATCCAGGTCTTGATGGTGCAAAGGGAGAGACTGGAGCTCTTGGGTCTAAGGTAGGATTTTTTTCTATGCGTGTAAGCACTGTTTTCCAGTTAATTAATGTCTGTTTATGTATGTCTCTGTGTGTTGATGGTGATGAACAGAGTATAAAGGATACAGCATAGAAAAATACGTTTGTGACAGTTGGTATGAGATTATTTTTTATTGATTCCAGGAAGATTCCAGGAAGAGAAGTGTTTGCCAAGATGACCAATAGACTGTCTTTATTTAAGGTTGCCTTGCCGTACTAACAGCCAGATATGTCTTCCTCTCTTTAGGGTGAGTCTGGTGCTCCTGGAGAGAATGGCGCTCCTGGACCTATGGTGTGTAATTCTGGACATGACAACAACATGTGAAAAAAAAAAAGATGTACAAATCCAGTCTCAGTTATGATGGTGAACTGATTTTAAAGGTTATATTCTCCTCTCCCTCAACTACACAGGGACCTCGTGGTTTGCCTGGTGAGAGAGGACGTCCTGGACCCAGTGGAGTTGCTGTGAGTTTTGTCTTTTTAACAAAAACTTATCATCTGATTCACAGCAGATGGATTATATGCTTCACTTTGCTTTTTTTAGTGTCTACTACAGAGTTAGGCAGCGTAGTCTTAGAGTATACTCTAATTCAAATGTGTCCTTTTACTTGTTAATGTGTACTTGCTAATATTTGCACTGCAATTCTAAAAAGCGAAGAAGAGTTAAGCTCAATGTGTCAGGCATAATATTTTACTCCCCTGTACTAGTTTGTGTAAAAGTAATTATTAAACACAAAGGTTTTGATGCCATGTGCTTATAATTGTTTATTTCAGGGCGCACGTGGAAATGATGGCTTGCCCGGTCCTGCTGGTCCCCCTGTAAGTATCATTTTTAGTCTCATTTAACTCATTTTCACCCTTTGGTTTTAGATTTAGTAAAAAAATACTGCAAATGAAATGAATCCCCACTTCTCCACACACAATCCCCTATGCAGTATGATAGCAGTCTCTACCTGGATGTGTCAGTTATAAATAGCTGAGCTAACAGACTATCTTTCCCTCTCTGTAGGGCCCTGTCGGTACCTCTGGAGCTCCAGGCTTCCCTGGCTCTCCTGGTTCAAAGGTAAGTCACAAGTTACCTAAATAAAAGCCCTACTGCCTCTTCATCTCACCTTTGTTAGGTTTATTCTGTGAATGAGAGTAAGTAACTGTGTCTGTCCCCTCCATTCTAAAACTAACCAGCATAATTGAACTTACTTTGGACTTTTTCCACTAAAAGTATATATAGCATAGTTATAGTTATAGTATAGCAGGTGCAAAAACATGTGGGCTTGGTGAATTATGTGTCATTAGAAAAAGACTTCCTTGAATCAAATCAAAAAAGGGAATATCTCAGAAAATAAAGGCATACGGCTCAGGGAGGACTTTGTGGGGACAAGTTGAAATACTCAAGTGAAATCGGAGAAGGCACCTCTGCATTGAGTGCTTAAGGCCTCCATCTGTGTGGAAAATTAGGGAGGAGGGGGTTTTACAAAGTGTTATTCTCCCTCTCTCACTCCCTCTTACTGTATTTTTCTTCTTTTCTCTCTCTGCTTTGCATCTGATTTATTCCTCCTGCATGGCAGACAGACTCAGTTGTGTGCTCCAGGGCCCAGTGCTGCTGGTTTGCTTTCTTCAAGCCCTTTGATAGTTTGGAGGTTCTTTTAGGAATTGCAAATGGAGTATCTCTTTACAAAATCCAGAAGTTTCCCTTGAAGTAATCAAGGCAAGCTAGGCAGAAGATGTAAAAATGTCTGTCTATGTGTCTGTTTATGTATCATATCAACTTACTTCCATAAACACGTTACGTTTGTCTGCAGGGAAGTCTGTGAGACTGTGTGTCTTTGTGTGACTTTATAAATATTCGAGGAAGTGTCCCATGGTGAGGAATGTTAAAACTCTCATCTTACGTTATGGTGCTGTACCTTCAGGATCCTGAGAGGCTTGTCCTCTCCGAGCATTATGAGCTAGGATTTACAGTTAAAAGGGACCCAAGACTAACACAATAAAAAGCTAGCTAGACAAAACAACACACTTACTGTATCTATACCTCAACTTAATAAACCGTGCTCCGGCATTGTATTATTTATAAAAGCCAAGCTATCACATCTAAAATACTAAGAATTGTTTCCATAACTTTCCATAAAACTGGCAGGTGATCCTCCTTTTTTCTAACTTTTCCCCTTAGTTTCAGAGCCAGTAAAATATTGGCTTTGGGAAAAGAAAAAATCAATACACTACATCACCATTTTTGCAAACACTCTATTATGTCATACTATTGAGTCTGCAAAGTCTACAAAGCTGCAGCAAAAGCAAAGGAAATCCATTCATCAACATGCTGAAAAAACTTATAAAGCTTATTTTTATACAGAACCAAAAGATCTGCAAAACATGATGCACCTTTGGATAGCATACTTTTAACAGCACTGAAAAGACAGTCAGTAGATTATATTAATAGTTTATATGCTACTATTTCATAATAAATTTAATTTCCTGTTTTCCTCAAACCCAGTTAATGTGCAATTTATTATTAAGCCAACTCATATATTTATTATGTTAATAGTGTATGGTACAGAGTTGATATTTGGTGTCTATGCGCTGACATCATCAGTTCAATAGTTAGTGAATAGATGGACCTAAACTCATCAGAAGGCGAGAAGATGATACTTATTCACTTACACTTCAAGTAGCAGGCTATGGTAGCAGGTTGTCTCTTACTATAAAAATGCATAAACTTAGAATGCAGCAGCAGCATAAATAGAACAGCACAATTTAGCTGTAATGAGTGTAAGACAAATAATAAAGCAAGATGTCACATAAAACACTTAACATCATAGTTGGAAAAAATATGCCTCCGTTGTAGACTGAATGAATTGTGTGAGGAATATGATTGTATGGCAAAAGTAATGTGAGTTTCCTGTCAACCCACTGTTAAACGGAAATAATTAGCCTATGTGAATAAATGGACTCTGTGCAGGTGAAGTCCCCCAAACAACAGCACGAAACATCATCATATGCCACAAAACCAATTCAGCCTCCACAGAAGCAAGCAAAAGAAAAATGAGCTCAGCAACCACCAAGAATAAATTCACTATTAATACCAAATAGCACTTCACAGGTAGCAGCAGATAGATAACACGCCAATGTAGAGCAATAATCTGCAGCCGGAAACACTAAACTTTGGCAAAAACAGAGCCAACAGACATCCACTCATGACTTAGTTACTAGAAAGTAGAAACTTAGCCTGGTGAAGTGAAGCAGAGATCTCTATGGAAAGCAAGTCACCTGAGGTCAAAGTTGCAGCACCCCCAAACTGTCAACACAGGCAGGAAAACTCAGTTTCAGGTAACACCAGTGTCGACGTCTGTTACCTTGTCGACAATGTGTGTGTCACTCTTAATACATCTATGGTGTGTCACCTTAAGTTAAGTTAACCCGTTAGATAGGTGGTGGTGAACGAGTAGTGGTCTCAGCAGGAAAGATTATTGGTTCCCATCAATTTAGCTAACGTTAAACCGTTATGATGGACGGGGCTAACTTGCTAGTAAAATGCTATATGCACAGTATGTAGTTGTAAATTAGCAGATGTGTTTAAGTTAACGTTAGCTAAGTAGCAAAACAGTGGACATTGACGTGTGTACATCCATGGTGTGTAACGTTAGCCTACAGTATCAGTAGTGGAAGTGGAGTACAGAAAAGTAGAAATATCTCAGTAACATTATAAAAATATGTTAAGTAATGTCCAGCATTTAAACCTTACTTAAGTAAAAGTATACCCTGGAAATCCAGAGTTCTCGCGAGAGCACAATTTGAATTTGCTCAGCAAGTCACTCTGGGACTAGCCGACTGCAGTAGAGCTAATTTTACTCAATTTATATACTTTCCATAGGCTTAATTTACTGTATAACAATGCCTTGTATTTATGTGAAAAATCTTTATCTGCAAAGTAACTGCATCTCTCAGATAAATGTAACTTAGTGTAGTATCAGTGTAATGTGGAATACAATTTAAATACTAAAGTAAAGTACAATTACCTCAGAATTGTATTAAGGTACAGTACTTGGTTAATTTTACTTAGTTACTTTCCACCTTAGATTGTGTGTTTCAATCATCTGTCATCTGTCTGTATCATTTATTGTCTAGCAAAATTGATAGCTCACTTCCTGGTTTAGTATTACACTCCATTCATTTATCAGTTCAAGATGGTTATTCTTGGGCTGCTCTTTGCTCTTTTACATATTTACTATATGGGGGTGTCTTTGAATTTATACCAATACTGTAATATTCACATCTGTCTTTTCAGATTAACTGTGTTATTTATGTCTTGTCCCGTTATAAGGTCTATCCTAGATCTTAGGAACTATTTTCCTATTTTATGCTATTTACTCTCTTCTGACTCTGCAACATTGCAGCTAATGTTACACATTTGTTAAGTACCCTCTTTCATACTTTCTGTTTTTAAAATTATTAATCCTATCCCAATGTCTTTCGTTTACATATTACTTATATTTTTAATGTCATCTCTTCTTTCTTCTCTTTTGCTAACCAGGGGGAAGCTGGTCCTACTGGTGCTCGTGGACCTGAGGGTGCTCAGGGACCCCGTGGAGAGTCTGGCACTCCTGGATCATCCGGACCTTCTGGCGCTTCTGTAAGTGATGCTATAAACACGTATTTCAAAGGAAAAACCTAGTGTATATACTATAGCAAAGCATTGCTTAACAGGAAATACCTGTTGTCACCTACATTTTATGATACACAGTATTTTGAGGCAGTGCTCAAATATTTTCTTTTTTTCTCAGGTGATAGATACTTTTTAATCCACTTAGAGAGCTGGGCTGTAGAAAGGCTGTTAATGACAACATATTCTAACATTGGAGATTAGACCAATCTCTCCCAGAATAGTAACTGAATCAGGGCCAGTTATGATTATTGCAGTGTTTTGACTTGCTTTGTGTATTTTTCTCTACAGGGAAACCCTGGTACTGATGGTATCCCTGGAGCCAAAGGATCAGCTGTAAGTTTAAAACTCTTATTTGTCTGTATTTCAAACTGACAACCACTTACTGTGTATTTTCATAACTGAGCTAGTATGCATAAGTTGCATGTTTGCTTTTACAAGACAGAAGGCAAGTAATATTGCATTGTAAATGAAAATGTAGTACGTTTCAGATCACCAAACTACAGACTCCACAGACTTACAACTGATTCAGCACATCATCAACGCACAGCAAAAATCGGAGGCGTTCTAATTATATTTGTTCCATAAACAGCACAAACTCACTTTGAGCTTTCTGTCGTATCTTGAAAACTTGAGATGAGACTCTTCTTCACTGCACAAGTCAGCTTGACAGTTGTCACTGATGCTTTTATAGTGCATCATTTCTACCAATTTGACTAACAATGGGACAGTGTCTTCTTATTTACACCGAGCAAAGGAGAATTCACTATGAACATTACACTGACATGTTATTTGCTCGCAGTAAAATCAGAGTGTTCAATCAGTTGACTGTTGTCATGTCTCTTCCTCTGTAGGGTGCTCCTGGTATCGCTGGTGCTCCTGGTTTCCCGGGACCTCGTGGGCCTCCCGGGCCTCAAGGAGCAACTGGACCTCTCGGGCCCAAAGGAACATCTGTATGTACTCAGGGAATCATTCACTAGCCAGAGATTCATTGGAGTTGTGTGTTAGTCTGGGTTTACAATTTAAATTTGCTGCTCAATAGACAGTATATTCCAAATAACAACATGGCACAGAAAAAATGACCAACCTGCTCCTCTCTCTCTCTCTCTCTCTCTCTCTCTCTCTCTCTCTCTCTGTATCCATTAATGTTTAGGGAGACCCAGGTATCCCAGGATTCAAGGGAGAGGCTGGACCCAAAGGAGAAATTGTGAGTTTTGTTTTGTTTTACTTGTCCCTGTATTCCCTGATTGTTCACCTAGTCAACGGCATCTAAACATTGAAATCTACTGTAGACACAGTATCTAGCCAAATTATAAGTGTGGGTAACAAACTTCTAAAATCAAGTACATTTGAAATTAGCAGATTATAAATGCTTTACATGAAATGATCTGTACCGACCCAACATTAAGTCTTTCTGTCTTCCTGTGATAAAATGGTCTGTTGTGGATGTGTTTTCCAGGGACCGCCTGGTGTTCAGGGAGCTCATGGCCCACAAGGAGAAGAAGGCAAGAGAGGACCCAGGGGTGAGGCTGGTGCTGCTGGACCACTTGGACCTCCTGGAGAGAGAGTGAGTACCATCTATCTGATTGAAAACAAGTTATTTTACAGCTTAAGTAAATGTATGCTGCTTGGCAACACTCAATCAGTAACAGAATAAATGGTGTCCTCCTGTGTAGATTTGTAGATCAAAGCTTGTCAGATATTTCTATGTCATAGATTTCTTAATATACACACATAATGGCCCCCTTTGAAAAAATATTGTTCCACAAAATTCATACGTGAAAGTTTTTGTCGCTGTTGAATCAGTGTTAATTGCAAGGGTGTGCATATTGCACATTTGGAGATAATATTGGTGAGAGGGAAACTGTTTAATGATAATTTCAATCCAATTTTAATGAAATTAAATCTTATTTTGTTGGTCGCCACCTGGGAACCTGTTTAAGAACCACAGTGAGATTCATTGACTTAGATTTTGTTGTTATAATTATAACCCTGACTCTGGTTTTGTGTGTTCTGTGTAGGGAGCCCCCGGTAACCGTGGTTTCCCTGGTCAAGACGGTCTGGCTGGTCCCAAGGTGAGTATCAGTTTCTGGAGAGATCTCTTTATTATTTCTGTTGAAACAGAGTATCTGCTCTGAAAGAGAAAATAAACATGGTTACATTTAGAGGAAACAGACCTGGCAGAGGAAGGAAGAGATAAGGACATTAATGCAGCAGTCAGTAGTCACGGGTGTAAATCTGTGAAACTGACAATTAACATATTCCATCTCCTGCATATTGCATTTGGAAATTGCTGTTGACAATGACTTTGTCCTATATTCTTATTGGTTTTCTATTTGTTTTTGACCGCTCCAGTTAGAAAATAACATTTCTGAATCACCTAAGTAACAAAATTGTCACATACTGTCGGACTCATACTGCTTAAAAATCACATCACCATAAACTGTAATTCAATTTCACTCAGTAAACTTTAAATCCAGCCATATAAAAGATAAGTCTCTCACTATTCTATTACTGTAGTGGACTGTAGTGTCATCACAACTTACAATTACGTCTTAGAGAGAGCAAGGAGTCAGCGCTCTTTGGGCTTCAAACTGCCCTGTATACATTACTGTACTTCTCCTTCTTGCCAGAAAATTAATCCACTTTCACACAACTTTAAGGCTCTATGGGTGGTAAGCCTCAGCCGAATAGGGCGGGACTTTTCTTTTATCAGTTGCAGTTGATCCTGTGCACGTGACAAACTCACCAATTTAGCACAAGCTGGGCAAAATGTCCCCAAAACTGAATACTTCCACCTTACGGCACCTTTAAAAAACAATCAGTAGTGACAATAAAACATAAACTATATAAGATCATATTAATTTAGCAAATATCTGGTATTAGTTGTTAAAAGACCAAAACAATTTAGTATATGTTAGGATTATACATGTATAAATATATTGATGAAATACCTAATGGTTTTATAGCTGCAAATTTAATTGATCTATTAACATAGATATTTAGCATTTAAAGGCATAAAACTGAGCTAAAAAGCAAGAGTCATTAGTCGTATCTGACCACGCTGTGGTAAAGGCAAACAAAGATGCCAGTGGATAAAGCACTTAACATGATTTTGGCAAAAGATTTCACTGAGCATTTTTATTGTCTCTGTTGTCCCCGATGATCTCTGAAAGATCATTTTCCACCAATCATAATAAATCAGACAAAACTGCACAAAGTTTTGATATTATGTGTCGATGAGTCACGTATTAATTGGAGTGCCTCTTCAAGGTTCACGCTAAAATCAGATCAGCAAACTTACTAACCCCCCCTTACTAACACCCCTTAGTTAATGAAGTGCATAATACATCGTATTTTCAGTGAAGAGCAAAGAATAAAATTCATCAGCACCCCTGTTTCTTCATCAATGCATCTGAAAATCACGTGCAGGCAGCAGTGACACATGTACTGTAACTCCACCATGTGGCCACAAGATGACAGCATAGCTCAGAACCCATCATGCACTAGTGACCTATATGTCCCATATCCCCAAAGCCAGCAATTCATCTAACATTATCTTCCCCACACAATTTCATTTCTACCCAAATTAATCTGTCAGACTTTAATCTTCTCATTTCCAGCAGGTCAATGAAACTCCTTCGCACCGTTAAAAGGGAAACTTATTTCCTCTGGGGTTTGAGAATTGAAAGAGTCGCCTCCTTTGTGACTGAGTGACCAACCCCTGTTTTATTCTCTCTCTCTCTCTCTCTCTCTCTCTCTCTCTCTCTCTCTCTCTCTCTCTCTCTCTCTCTCTCTCTCTCCTAACACAGGGAGCCCCTGGTGAGCGTGGACCTGCTGGTGCCAGTGGTCCCAAGGGTGCCAACGGTGACCCTGGCCGTCCTGGAGAGTCTGGTCTGCCCGGTGCCAGAGTAAGCACCTCCCTTACTTGTAGTACCACAGATCTGGATGTTGATGAGCTGCAGAATTGCGCTTTAAAACATGCAGAAATAAGGAAATAATAAACAAATTCTAGATGGATTCCAATGTATCTTTGCATTTTAAATACACATTGTGGCTTTGTTAGATGGTTTTGTGGTTATTATACTGGTCAGTGTAAATACAGCAATGTCAGGTGTCATCCATTCTGTGGTAATATTTGAAAAGTATGATACTAATAATACGTATTAAATAGCTGAAGATCTGGGCCAGTCCTAACTGTAATTTAACTCTCAGCCAGACCATACCATTGCTGTCCTGTACAACCAGAGAAAGAATTTAATCAGCAGAGGCCAAGATATCCAGAGTTTTAGTCTCATGTTAAAAAAAACACTGCTTGAACCCTACATTTGCGACAATGCAACTGACTGTATTTTTACATTAAATTCTACCTACCTGATAAACAGTTTAATCTTTCAAGTTCCAGTTTGCAGCACTGGCTCTCTGTTAAAAGAGGACTTCACCCATTTAGCATTGCACCATAACATTGTTGGATTCGCGATGGACAGTTTAAAAAAAAAAAAGGATAAAAAGTGATGAACCAGAGATATCGTCTTTTTTATCCAACACATCCTTCTTCCTTGTCAAACCGGGCACCTACATTACGCACAATGCAACCCGACCTCCGACAACTCGGTCGAAGATTCAGGTGTGTTATGTTAGTAGTGGCTAATGTAGCCTCAAGCTGCTAACCTCCAGAAGATGTCTGATGAACTCACTTCTTTCTAACTCCACACTTCCAGATCTTCTCTCAACTCATATAATAATTTGTAGTTTTCAGACCTAACCGATACTGATTCAAGTGGCACATGAGTAAATTTATTAAACTGTGGCCAGCTCCGTCTGGAGCCACAAAAGGCTTTATGCAACTGTTTTCATATATACAATAAAAATCCCCAAGAGTTGAGTGGAGTTCCCCTTTAACAATTTAAAATCTCTAAACCCAAGCTGAGATAAGCCTAAGAAAACAGTCATGAATGGTTTCCACTGGACAACATGTGTGCTTCTTCCTGGAGTGATATCATTTCCCAACAGCAACACAAGTGGTTGATAATATTTGTGTTCAATCATTGCAGAGGAAGTTCGCACCTGTAGTGAACCGAACCATTAACATCAGTAATCTCAAACATGCTCTCTTTTATGTTCTACATTTCTATCAGTAGGCGTTAAACTGTTGCTTGTTGCACACCGGGCCAATTATAGGTGTAAATTTAGCTTCCCACCATATGTTCCCACCTTTCTTTAGCATGTCCCTGCCTAGAGGTGTCTGATGACTCATGTGGATGTGTCTGCGTTTCTATTCTCCTTCTCTGATAGGGCCTGACTGGACGCCCTGGTGACGCTGGTCCTCAAGGCAAAGTTGGACCTTCTGTAAGTGCACTTTTTTGTTTTGTAATGCTGTTGTTGTGTCTTTGTAAATCAATAAAAAATAATCACACAGCGTGTATCTTCACTCAGTATTAGGGCTGTATGTTTTTTTTTTTCATACAACTTGCAGAACAAACAGGGAGATATTTGTAATTTAAAACAAATTGCTCTCATCACATAATGACACATAAGTGGCTTCATCAAATTTAATTGTAGGAGATTTATCCACCCATTATCCACCGGACTCGTACCCTATCCCCAATTTGTGTTTCAAAAAAGCTCAACTATCTTGTTTTTTTAGAGTGACTAGTCTGTACAGAGCCTCACATAAATATGGTACATAAATGCATTACACACCACAACATGACAACATGAAAGACATCAGATACATCCACATTCATACACACAGACCTGTACACAGACCACCTACACACATGACAGTTAATGGTGAGTTTTGTTGAGTGATGGTATGGCAGAGGGGACAAAGATCCTGCCATAGCATGCCTGTTTTCTGGCCAGGGATCTGTTATCTATGACCAGATGGAAGCAGGCTGAAGAATGTGTTGAGGGGGTACCTGGGGTCATGTGCTATGGCGTGTGCTCTGTGTGTAATAGCTTTGCTGTTGAGGTTTGAGAGGTTGGGTGTGGGGAGGCCAATTCGTAATGTGTGTATGTATCTGTTGCATCACACAGCGCAACACCCCATTTTTGTTAAACTTGAAACACTTTGATATGAAAAGTAGTGCTGAATTTGTTTATGTTTTAATGTTTCTATCTTGGCTTTATTTAAAACATTGTGGTTTACTGACATATTAAGCAGTTGACTGTCTGACTATGATCAGACTGATTATGACTAAGGAATAATTTTATCAGTTATTTCTTTGTTTCCTTGCTTTCCTAGTTTACCCATGTGTGGGTTGTTTAAATATGTATTTATTTATTTATTTATTTAGGAGCAATGAAAAATTCAACAAATTGAGTAAATGTTGCATGCTGGACATTTCTCTGCTCGACCCCACTCCAAACCTCTACACCCAATTACTGCTCTCCATTCCACTTCCCCAGTCTAAATCCATGTGATTTAGCATTTCCATGTCTGGCCCTTACCCCTTATTATCAGACTCATCTTTATACAACAGCATGTTGTCATGGCCACTTGATTGCTTATACTGTTAAGTTTAGTTTAGTTTAGTTTATTAAGGATCCCCATTAGCTGATGCCTTGACGACCAGCTAGTCTTCCTGGGGTCCAACACCACATTTAGTCAAACAACAACAACAACAACAACAACAACAACTGTGTACTACTTCGATTGCTTAATTGTTCTATGTAAAGCATTTTGAGCATTATTTGTAGTTCTTAAATGTGCTCTTTAAATAAATTAACATTAATTTACTTCACCAGGGAGCTTCTGGTGAGGACGGTCGCCCAGGACCCCCCGGTCCACAGGGAGCCCGTGGACAGCCTGGTGTCATGGGATTCCCTGGACCCAAGGGAGCAACTGTGAGTAATTTATGTACATAAAAAGAATAAATTGTGAATGCGTAACCAATATAAAGGTGTTATCTATAGAGTAACAGATGCCCACCTGTTTCAACATAATAGATTTTGGGCCAATAGAACTTGTTTTGTTGTGTTTAAAAAAAAAAAATAAAGTCCCTGAATCAAGAATAGAAACTCCACATGTTCAACAACACCTGCAGTACCGCTGGACAAATTGATGCCATTTGATGTGCACCATCACCTTCACCCTCTCTCCTCTCAAAATAGATGCAGGACCAAGAAAATCAGCAGCGGCTCTGTGACTAACCGCCACATTTTGTTTCTGTTGTGATTAGGGTGAGCCTGGCAAGTCAGGAGAGAAAGGACTGGGTGGAGCTCCTGGTCTGAGAGTAAGTCATTCACCTTTTCTGATGTACTGTCGTTTCAAAATACAAAAAAAAAAACAATCAACAAACAAGTTGATATAACTGAAGATCTTAATGACAGATGATACATATTCACATAAATCATGAATCAAATCAGGTAGATAACATAAAACATTTCTGTTTTGGAATACACAATAGTATTAGACTACTTTTCAGACTCTGAATGTTCATTAGGGGTGTGAATCTTCGCTGGTCTCACGATTCAATTCGATGATTTTCCCGTCAACGATTTGAATTGATTCGATATCACGTTGCGTCACTTCCTTAATATTATTATATATTACTACACATGGTTTTTATCAACAAATTCAAGCAGTCAGATTTATATGAACTCCCCTTTTTATTGCTCTTAAAAAAGGCACTTCCTGAATGTAGCGGAGTCCGAACACAGCAGACAACAAAAGGCAGAAACAAAAAAAGTAACATCAGTAGGCAATGATAGATTATGGTCTGTCACTGCATCGATGCAGAATCGCCCAGGTCCACATCGCGATGCATCGATGCAATGATTAATTTGAACGCCCCTAATGTTCATGATTATTATAATGTTAATCCACAGATTAAATGTAACCTTTTTGCAGTAGGTTGTTTTGTATTCTATGGCTACTGTTTCTGTAGTTCAGCTTCCACATCAGAAGCATGTTGAAAAGCTCAGTTATAGCAATCAGAGGTCTACCTACTTAATAACATCACCTTTGGCCTAACTGTTAAAATCTATCTATTTGTCTGCCCCCTTCCTGCATCTCCCCCCTGCCTCCCTCCCTCCCTCCCTCCCTCGCTTCCTTCCACTCCTCAGGGTCTGCCTGGAAAAGATGGAGAAACTGGCGCTGCTGGACCCCCCGGCCCCGCTGTATGTATCTCTGTCTTCCCCCCCTCCCACTCCATATAGCTTCAACGCTGATATTATCTTCCTCCCTTTACTCAGTCTGCACTTAGAAACAACCTTCTGTATCTAAATTTCCCAGACTGCCTTGTCGATAGCTCAGTCTGGGAAAAAAAAAAAGTCCTTGACACAAATGTCTGGACATTGCAAAATGACATCACCGAATCACATACTTTCAGCTCGTTTAGTTTGTCTTTCATTGCGCTAAACAAATGAAAGCTTGTTTATCATCATTTGTAAAAGAAATCACTAAATTATTCCGGTGTTGTGTACTGATATTAGAGATATATAAATGGCAAATTTAGCAAAATGCTCCCACCATCATCACCATCAAAGTCTAATGTAGTTTATGATCGAAATTGTTCGTGATTATGGATTATGAATAATCTGTTTAGGGCTCTGCTGGAGAGAGAGGAGAGCAAGGACAGCCTGGTCCCTCAGGTTTCCAGGTAAGTCTATCTGCTCAAACCTTTACCTGAAATTTAAAAGTTTATGTGTCAATGCAGCTGTTTCGCTAATTATGGCTGTAAGTGTACTAAAATCAAAAGATTTTTGCTAAATCAATATTCTGTTAACCGACACTGATTTATTGCTGTACATGAATTTGTTATGATTTTTGTTCATGTCTGACTTAGTGTTTGTTTTTGCTTACATCTGTTTCGTTCTCTCTTGTGCTCAGGGTCTGCCTGGACCTCCTGGCCCCCCTGGTGAGGGAGGCAAGCCTGGAGACCAGGTGAGTACCTTCCATTGGTGAAATATAACTCATAAACTCAGTGGTAATACCAGCATTGTTGGGTCATAGGCTTGAAGAGAAGATATTCTAAAAGTTATTTTGGTGGATGCGGTTATCCAAGTTCCTTCACTTGCACCCCTGACAGTGTTAATATCTTTCTACTGAACTGTTAACAGGGCATTGCTTTAAAAGAGCAGGTTTATTATTTCCACAATCATCTTACCATAGAGATCATTTCTGCATCACTGTGAATGGAAAAGTGTAGCATTGAGATGCTATAAGCAGGTCCATGTTCTCTTTAATATACAGTATGTTTTTAAACTTAATACATTCTGTAAATATCTAGCTCTCACTTATCATTTTGAGTTAGCACTGCTGTAACCCAATTTTACACTATAGCTAAATCTATCAGTAGTAGTATTACTAGTTGTAGTATTTCCTCTTTTCAAACAAAGATGACTGATTCTGCATATCTTTTCTATGAACTTATCCTTTCCTCCTGTCAGGGTGTTCCTGGAGAGGGTGGAGCTGCTGGTGCTACTGGACCCAGAGTAAGTTGTCAGTCTCTATTTAACGTTGCTACTGTTTGTTTGACTGACTGATTATCAGACATGTCGCTGATTGTCACTGTGTCACCGTTCAGGGAGAGCGTGGTTTCCCCGGAGAGAGAGGAGCTGCCGGCCCTCAGGGTCTGCAGGGACCCCGAGGTCTGCCTGGAACTCCTGGAACTGACGGACCCAAGGTGAGTCCAGCATTTGGTCTAAAACCAGGAAGAGACTGAAATTATGAAACGTTACCGCCTAAGGTGCATTCACACCACCGGCAAATATTCTACTACCACCAGTTTTCTGATTCACTCTTATCACATGCAGCTGCAGCAGCAACACAATGTGAGCATGTGATTAAATAATAATAACCTCAGGTGTTGTTAACTGAGATGAGTTGAGCTACATTCAGTGTTTTCCCCAAAAAATTAGGTGGTAAGCCCCCCAGATCCTGACATATGTTATTTTATGATTTTTAGTAAGTAGATGACTATATGGTCTGTATGGTGTTTGCTGCACCTATACTCAGTTTTCCTAAAGGTAAACGTCATGTTTTAGAAAAGTGCATTCATTTTGGGGTGTCTGAGGCTGAAGATGATTAACAGGACTGGAAAGCAGAAAAAGATCTTTCTGCTACACCAAGTTTTACTTATTCTTTCACACTAGCCTCTATTTTTTTTTCAGGACTCAAGTAGTTATTCAAATAAAGCAAGAATCACTCTTATGTTGAACTGCTCACAACCAGTGGATATTATACAATTTGTGGCTTTGTTTTAGAGCGCTGACCCTGAATTTAAATGTCCCCTGGTTCAATTCTGGTTGGGGACCTTCGCAGCATGTCACTCCACATCTCTCGCCCCTTATTTCCTGTCATCTCTCTATTGTTCAAATCCACAATAAAGGCATACCTATATACAGCATATACCTAGTCACACATGTATATATATATATATATATATATATATATATATATATATAAACCTGTTATTATATTATTTATAAATAAAGTAAATCGACACAACTGCACTCTGGGCAGAGCTCACAGCGGCTGCAATTCTCACATTTGGTTTGTTATCTGGTCAGATTTTAATCCCAGTTCATAGGGTTTCTTCCTTTAAGGTCACACAGAAGCGGATAGAGAGGATTATAGAGCTGACGTGTTGGGGATGGCGATGGAGGAGGGATGAGCACACAGTTTGTGAACCTTGACTCTGAGAAAGATGCAACACGATTTGTTGCAATGTATTCACAGTCAACATGGAGGATGTGTGAGCCTGGAATAAGGACCTGGAGCCACTTAAAAAAAAAATCAAGCCTGCATTTCCCTCCTTTTTCATGGCTTTTATATGTGGAATTGAGATTTTGTTATGATAACCTCACATCTCTACTTAAAACACAGGATGAAATGACAAATCAAAAGGCAACATGTGATTTCAGATCTGAACTTTGTTCAAATAATTAGTTGATTGTTTTTTCTACACTTAAATTAATAAGATTTGGTCAGCAAAATTGGTAAAAGTTTATTTAATTCCAGCAACTGAACAACCTGTGTCAGGTTAATAATATTCAACAGAGCTGTTTTTTTTTTTATATCCTCTGGTAATCATAAACAGAGCATGCCTAAACAAAGATGGCCATGTGTCTCTTTTGTTGAATAAATAGAAGCCTTCTCACTCTGTGACAGCATTATTTTTATGTTTCTCACTCATATGTATTAAACAGTATGGCACCCTCAGACATCCGTGCAGGTGCTTACACACAGTTATAACGAAGCACCTTTTCTGTCTGCTGTCTTTGCATTACATCCTCTTCATTTATTTCTGCTGCATAATAGGGAGCCATTGGACCTGCTGGTACTGGTGGAGCTCAGGGACCCCCCGGCCTGCAGGGTATGCCCGGAGAGAGAGGAGCTTCTGGCATTCCTGGACCCAAAGGAGACAGAGTAAGTCATGATGGGAAGTGTTAATGACTGAATATTTATAAATTAAATTAGGGCTGGGCAATATATGGAGAAAATCAAATATCCTGATATTCTTGACCAAATACCTCGATATCGAAATTGCGGCGATATTGGGACTATTGGTGCTTTCACAAAATATTAACACATTAAGATTTTTGATAAATA
Source organism: Perca flavescens (assembly GCF_004354835.1). Lineage (NCBI taxonomy): Eukaryota > Metazoa > Chordata > Actinopteri > Perciformes > Percidae > Perca > Perca flavescens. The sequence continues at coordinate 19,913,925 of NC_041334.1, read as the reverse complement.
ATCCTCAGTAATGTGGACATAATGACTAAGTGGGTAAAGGCAAATAATAGGACAGCTAGAACAGTCTGGTAAGTTCAAAAAATGACATAAATTCACTGTAATGCAGCCTTTAAAACCAGCAGATAACAACGCTTGTATCATAACACGATATTACGATATCCAAAGTTTAAGACGATATCTAGCCTCATATATCAATATCAATACACTATTGATACATTGCCCAGCCCTACATTTAATAAATAAAATGTTCTCTACTTGATTCTAAGATGTTGGCCTATACCCCTGTCAGGTGACTGACTTGTATTTATATTCCCATAGGGTGACCTTGGAGAGAAAGGACCTGAAGGTGCTCCCGGCAAAGACGGTGGTAGAGTAAGTGACTTTCATTGTGATCAACCATAATTTGTCAGTGCGGCAGTAGCTCCACTCATGTATTGCATCATAAATGTTCATTCCTTTAAATCAAAAAAGTTTAAATCTCCATGTATTAATTGTTTTGAGGGCTGATTTCAAAACTAAATGTGCCAAACGTTCAACCAAGTCTTTACACCCTTTTGCTGTTTGCTGTCGCAGGGTCTAACTGGTCCCATTGGTCCCCCTGGTCCTGGTGGCCCCAACGGTGAGAAGGTAAGTGTTACATCATTTTTATTATTGCATAGTTATTGGATAGTTATCACTATAATACTTTCTTATAGTGTTTTTTATTAAACATGGTGTTGAGTTAAATGTGTTACTGTACATGGTTTTAAATTATTGTTGCATATCCAACTGTGTTTGACAGCACATCTATCTGAATGTGTTGCTGATGTGTGATGTGTTCTCTTTCAGGGTGAATCTGGTCCTGCCGGTCCTTCTGGTGCTCCTGGTACCCGCGGTGCTCCTGTAAGTGACACCTTTAAAAAACAGGATGCCATTGTCTCCAAAATAAAGCTTGAAGGAGGATTTTTTTCTGAGATTTACCATTATCAAACCATATTGAATAGCCAATGGTTCTGTAAGAATAAAGATGACAAGTATGAAATAGTAGTTGTCTATGTGAACTAACTTCTGAGTGTTTATTGCCTCTCTTCCTTCCTCTTTCAGGGTGACAGGGGTGAGACTGGACCTCCTGGGCCTGCTGGATTTGCTGGACCCCCTGTAAGTAACAACAACACTGACCAGCACTTAGCTCTGCAGAGGTCTGAAGAGCATGACTCCAAGGCCATGGACTACATGTCAGGGACATGTAGTCCATGGCCTTGTAGTCTTGTTCTTGGTCTGGACATGCAAGCAAGAATAAGAACCTTTATTTGAAAGGTATACTGTAGTTGTCTTTGTAGATTTTCTGTCCAGTCACACATACTTATAATAATTCTTTTAGTTAAGCTATGTAAAGGACAGAAAATAAGAAATAGCATCAAACCAACAGCTTGGCTTTTTAAATATGGCTACATAACACTTAGTGGATGTAGTGTAAATCCAGTTAGAATCCAAAATACATTAACATAAATTAAACCTAAAAATACAAAGGGGTGCGCACTTTAAAAACTAGTAGCCCAAAGCAGGCATAATTATCTCCTCCAGAATTGAAAATAAATAAATATACACAACAGATAACCTCAGCTCCTTGATAATAATCAAATCAAGTTGTTATGTAATTCTTTTATTCTGTAGATTAAAAAAAAACAGATACAAAACCTCCCCTTGTGTTTTGTTACCTGGAAAATGAGACTGCACTTTAATTGATTATTTTCTTTCATCAAAAGAGTCATGGGCTGAGGGATGACAGGCATCAACCTCAATCACAGCTGTTCTTTTTTCAAACCTCCTACCTATTAGTATTATCTGGAAACATTTGGATATCGAATTGTGTTTCCCTTTTAGGCTTCTGTCGTATCTTGACATAATGGCTTGTCTACATCAGTATATTATTCTTTGGAGAGAAATTAGTGTGTAGACGTGACGTTTTTGCATCACTCATCCATTTAGTTCCTCTGAAAGAATCCAGGCAGAAATCAAATACATGTTTTTAATAAGCCACATCCTTCCAAATTAATTTTCATCAGTACTTTTGTGACAACACACTTTATCATACTTTTTCTTTTCTCTAGGTTACGCTATGATTAATTGTTGATTTTTTTTGTCAGGATGAATTACACTACAAGGTGTCTAAATCCTTTATGGTTCACAGCTCACAGACTGTAACATCACAGCTCACCACAAACAAATACATTAAAAATAGACTAAAAACAGCCATAGGTGCTGCATGAAACATCAGCCTCAAATATTTTGACACATTTCTAGACTTTAATTCCTTTTGTAGAATTCGCAATCACATTTTATGTGAAAGAGAAATCATGATAAAAAGAAGAAAAATGAAAGAAAACTCATGCTACAGTTTATACATATATTTCCTCTACAGTAAATATCTACTGCTTAAAAAAAAAAAAGTCTATGTAACCTTTGTTAAACACCAGCCACTGTGGCCACAAGTGCCAATTACACAATAATAGTAAATGCTAAAATGTAGCGCAGCAATAGCAGTAGTAAAGAAGAGTCATAATGTCAGTGAAGTGACTCAGTAGTAGCAGTTATGCAACTTTATCTGTTTAAAGTTTGCTAACATTAACCCTACTGGTCACACCAGACCAAGTATGATCTTATTAGCAAAACCCTGAGTAATAAATTAAGCATGAGTATGTTTTATTGTTCATGAATTCACCTCTTTATTTATAAGAAAAATAATGTTATTTCTTTGTTCAAAAGTTACATAGTCTTACTTTAAAGGTTCCATATTATAGTTCAAATCTTAAGTGTAGAGTAACGTTGAGTAAGTGTAGAGTAAGTGTTGTAATGTGTCTTGGCTTCTTATTGGTACTGATTCGATTGGGATTCAAAGCAGACATTTTTATATGCATTCTGCCATTTACTATTGCACTTCCACAACGTTGGGAGGCAGGAAAGAGGCACATTTTAACAATTAAAAAAAGCAGCAGAGGAAAAGATATCCTGACTTTTATTTCTTAGTTTAGGTCAAGCTGTACATAGCCCATAATGCAACTCAATAGCATCTTTCCAGAACCACAGAAGACATTATATAATTGTTTTCACCGGCTGACTAGTACTAACTATGACTAGTAAACTGACCTTTATGTGTTAAATCAATGGTGTGGCCCCTTAACCAAATTTATTTTAGGGAACCAAGAAGCATCACCCTCAATTTTAAACAAATATAAGCATTTGTTGTGTTAATGGCTGGCATATTTCATTCATTAAACTGTTTCTCTCTTTTTATTTCAGGGTTCTGATGGTCAACCAGGAATCAAGGGAGAGCAGGGAGAATCTGGACAGAAGGGTGACGCTGGTGCCCCTGGACCCCAAGGACCCTCTGGTGCCCCTGGACCTGCCGTGGGTGTTTTGGACTTTGCCTAAGCCCTAAATAATGAGGGGTTATACCAACTGTTGTTTGATGATGATGTTTGCAGCTTAGTGAAGTTTTATTTTTAACAATCAAAACCATTTTACAACAGCAAGGCAGACACAGATTTTTTTGTGTGTCTGTTTTGTGTATGTCTCTTTTATGAGAAGAGAAAAATGTTATCTATGCTTAAATTGGCATACAAATTCCTCTTTTTTTTTCATCAAGTCAGAATGAAAGCCATCTTCGTCACTGATTCTGCCACACCACAGGCAGAATAAGAGTAGCTGAGGCAGACAAAGCCCCCACTGAACCACACAGATTCAAACAACATTTCAGAGCAACTGAAAGTGTTTTAGATGAGTTATTTATTAAACATAAAGTAAATCAGACAGTAATGTGCAGTATGTTTTCTGTTTCAGGGTCCTACCGGTGTTTTTGGACCTAAAGGCGCTCGTGGTGCTCAAGGACCTCCTGTAAGTGACCTTTTGAAATTATCTTAATCTTTAGCAGTGTGTTACTTTAGTCTAACAGTAGCACATGTTCTAAGATTATTTCTGGCTTTGTCTGACTTAAGCTTTCTCTTTCAGGGTGCCACTGGTTTCCCTGGAGCTGCCGGCCGAGTTGGACCCCCTGGTCCCAATGTAAGTTTACCACTACACCCAACCACCTTCACCCACTTGGCTGGGTCCATACTCCATACAATAGATTAATATATATGGCATGATGATATTAATACATATTTTCTTTCTTTCACTGATTGTTTGACAGTTACATACAAGGTACAGCAGAACAGATACAGGAATATTTTCAAAATGCCATGTGACATATTATCACCTAAGAAGCATTTTTAATTTGCACCCATGAAGCATTTGTTCTTGCAGTTTCAACAGCTTCACATAACCAAAGCCGTATGTCTGACACAGTGGGAGTTGTTGTAGTTTGATCAGAATATTTTTACAGACTTGCTAAAAGGAGGTGCAACATATTGTGAAAAACAAGTGTTATCCTGTAAGCCTGCTAAAAGAGACATGTGTTTTTAAAAGTAATTTGAAGGTGCACAGATGCCAAGGGGCTCATTAAAATAACAGAAACCTAACATCTGTGTTTCAACAATCCTGCCGGCTCTGTAAACATAATGTGTGGATGTATAGAATTGACGGGTATGACATTGTAATGTTATTTCATTTCATTTTGTGTATGTTAAGTCATCCTTCTCACATGTTCTAGGGTAATCCTGGACCTGCTGGTCCTGCCGGCCCTTCCGGTAAAGATGGACCCAAGGGTGTGAGGGGAGATGGTGGACCCCCAGGCAGACAGGGTGACGCTGGGCTCCGCGGTGCTGCTGGGGCTCCTGGAGAGAAGGGAGATGCTGGAGAGGACGGTCCCCCTGTAAGTCTGTCATACTTTAATCATATTACTCTGTAAATTACTAGATACTTTTACATAATCTGTAACTTAATGGCCTTGTGATGCTTGAAATACGACTCCATCTCTCCAGCACTCACGTATTTAGCCAGTCTCTGCACATCTCCTTGAACACCCTCAAGGTGAGCACAGGTGTGCATTATAGACAGAAGAAAATTGTTTGTTTGTTTTCTACATTTCTGTCGACTTACGTACGTAGCTCTGTCAGCCCCAAATAACCAGTTTTATGGACAGCAGCCGTGCACACTCTCCATTAATACACAGAGCTGTCAGTGTCCATCACTGAATGTAATAGAAGACCAAGACATAATATGACAGCCCAGGGCAGCACAAGCCCAGTGACAGACTAATGACAGGACCCCAGACTTTTACCTTGCATACACTCAGTGCTACACACACACACACACACACACACACACACACACACATATACACACCCGTCATAACGCATGACCAGTCCTGTCAAGATAATGACACATATCACAGATGATCGCATACTAAAAATGAAGATAGCTGCTGTATTGATACTCTTCTCAAGTATAAAGTACTTATGAAATCTTGTACCACTTGAATCAACACATCAAAGTCTTTGTCAGTTAAAGGATCAGGTGTTTATTGTGAAAATGGGTTCAGGGAGCTATCCCTGTTGCCGTGCAGGACATGTGGACTGTGGTGGTGTGGATGAGGTAGACCAGAGAGGTGATGGAGAGATTGGTGTTGATCTGTGTTCCTGCTGCAATTGGAAGTAGTAAAATCTCAGGCGGAGCGGATGATATATATATATATATATATATATATATATATATAGATATAGATATATAGATATATAGATATATAAATCAAGTAAAGAATCCAAATGTATGAACAGAATTAAGGAAAGAACAGAAAACTTACTCAAACACAATCATAAAGTTGACTAGCTTTGCAGTCTTTTGTAGTAAGCACTGTATGTCTATACTTGGTGACTTCAAGGATCTTCTGGGTACCTGGATATATATATATATATGGATTAAATAGCGGGATATTGTGTTTTCATCCCTGAGCCTTAAGATAAGATAAGATAAGATAACGTATAGAGGTGCTGGTAGCTATTTTTGTTATGTCCATCAGAGCCAGGCTAGCTGTTTCCCCCTGTTTTCAGCCTTTATGCTAAGCTAAGCTAACTGCAGCTGACTGTTGCTTCATCTTTATGTACAGACATGAGAGTGCTTTGCACATTGAATAAGCGCATTGCCCAAGATGTTAAACTATTTCTTTAAGATGCAGTTGCCCTCCTGTGTTAAATACAGTCTACTAATTGCTAATTGGCTTTAAAAGAAATCACACAACCATAATTAAACAATACCAAATTATTTGGCTGTTGATGCATTTACAACATTTACCAACTTTTACTTTAACAATTCATTCTCTTTTCTCCCTCTCAGGGTCCCCTCGGTCCTTCAGGTCCTCAGGGTTTGGCTGGTCAGCGTGGTATCGTGGGTCTGCCAGGACAGCGTGGTGAGAGAGGTTTCCCTGGTCTGCCTGGACCTTCTGTAAGTAACATACTGTTTGTCTAATGTGGGTCTTTGACTTAACAACTTTTTTCGTAATGACTTTTTTGGCGACCAGCATTATTCTAAATGTGTACACTTTAGAAAAGCCAATAAGCTGTTGTGGCATCCTACCCAGGTACAACACCTGAAAACCAAAGTCAATCTTTATTATTTAGAATTTGTTTCATGCTATCTCTGAGAAATCGCAGAGTATTCCCAATTAAACTTTCTCCATGACACTGAGTTGGTTGATTTCCATTGCCTGTTATTTAAGTTTTCCCACTCTTTTATTATATGATATGATATGATAATACATAGTTTTCCTTGCTTTCCAACTTTTCTTTTATGTAGGATTGTGTTCACCCCCATTCTTGAAGACCCTTCTATAGTTTAGAAATAGTTCTGAGACACAGGTCTGCTCTTAATGTTGAAATAAAAACTCCTAATATACCAGTTCCAGATCTTGATTTTTCCAGATCTTCTTTGATTCCTTATTTAGTCTATTTATTTAGATAGTGAGAAATGGCCATAAAACTTTCCCAGAGCCCAAGGTGGACTCTTTAAATAAAATATATAACAATTCAATTCACAATAATAGAGCTGAAACAATTAGTAGATTAATCAATTAAATATTGACCCAAGCATCCAACTGATAGACAGAATATTATAGCAATTATTTTGATAATTGATCACTTAAATCATACCCAAGTTTCAGCTACGTACTTATTTGTGTGTATTTTCTGCTTTTCTTTGTCTTATGTGATTGTAACTCGAAATTCTGCAACTAAAGAAAAGTGTCTATTTGCTTGTCTTTTATTTGGCAGATTAATTGATACTTAAAAGAATTGTTAGTTGCAGCCCAACATAAAACTGTAATATAATATAGTAAAAATGGAGAAAGGAGGTCAGTCCTCACAGTTGAGAGACTGGAACTCACAAATATGTGACTTTTGTGCTTCATGAAAGATTAATTGATGATCAGAATTGTTGTCGATTATGTGTCTGTCAATCAACTAAGTGTTTTAGCGCTAGAGCTAAGTACTATGACTCTTTGTCTGATGTCAGTCTTTTACTGCTTTTATTGAGTGACATCCTGTCAACTGCTGACCCTAAATAACAAAAGAGGCTGTCAACTAAATACATATTCATGAGTCAGAACTAGAAGCACAATGCCTAATGTTTTGTCACTGTCAGTACTAGAGAAAGAAGACACAGACAGGCTCTGGACTGTCAGTCTGCTGTGGCCTAATTAGATCACAGTCACATCACATGAGAACAGCCAGGACATTTCTCCCTGTGAACTGAGTCCATTTGATGTACAGTATGACATGTAACAGGAAGGCTCCCCTGCTCACATCTCACATTATTCTATGTGTGACATGAACCATGTCCCCAACTTACAGCATCTCAGTGGGCATGCCTTTTCTATTAATTATTCATCAGTACGCATGAAAGGAATGCCCAGAAAGAAGTGGGGCTGGCATAACTCACCCAGGAATGATCCAAGCAGAGAATATGCTTTAAATAGCAGAAGGGAAGTTTTGCCATATTATATTATTTATCCTTAAATTTGATGATTTTCATTCAAATACATAAATTCAATTTCCAGAAAGTGTGAGGACAATGTACTCTGGCAATCAGTTGTCATCTGGCTTGGTCATGGATACATTTCAAATTGGCTGTGTATTAGATAATTGATGATTTCCTCCTTCATTAAGACGTCAACATGAATCTTTACAACACCTGACTGGACAAACACACCATTGCCAGAGCTGTGATTGGTCTTTTCTTCCAATTTGACCAAAAGCTGTTTTTAAGTAAAGGAGAAGATGAGGAGATTAATAGGCCAAGCAGTTGCACAATCATGCTGTATTTTATACAGTATTATATTCATTTTATAAAAATTTATAGAGCAGCCTATTGGTATATAATGATGTGGTGTCAATTTTTATTTTTATTTTACCCAGTGAACATCTGATTGGGATAGAGATGTCCTTTTCAATAAATTTGTGGTTTGGAGTCAGTGTGCAGCCTTTCCAAATAGATATGAAGAAATTAATCATCCAAGCAGTTGCAAAAACATGCTGGTTTTATATACTGTATAACACAACCAGGTTTGGTTTCTGGTCTAACTCAATATCAGAGTGGTTGTATTCAGACTTTAATTGGGCAGCAAAAGCTGAGCTTTTAATATGTAGACTGGCTGTGCAAAAATAAACATTGACATAAATGTCATTGTTGTCATTGTGGGAAAAACCTGCAAAATGGATTAACACCATGAGATTTTGCTGCTGTTCTGTTCGACTATAGTTATGTTAAGTTTAGCAGGTCTTCATGGCAGGAGTCACTGCTGATTTGACAGAATTCAACAAATGTAAAAAGCATGTCCTCATCTCCATCTGAGAACTCAAAATATCGGATTCCTGGTGATATCTAACCTCAGTTGTTTATTGTAGTGTTTCCAAAAACAGAGATTCACTGGGATGTTAGACTGAATATATAGTTACAGAAGTGTGAGTGGAGGTATCAGTGTATGAATTACATGATGAGATGTATTTCCAGGTAATACAAGATGTCTTATAATTTAACTAATTAAGTTTAAGTGCAGTACTGAGTCCTCCTCTCCTCTCTTCTCTCAGGGTGAGCCCGGGAAGCAAGGAGCTCCTGGTGGCAGCGGAGACCGCGGACCCCCTGGACCTGTTGGACCACCTGGACTCACTGGACCTGCAGGAGAGCCTGGCAGAGAGGTCAGAGAGTGGGCAACACACAGCATGTGTGTGTGTTTGGATTCACATTTGCCACATTGTATTTATTCTTTTCACATCCTGTGACTGAAATGGCAGAATTTCGATCTGGAGGCCAAGTCGATTAAAATTCACTGCTATTTGCATCACGTATTCAATTGCATTGTATCTATACCGAATAATCAATGTGTTGTGTCAGAGCAGGGTTCATTATGCAGAGGATCAGTATTCAATAGGACATCTGGCTTGGTGGAGGGGGAAGTTATTAACATTTAATATTGTCATCTGACAGGGCAATCCTGGATCTGATGGACCTCCTGGTAGAGATGGTGCTACTGGAACCAAGGTGAGAAAAACACAATCACGCTACATAAGATATGCTGAGTCGAAACCTCCATGTTGTAGGATGCTGTATCTTTTCTGTGTTGAAGGTTTCTTAACAGTCCGTTCATAAAGATGCTATTACTCGTGACAGGGATAATGCTATAATCCTTTGAGATTTGAATTGCATTAGTGACAGGAATGCATTTAACGTGATTCCCACACTGATGCATTTGCTAGAGTTCATCTGAAACTGTCTTTTTTATTCAAATACCCAATCAGAATCTGAGTTCATACATAGTAAGTCTGTACACAAAGGAAGTTAACATTTACAACATTATAATGATCTCAATACAGCGCAGACTAAAGGTAGACAGCAGTATGTGCGTATCTTTTCTGACATGACTGACCTTTGTGCTGATGTGCTGCAGGGTGAGCGTGGTAACACTGGTCCTGTTGGTGCTCCTGGAGCTCCGGGCGCACCTGGTGCTGCCGGCCCAGTTGGCCCCACTGGCAAACAGGGAGACCGAGGAGAGTCTGTGAGTAGTAACTCCAACATGAGTAACATTGTCTTTAAAAAAAAAAAAAAAAAACAGGGATGTTGTGTCTTTCCTAGGGAGAAGGTTGTTTATCTCTGTTAAGTAAAGAGCATCATTTATAAAAGGTGAAGCTGTAACATCACCGCCTGCTTTTGTTTTTCTTTCATAGGGTGCACAAGGACCTTCTGGACCTTCAGGACCTGCTGGAGCCAGAGGAATGCCTGTATGTTTCTTTCTAAACATGAACACACACACACACCTGCACGCACAGTTTTGAGTTCCAACAAAAGTAAAAAGCAGAATTAGTGTATCCATGCGAAACTGAAATCAAGCCTCAAAGGTCAGTCTGTCTTTTCTAAGACGATATTGTTCGGTGAACACACTATGGCTTCTAAAGCAACAGAAAACCAAAACATTTTTCCTAATGAGGTTGTTGTCCACTTGTTCTCAGGGACCCCAAGGACCCCGCGGTGACAAGGGTGAGGTCGGAGAGTCCGGTGAGCGAGGACAGAAGGGACACAGAGGCTTCACTGGTCTGCAGGGTCTGCCCGGACCTCCGGTAAGCATTCCGAATGAATGTAAATCTGTCTTTGTGTTCAGGATATCTGCATTTCATGACACTTATCCAGATTCAGGTTGCATTCATTTAATTAATTGTATCATTAGAATGATTGTTATATAGTGCTGGGAAGTAAGTTAAGACCTTTTTAAGACCGGTATTAAAAAGTCTTACATTTAACTTGGTGAATGCTGCAGAAACCCTGATGTATGAATGTAATCATTATCTGTTTAGGGTCAAGCTGGAGACCAGGGTGCTACTGGACCTGCTGGACCTTCTGGACAAAGAGTGAGTGCTAATGCTGCCAACATACCTGATTGTTATAAAGAAAACAACTTTGGACTATCACTTCAAAGACTAATGAAATATGTTTCTTAACATGCAGTCTTTAGTCCTTAACATCAACGTCTCCATATGTGTAGGGACCACCTGGACCGGTTGGCCCTGCTGGAAAGGATGGTGGAAACGGTCTGCCAGGACCCATTGGACCCCCTGGACCTCGTGGTCGCAGTGGAGAGACCGGTCCCTCTGTAAGTACCCACAACAACAGTTACATATATCTTCTTGTTTTTTTTATGTAACTGTTAGTTACAACCCTACATTGTGCAATATCTTACACATAGAATATATCTTTATTGTCATTGTTTTCAACAACGAAACACAGTTAAGGAGCTCTCAATATGACAGATAAATCAAAGACAACAGAAATATAAAATTTAAATAGTAAAATATAAAATAACAACAAAATAGAAAAATACACATATGTTACATGCATGTAACCAATTATGTATTCAGGAATTCAAAACCCTCAGCATTGTAAAATATTCATGTTGAGAGTCTGTGAAACAGTCTGACTGCAAAAAGCCCACCACATAGTATCATCATGAGTACCAGGTCTAAGTCATGCTGTTACGTTGCTGGGTATGAACTGAACACAGCGCTATTCCCCAGCTCATACAGTATATATCCCATATAATGCGACCTGCTAATATGCATCACTAAGTTATCTTTTTAAATAGAAAAAAAAAAAAAAAAAACATTAAAGGTCAAATTAAAAGGGGTCTAAAACAACTGAATAAGATGTCGCAAGGATTCCAGTTATAACCCTTCCATCTTTCTTCTTTTCCTCTCAGGGTCCCCCCGGAAACACCGGACCCCCTGGTCCTCCCGGTCCCCCTGGCCCTGGCATCGACATGTCCGCCTTCGCTGGTCTGGGTCAAACTGAAAAGTCCCCTGATCCTCTCAGGTACATGAGGGCCGACCAGGCTTCCGGAAACCTCCGTCAGCACGATGCTGAGGTCGACGCCACTCTCAAATCTCTCAACAACCAGATTGAGAACATCCGCAGCCCCGAGGGATCCAAGAAAAACCCGGCTCGCACCTGCAGAGACCTGAAGCTCTGCCATCCTGACTGGAAGAGCGGTGAGTGACACCCAGAGGTATTGGTCAAATTGGGGCGAGATGATGAAGTAGGTAGAAGAATGGGGGACATTTTATACGTTGGCAGCTCAAGTTTGGTGAAGTCAAGATTTAGTGTTTGAATGTGACTGATTCGGAGCCTGTTTTTGAGATATCCCATTCACACAATATTCCATAACATAACATTTCAATGATTATCAGGTTTTTTTATGCACCCAAAGAGGGGGTATAATATGAAGCTGATTGACTTTTTTTTCTCTGTAGGAGAGTACTGGATTGATCCCAACCAGGGTTGCACCGTCGATGCAATCAAGGTCTTCTGCAACATGGAGACAGGAGAGTCCTGCGTCAGACCGAAGCCTGCCAGTATCCCTCGCAAGAACTGGTGGTCCAGCAAGAGCAAGGACCGCAAACATGTCTGGTTCGGAGAGACGATGAATGGAGGTTTCCACGTAAGTGGCACCATGTTTTTTAATCAGTTGAGATGAAACATACCTTCCTCTACTATTAGTAATGTAATGTAATCACAGAGCGCATTTTATTGGAAAGTCTTTTTTATACAAAGAAATCAGGGAATGTTTGATTTTCATTTTGATTATCGGCCTCTGTCAATGTGTGTTAGGGATCAGCTCTAGCCCTCGTGACCTCGTAATGATAATGGGTGTACATAGATAACAGTTTCTCTAAAAACAATATATAATCCTTACTCGTTATGAGGAACAGTTCAAATATAAAAAAAAACAGCATGCAACAGCCATAGTAACTGAGATATATTCTCACTTCCTCTTCCTTACCTGCGGCCCAATGCAGTTCAGCTATGGTGATGATAGTCTGGCACCCAACACGGCTGCCATTCAGATGACTTTCCTGAGACTGCTGTCCACCGAGGCTTCTCAAAACCTCACCTACCACTGTAAGAACAGCGTGGCCTACATGGACGCCTCAGCGGGCAACCTGAAGAAGGCTGTGCTGCTGCAGGGCTCCAACGACGTGGAGATCAGAGCCGAGGGCAACAGCCGCTTCACTTACAGCGTGATGGAGGACGGCTGCACGGTAAGAGTGGACAGATTCAAGACGCATGTACACTACACACAATATTTCATGTAAATATACATGCATGTACTTAATCGGAACATAAGGATACTTAAATTGGTACACAATTCACTTTCTCTTCACGACAGACATTAACCACTGTCTCTCTTACACTCTGGTGTTCACTCAACTCACCAAGCCAATTTCATTCTTTGCAATTTTGTAGTAAGTCATAGGTCATTTAACAGCTGTTGTGATTTTTCCCTCTGCACAGAAACACACGGGACAGTGGGGCAAGACAGTGATCGAATACAGATCGCAGAAGACCTCTCGTCTGCCCATTGTAGACATTGCCCCCATGGATATTGGAGGAACAGACCAGGAGTTTGGAGTCGAAGTCGGAGCAGTCTGCTTCTTGTAAAGAACGAGGGAATGAAAAGAAGAGAAAGAAGAAGTGGAAATTTGAAAGAAATTAAATGAAAGAGGAGCACACTTCAGAAAAAGAAAAATCAAGACACTTTTTTTAAATGGGACTTTTTTTCTAAGTAAAAAGTGCTTTTTCCAAGTCGAACTCCGTAGGATATCTGCACTGAATGGCACCAGCAACTGTCATCTGTGATTCATCCAGCATTGTCACCTTGCCCCCCCCCCCCCTCCCATGGATACCGAGCACTACCCAAAATCTCCCCACTACCCTGGGTGGACAGCAACCCCCCCCCCCCCCTTCCTTGAACAAGAAAGAGGAAGTATGAGGAGAGTACAGGAACATACCAGGGAACTAGAGAGAGAAAATGTGTTGGTGTTATTTATTTATTGTTTAGGTTTGGGTCCCATGTGTGGTAGGACTGAGTTTGTTGCTAAGTAATAAAAAGCCCACTTACACATAATAAAAAAAAAAAAACATATCCACCAACTTCCTCTCCTACTTCCTCCTCTTTTCTAATCACCCCATCACTCTTTTGTCATATCAACTAAAGCATACATATCTCTTTGAAACCAAAAATCTAGCTACATAGAAAGTGCAGGTGTTCCTATTTCTACCACCACAGAGTGTATCAAAAACCTACTGTGTATTATAATAAAAGTCATTGGTGCTATTGTTGTAAAACAGTCTGTATTTTTTAACAACCAGATACTCATATATAGTGACTTGTATATATGTATATATATGTATCTGTGTGTATACATATATATACAGTTTCTCAGAGAGAGCATTTCACCCTGGGATTTTGGATTTCAGGGTGATGAATGTCCTTGCCTCGCCCAACCCTCCTGCTTCAACCCACGTGTGTTATCAACCGTGCCCATGATGACTTTTTACAATCATGGCATGTCCAATTTGGATTTAATTTTCTTTTTAGTTTAGTTTTGATATTTTAAAGCTACCTCACACTAAAAAAAAACTCAACAAATCAAACTGAGGCCTTCTCCCCCTAAAGCTTTTTATACAAACCCTGTATTTTAATATTAATATGACCAATAGAAGCTTGGTCATGAAAGCCCAGTCTGCTGCCCCCCGCCCGCCTCCATTTGCTTTGACCTTTGACCCCCACCCCTCTCTACTTCCCACCATCAAACCCCTCACACAGGGTGTGCCCTCTGCCCCGGTGTACACACTCTCTCTCACACACACATACACACAAAGTTGAAGAGATTCAGGGTGTGTTTGACTTTGTTGCTCCAGTTCTACAGCCAGCGCAGAGGGCTTGTTTGTGTGAGGTTGTGTATATTTTTTATTATTAATAATAGTATTATTATTAATAATAATAGCATTATTATATTATTATGGTCATGACTTGTTTTTGTTACGTTTTAATTAATGTAAATTGGAAATAAAAGACAAAACCAAGTAACAGGCTGAAGTTGCTTTTTATTTATACCCTGTTTTGTTCTCCCCCGTGTTGAAATATCTGGGCCAGTGGTTTTGACTCTTCCGCAAGGAAGAAAAAAACATGTCACTGTTCCCTGCTGCCACTGTGTGTTTTTGTGGTGATATCCAGATATATTACAAGGGGGAGAAACACCTCAGATTTCAAGAAAGGGCAGTGGAGAGAATGAGTGTGGGGGCATTTTGATTTTGTTGATGGTGATTTGTGAAAAACAAAGAAAAAGTTAAAGGTGGAGGTGGTGAAAGTTCATATCATGTACTTTGATATATGTAAAATAGTTTTTCAATCATTTCCTTTTGTTTAAAGCATGGTAGAGTAGAAATAGGAACACTGCCAACCATGATCAGCTCATTCTGTGAATTGATAGTTTCCTGTACTTCTACTACTTCTCTTCATCATCTTGCCTTTTTTCAACCTACAGTAGCAATAAAAGGTAGAAGCATTTCTATGAACAAAGTAAAGCAACGTTTGTTTTATTTTTTATATATTTGTTGTTGGTTTTTCCTAAAAGAACTTTTCAATTGATCACGTATTATTAAATGTAATGGTTTCCAATCTATGACTTTATCCTTGTTTGAATAATTATTGGCATACAAAAAAACAGAAGTTAAAACAAAGCACTGGGACAGAAATACATCACCAATAAAAGACAATACCTACAGAAGAAAACTACACACAGAGGGCATGCTTGGTTCTTGAGTTTCGGGTTATCACAGGATCACTGTACCTTGTTATGAGCCAAAGTGGGTTAGAGATAGTATTAATGGTTAGATATTCATTTAGGGAAACTGAACTTTGATACATCAACATTAGATGTATGATTTGTGACAGACAGATAACATTCAGGAAATATTCTGATTATGTAAATCTACACAGTGCTTCACAAGTTGATCCACTAACAGAACAAATATCAAATTCTTATTCCAATCGTTTGGCCTGTGGTCTACCACCTGAGACCAGGTTTTATGGAGCAGTTATAATAACAATATTAACATTGTTGTACTAAAGTTTTAACTGATTCTAGCGCTAATACACAGTATTTATACTGTATTTATAACAACACAAACTTCAACCAGTCTTTCTCTGCAAATTAAAAAGCACACACCACATTAAGCAAGTTACAGCACACATAAAGTTGTCTTATTCTAGGTTTCGCCTCAGCCCAGAAGCGATAAAATGGGGCACAGCACTGCACAGCAATCTATGAACACTTAGAAGGTTGTAACTGTACACTTTGATCTGTCACAGATTAAAGACACACAAATAAAGTACTTGGACACAGTGGTGCTTTGAGCTAAATGCTAACATTAGCATGCTAACATGCTCACATTGACAATGCTAACATTCTTATGTTTAGCAGGAACAATGTTTGCTAAGACCATCTTTGTTTAGTGTGTCAGCATGCTAACATTTAACATAAACACAAAGTACAGTTGAGTGTGATGGGAATGTAATTAGTTTTGAGAGAGGCCTTTTAGTTTCCAAATGTAACGTGAAGAATGACAAATACTCATACATTAACCACAATGAACCCTCCCTCAGAGAATAATGCCAAAGTAAATATGAAATTAAAACAGGTGGCTGTTAATCCAGTCAGGAGTGGTCCCATATTCAGTGCACGTACAGTATACAAGTCAGGAATGGCATTAATCTTAAAATAGAAGGCAATTAATGTACTGAGGAAAGGATTCCATTTATTATCTAAGTGTTTTTGCTTATTTTAACAGTGGCTTAAAAATCAATTATGACAAAAGTCTATGTGGAAAATGTGAGACAGAACTATTTGTATGCACCAATCAGTGCAGGACTGAAAAGCAGGACTCAAGATTAATTAAAGCTAAACTAACAGCTTCTCTCAAGATAACAGGCTACATTAATCTAATTTATGCCAACAATTTCTAAATCTGGCTGAAATTTTGTTGTACCAATCAGTGACAAGCTGTGTATACACTAAGCTGTCCAGATATTTAAGAAGTGATTGCTGCAGCTTGGAGACAAAACAGTTCACCTCCAGCTCTAATTGCTTCCTGAGAGTAAATTTAGATCAGCAGTTCTCCATTTGCACAGAAACCACTGGCTTTGTGACCGTGTATTGGGAAAGGCTTAAATAGCATCTGTGCAAAAAAAATAATAATCGAAGTATAAATGGCCCATAGCAATGCACAAAAACTCCACATATGCACAGACACAAAATGAAACAGGCAATTAGATACGGACACACATTTGAGTTTGCACACTCTCCTTTTCGACCTGATACAGTTGATCCAGCTGATTAGTGGCTTTTAAGTGTTCATTAAGGGTCAGTTGGTCAAAGACTCCTAATTAAAACTTAATGAAAGATAAAAGACCATAGTATTGGACTTTGTTAGAGAAGAAAAGAGAAGGAAAAATGGACTAGCCTACAGAGGGAGATAGAAGATTATAAAGTTCAAAGAATTGTCTTTCTTTGTCTCACTCTTTTCTCCCATTGCACATGGTAGAATTACTTCATAAATATCTTCTATCAAAATGAGAAAAATGCAATAGGTAAAGAATTATTAAGAAAAACATGGTGGGGATGCTCACATATAAAGAAATGTTCACAGCTATAAAAAGTTCATATCCACTGGATCAACATCTTTCAGTAACTTCACACAGCATTTTGAAGTTTATCAGTCCACAAAAATGCCATTTGAGTATTATTCCATTTAAATTACAGCCGAGCAGGACTTCAGAAACCAGTGCTCAGAGTATCTGTCTCTGTAGGGGTCTTGCGTGGGCTGGGCAAACTCTTCAGGTACTCCAAATGCCTGCGGGTCTCGGCTTGGTTCTGCCTCACATAGTACACTACATACACAATGACCATGAAGAACCACACAAACATTGTCACCAGCATGGCTACATCAGTGGTTTTCCTCTGCAGGCTGCAGAAATTCATCCCAGAATCCAACAGTTTGACCAGCGGTTGACCGGCGTGCTCACCCTGGGACCCCGGGTCCTCCCACCTGCTTCCCTCACCCACCACCCTCACAGAGCTCTCACACACAATCCCATTCACCGTCTCGGGCTCTAGGTTCAGAGTCTCCATCAGCTCCTGAAGGGTGCAGTCACAGTGCCAGGGGTTGTGGTAGAGGCGCGTCTTTGCACGAGTGGAGCCAAACTCCTCTCTGCTGGCCTGCCTCAGCTGGTTGTGTGAGAGGTCCAGCAGGCGGAGCTCGGGGCCCAGATGCCGCAGGGCCCCCGAGGCGAGCGAGTCGATGCGGTTGTGGGACAGGTAAAGGTCCCGCAGGTGGACCAGATCGCTGAAGGCAGTCTCGGGGATGTTCCGAATGTAGTTGCGTTCCAGGTGGAGGGAGACAGTTTCTGGCGGGATCCCCTCTGGGATCTCCCGCAGCCCGGCATCTGAGCATAGCACCGTGGCCGTGTCCCAGGCGCAGTGGCAGCTGTCTGGGCACTGGGGGGACACTTGGCCCCAGAGAGCCGAGAACAACAGTGAGACGCGCAGCCATGAATGGAGACCCACTCCTTTACCTCTCCGTTGTTTTCCACTGACGCTGGTACATCTCTCCTCACACCAGCCTGTGCACATTGCCTCACCATAGCCTCCTGACACACACCAGGTCTCAATCTCACACACACGCACGGTCGCACCAGGAGGATCTGACAGATTGAGAGCCAAAAGGGTCAGTGTGGAAAAGATGACACACTCTCTCTCTCTCTCTCTCTCTCTCTCTCTCTCTCTCTCTCTCTCTCTCTCTCTCCAAATACATGCAATCAGAATGAACACTGACAGGGGAGATTATGATGTTGAGTAGGATAAGGAGGAGGAGTAGGAGGAGGAGGAAAAAAAGGTCAGTAGGTAAATGAATTGAGCTTAAGCTGGTTTAACTGACAAATACACTTCTGCATGAGAGACACTGTCATACAAAAGAACCAAAATGTAAGAGGACAACAATGTCTGTGCAAGAAAACTATCCCTTGTTATTCATAGCAATGATGATAGTTATTCATAGCAGTGATGATAGTTTAAGTCATCTAATACGGTTGAAAATACTCTTGTATTTCTGCATTAAAAGGACATAAATCATGATTATCTGAAGGCCTCTCTCCTCTCTCCTTGCTGTCTTTTGTGTGTCTCCAATTCATAACCAGAAGAAGAGCATCCCATTACACTCATCAATACATGTTCATATCTTCCATCCCTCTATTTATTTTTCCCATAATGCCATTGCCCCTTAATCATATTCCATGGGTGGAGATAGAGTGCACTGTAGGGATGGAGGATAGAAAGGGGGTGGGATCGATAGCCCAAGTATTGCCTGCTACACTATTACCGGCAAGAACATCAATCCTGCCTGTGTCCCACAGTGTCAATAAGTGACAGAGCTGGGGGTGGGGGGGATAAGCTAGCAGTGGTCTGGGTTTTAGCATCTGCTCAGTGGTCCAACAGTGAGGAGGCAAAAGTTTTAAAGCAATTTGGCTACAATTTGCATCCCGTGGGTAAAACCACTGGAGAATACATTACATATGTTATGTGTGTTAAGCTATTTCAAGAGCCACTCAGGCTCATTTGCCTGTCTGTAAATGGGGTCATTTCAGCTTGTCCAGACAATCCAATCGATGTTTTTAGAATATTTATTTTTGTTTTGTTAAGACAAGTAGGCTACAGCCTTGTGATTGTTCCTGTTCCAAGACAGACACACTGAACAATACACTCCTTGAATTTGATTTAAAGACCTCTTATGTCAAGCACTTTCTGCTTTCTCCCTGTCTTTATAATAGTATATCAAAACCGTTGTGTCGCTATATTCTCCTGCACACACAGCATATACTAACAGTGGCCTAGATTCGGTTGATTTAACCTAAATGACTGACAGCCCTGTGATATCCATCATCTGGCCCAATGTGTCTTATGAGCAGAGGTGATGATTTAGTTTACCACTTATTAACCGTTCCGTTATTAACATACTGAATGCAGATGCATGCAAATCCCCAATTAAAAATAATCATCTGCTGCATAATTATGAATTGGAATGAGAAAGGTTGAAAGACAGGGGACGCAGCAAATGTAGATGGCACTGTGGTTACAGCTGATGATTGCAGTTTCCAATTATTTTAAAATCCCTCCTTATTTGTTAGAGTAAAGGGCATCATTTATTGGAAAATAACACAGAAAAGCACTGCTTTTCTGAGTTTATCTCTAGTATCATACCTTGATTTTATAAGAATTACTTGAAATCGTATTATTTTCGAGGAAATTTCGTTTAGACTTTATTACATTAACCTGGGGGAAACAGGTCAACTGCATGGAGTGCTGGAAGGTAATGAAAACCATTTTTTGAGCGTCAGGCAAGCAAACAAATCTCCATCGTTTTTGCAACTTTTGAATCATAAACATGAAGTTCGTAGCGGGTTTAAAGAAAGAGTTCTATAGGTTGCTATTAAGAAGTTGATGCAAATTAGAAATCCACGACTACTGCAGCAACAATATTACTATTGTTCCACCCATTATAATAAGAAAATCCTATAATAACGTAGATATTGATTTTATATAAGGAAATATTAAAAACTTACCTGTAAAATAGTTTCTTTGTGAAGTTTGAGGTCCAGAAAACGGATAAGGATGGGATGGTTTCTTTAGACTCTGTTTGCAGTTTTTCTTCGGATTTCTCCCGACGGCACCCTGTACATCATCCTCTCATTTAGTGTAGCTAAATGTTTGGAAGGGAAAAAAACTATGTGAAGAGCATCTGTAGTGGATCCGTGTTTTGTCGCCTGCAGACGGCTTCAGCCTATCGTAACAAGGGTAGTTATAGCAACAAAGATGTGGAGCTCTCTCTCTCTCTCTCTCTCTCTCTCTCTCTCTCTCTCTCTCTCCGTTTGCAACGTGAAAAAGTGTCATCACAAGTTGTTGTCCTCACTATGACTGGCATCAGTCTCTCGGATTTCTGAGAAGACTGGTTATACCTCCATATGAGATATTAACTTAATTATCTATAGGTATAATTAGATTCTTACAATCATCTCTTCCTGTAAAATTTGATTGAATTCCAGATAGGTAGGTAAAAAGAAACAACAGACATTTGCCCAGTATATAACCACAGATTTATACCTTAAATAAGCGGCAATACGTGTCAGACTGTTAAGGAAAATAGTATTTCCCCATGTTCAGCCTCACAGTAAGACCAACAGGACTAGTTAAGCTGAAAGAAAACAACAAAGGGAAGATGCTCTTTCCTCAGTTGCTTATTTTCCAGGATTAGTATTTGGGGTCACACATAGAAAGAGACTTTATCTATCAATGTGCAAAGGCTTCAAACTGGAGTGATGCACTAAATATCACATTAAAAAAGATTGATTTGAACAATTGAACCTATTACATCTTAGAAACACAGAGGAGGACATATATGGCAACCTTCAAACCCACACACACTTAGAAATGTCCATACAAATAGCAAGAGCCTACACACAAACAAACAGCAACACGAAGTATACATATTATATATGGAAAAATATTATTCTCTTTTCTACCATAAGCAGAAAGAAATAAGAGCTATAAAAGCCCTCAGGGGGAAAGGACGGTTCTGACAGCCATGTTGGCACCTGGTATCCCTCCTCTGCTTCCTCAACATGTCCTGCTCCTATCAAACCTGCTCAAAACTAAATACAAAAATTGAATACAGAATGCTGCAAGTTTCATTAACAGTTCAATTTTTGTGAATGCTTTGCCCTTGACTGGTGATTGTCTTCCTGGTCGCCAGAAACAGGGCTGCTGACAAGTTGAGTTTTGAGAGTTTTTTTATACGAAGGGACAGAGGGGTGCGTAGTGAGAAAGCACATGATGACAGAGAAAAATTCCTCCCACAAAATACAGTATTACACATTGCCTGTTATCAGGCCCCTAAGCTGTAAGTGAATGGCATGTTGATGGGTAAGAAGTTCAATGTGCAGCAAGAAAAATAGAAACTGGGAAGAAATGAGTTGAGGAAGATGGTTATACGTTGTCTATTTGGGATGTTCTCAGAGGAAGCAGTTCTAAAAGATGTACAAACTAGGAGTAGTTTGTTGATGGCAATGTTGACAATGTGAACTCTACTGGAAAACCTGACTTCAGTGAAGTGAAGCAGTTTGGCATCATCTGTTTGGCTGTAGTCCTCCAAGGGGAAAAGTGAATGAACCTTACACAAATTTGTAAACAGATCGAGACAGTGGAAAAGATCTGACAGGCAGTTGCAGAAATCGACTCCTCCAAGAGACAGAGTGCAGGCATGGTTATGATTTTGTCTATTATGTGTTGTGAAAAGAAAGGACAAAAAACACTGAAAACGTGTCCTGGCTGCACTTCGCCTGATGGACTGTGAGAGAGAGATAAAAAGCAGTGGAGCATTTCTTGTAACTAGCCTGTCATTCTCTTGGGATTGAATCCACTAACAACAGGTCAGGCTGGGGGCAGGTGTTCTGCTGAGGCTCTCAGTAGCCATTTTTCCACAGCGTGGCCAACTGGGACTTGCCAGGGCTGAAGTCGTCTAAAACTGCTTATGACCGAGGACCAACACAAAGGTTTTGCTCTGTTGCTGTGGCGTTAGAAACCACAACGCAGACGGAAAATAATCCCTGCTGACAAAACAAAGTATTAAAAAAATGTTGCTTTGTAGGTAATTTGGGTGACCGGAAAGAATTTAGTGCTGGCAAGTTTATTCAGTTGTGTTCAGCTCAGGCTAAAACTAACAAAACATTAACAAAAATGCAGGAAAGTCTTTTGTCAGTCAGAGTACCTTGTGATTTCCTGTGCACGGCAATCAGGCAAGTGCACTTGGTCATGAAAAAGCCTGAAAATGTGCATGTAAGGGTGGCTGGAAACTCAAATCAATACATATCAGGATACCTCCATTCTATTTAAGTGTCTGCAATTAGATCGCTGTAGTGAATACATTGTTGCTATGTTTGTGAGGTGTAAGCTGGGAGAAAGGGTCATCTTCTGTCTCCCCCGAAACAGATATTACAATACGAACCATGTGACTGTAAAAGGTTGTCATAAATGTGTATAGATTGGATTGAGACCTTGGCTCATGTCCAGCACAATAGAAAGCAGAGTGAGTGTGTGTGTGTGTGTGTGTGTGTGTCAAAGGTAGTGTGGAAAATAAGATACAAAAGAAAAGCTTATAAAAATAGTCAATGCACTCTCAGCTAAAAGGGAAACAACAACTCAGCAGTTGAAACATGAGATTAAATATAGATGATACACTAAGAGCTTTATTGTTATGGCCATGTATCATCAGTGTACATTTCAAATGTTGTCATTTCTGAGCAGGATCTACCCAGAGCATGAAAAGCTTCTCTTCAATTAAGAGCAACAAAGAAAGCAAAAGAGGGTAGAAGGGTCTCTCGTGACTGAAGACACAACAGTCTGCACTGAACACTGAACACTAAACACAACGAATGACAAACTGGCTGTGGCCTTTGCACGGCGACACTGGCACTGATGGAAATAAAATGCACAGCAATGAAATTATCGAGCAATATGTTGTGTAAGGCAAGAGCAGCAGAAGGGCAGCGTTGTGGAGAATGCAATAAGGGATGAGTAACAGGTAGAGATAAGGGGGGGGGGGAGAAAATCTGGAGTATTAATGAGAAAATTCAAGGCACATCCCCCGACTTTATTACTTCACGGCTCGTCCCACTGCCGGTAACCTTGTCACGACACCGGCTGCCATAAGAACCTCTGTGTCGTCTAGAGAAGAAAAAAAATTCTGAATTAATCAGGCCTCATTATTGATGCTTTGATCTTGTAGCCTCTGTATCTCTTTGTAGTGCTACAGTTAATGTCAGCATGCTGGAAATGAAAGAGTGAACCACTGTGCCCATATAAATCGACCCTTGAAAGGTAAAGCCGTGGCATTCACAGGCTTTTGAAGATGGTGAAGTTGGTGGGCCAGACAGCCTGCATCATATTTCCTTGACGGTAAAAGAAGAGAGATTTGTGCAGAGCTGGAAAAACAATCGCTTTAGTGCTGGATTTAAACTAATACTAACATGTTTACAAAAGAACAGAATGTAATCCAAATAGTCTTTTTATTGCAAATAAACAACAAAACAGATCCACGTGCAAACAAACAGAGAGAAGAATAATAATGAAACATGATAATTTCAGAGTCGGCCTGTGTTGGAATAAAGGTATTTAGGGAACTGATCCAAGGTAATTTGGCTGCCATTTCCATACCATCCCCGTCCTGGCAAGGCAGAACAAAACAACATTAGCCCTGACTGGGACGAAAAGCTGCAAGACGGTGAATTAACATTTGAATCCTTGCTATCCTCTCTAAACAATGACCCCGAGGACAAAATGTGCTGTTGGCTATCCTCGCTGACCCTTCAGCTGCTTCCGTTTGCAGGGGACTGGGCAGCCGCCTGCAGGGTCCTCCGGGCCATCTCCAGGGCTCCTTCCTGGTTCTTGTTCCCGCCAATAAAGCCTCCAGCGTGGACGAAGATGCAGCCCTTAATCCCGCTGAGCTCCGACAGTGATTCATCGCGAACGCCACGCCACTCTTCTAGCAGGGACAGCCTGGGACAAGGAAGACAGAAGGGCAAGTTGGTTTACAGATGGACACTCTGTGGTCCATTGCTCACTTCCTGTTGACACTTTGGCAAAACACACTGTGCTGTACAATGTCTGCACAACCAGCAAAACTACAATGACAAAACACAATTCTGGTCTTGAATTATGGTTATGAATTATGTCAATGAAATATCAATAAAAGAACAGAATAAAACTAAATAAAACTGTAACAATTAGACAATTTACTTCAGCCAATTGGTCACTTTTCAAGCAAACAAACCATTGCTGCTTGTCAAATGTGAAGATTTGCTTTTTTTCTTTGCCTTTCTGACATTTTATTAATTAATCAGTTACTTGGGAAAGTAAACTGCAACAAATGAAATTTGATTTTATTTATTTATTTCAGACATGGATTACTCTGGATTCCAATCTTATGACCTGACCTGAGGTGAACTGCTGCTATCCAAGGTAAACCTGCAGTGACCCTGACACACGTTGCACCCCTACAATCAGCCCCAGCAAATAGACTCTGCTTGATTCATCTCCAGTAATTTGGAAAATCACAGATCGGCACTATAGTCTGGATGGCGATAGTAAACAGGCAATCTTACAAAGTGGAGAAAAGATTGGCTCACAAGCTGACCTCGAAAAAGTGTCTCTGGGTGTAACGCAGGCTGAAAATTCATAAAAATGTAGAGTAGCTCATTTACCACCCACTGCATGGGGCATCGCCATCAACTGCCTGGCATGTCATTTAAAACACATTACCAGTTTGCTTTTGTGTGTGTGCATGTGTGTCATTCTGCCTTGATGGGGTTATTATCTCCAGTACCTTAGACCCCTGTCCTTCTCAAAATATTGATATGTTTAGCAATGATTCTGATTTTATTTTGATTCATCACTTCATCGCTCACCTCTCGCCACTGCTTCTGAAACTAGACTTTTAAGTCTTAAAAAACTGGGTAAATCCACCAAAGGCATCAGATTTTATTTTATCTTTTTTTTTTCAAGTTATGCCAACTCAGGCTCCTCTTCCTCTCTATCACATGCGGCTGCATTTTGAATAGTCTTTTCTCTTGTTTTTGTGGAGGAGTTTGTTTCCCAGACATTCTGCTTCCCTTTAAATATTTATTGCCATTCTGTAAACATCCTCTACAATTGTAATAGCCAGAGAGTGAGGAGCTTCACAAATGAACATGTACACTGAAACTACAAGTCTACTCCCCATGCTATTATCTCAAGTCTACACAATCTTAAGCCTTTTAAGACAGCATAGGAGAACCGGGGGAAGAAAGCATGGAAAACCACTTATCCCTGTAAAATGAAACAGCCAATCGATAGCTCCACAGTTAGGCTGGAAAATGAGCTCAAGAGGAAAGGTCAACAGGGCTTGTAATAAGAGAGGGAGTAGGAGGGGGGGGGGACTTGTTACTATGACAGGCCAGGCAGCTCTGATTCTCAAGATGACCAGTCTAAAAATAAGACAACAATTAGCAAATTAACTTTTCAAGACCTTCCCAAGACCTTTACTGTACCATAACAAGACAGATACTGGGAATTAGTGCTTCAATAGAAAAAAAAGATTACTCCAGATTGGGCATTCTGGAGACAACAGGTCATTAAAACATAAATATTATCTGCATATGTTCAGTGGTTTTACAGCACTTGAACCTTCTGTTTAGACTTCGTCTCCTAGACAACAAGAGATACACTTCACACTTTTTTTTCCCCCTTTAAACATGAGGCTATACCTGTGATTTAGCCAACTGTTATCACTATAGGGCATAAGAGGGGGGATAAACGTGCATCATTATGCTCCATTTAAAGGGAAATTATTTCAAATTGTATCACTTCCTCACTAAAGTTTCATTTCTCCACTTCTTCAAGACAGAAAAATTATGGCTTTTCATTCACCTTTAATTTATAGTGTCACTCATTTTATAGAGATTTAATTAAATGGGTGGATTGACAACAAAATGAATCTGCAACTATTTTGATAAACAAATCATTTTGAAAATGTTTTAAGCAAAAATGTCAAACATTATCTATTTCCATTCTCTTTCTTTCACTCATATGACTCACTCAATCTTTCGCGTTTGTCGGACATTAAAGTTGTCAACTAGGGATTTTCGGTAATAGTGTTGGCATTTTTCACTATTTTCTGACATTTTGTTGGCCAAGCAATTCATCGAACAAAAAAGATAATAAAATAAAACAAATAATCTAAATAATATAATGTATATAATAATTTAAAGCTCCAATACAGTGAGAATGACAGCAGCCAGTGTGTTTTTTCGAGAAATGGTCTGGTTCAGCTCATATTGCTGTCAACCTACAGTATCATGCTATATAGTACATCTCAGGGTAAGGACTGCTTCCACTGTTCTCTTCCTTCCCCTGGCTAACATTTCCTTAGCAATGTGATGCTGATAAAAATAGACCTTTTCCCACTAGCAGGGACACAGGTGATAACAACACCACTTTCGCATAGTCGGCACATGCCCACTGGGAGGAAGCAGGCCACCCAGAGAAAGAGCCATCTGGAACTACAGTATGTTGTTTTATCCATCACACAAGCCATTGTTCACATGTATCTCAACACCAACCACCACGTTTGCATTAAATTAAATCTTTGAAGTGCTCCGCCACCATGAACACGTGCCTATCTTTTTAGTTGAAAGAGCTGCCGCCTGATGACAATCGGCAGCGGGAGGGGTGACAGTCAAAACAGTGTGATGTGTATTTTCGCATTTTCACACCAACAATCTTTGGCTGAATAAAGACACCAGCTGCACAGAGCACATTAACCCGAGAACATCCAAGCTTTTCATTTGAGCCCTTACTGAATTAATGTTAATTAGCTACAGCTGAACTCCTGTGTTGCTGGTGATGTCTATTATTTTAACCAGTGGATAAAACTGAGAAGCCTGCCTATAGGTTTTGCACTGCTCTTTGGTAATAAATAATAAATAAATAACAAATCTGGGTATTTTGTCAAATGTGAAAGCAGATTTGAGATGAAACTAGCTATCAGAACCCCTCTCTTGGCAATACTGTTCATCTCTACTCACTGCCAATATTCTTCCACCGCAGTCAATGGTTCTTATGTACACGTGGTGAAGACTCACTGCTCCCACTTTGAAAAGCAGGGATGGATATCAAACAGCACAAGTCATCAAACCTCTGAGCACAAGAACAAAATCCAGACGAGTATCTCCACAGAAGATACAGGATAAGCCTGGAGCACGTTTCCTTGGCCATATATTCATAATGTGTGCTGTATGCTGGGATGCGGTTAAAGAACACACCAACTACAGGACTCCTGTGGAGATGCTGATGGCGTTCTTAAAGCAGTGTTGGGTGTCTGAGTGCGAGAGGCTCTTCGGGTAAACAATACCCCTCCAGAGGTAATAAACACAGACGTCAGAGGTAGAACCATTTGACAAATTCAAACAGAGGGTCTTTGTCTTGTCATCGCTGTTATTATGTACAGAGTGGCAAGGCAAGAATACTAATAGGATTTAATGAGCATGGATGAGGCATATTTCGCTTAAGTGTTGGGCTTGAGAGTTTGAGGGACTTCATGACAAAACAACAGCAACAGGGACTGGTGCACGATGCAAAGAAAGGCAAAATATTTATAAGTATGTATGTATGCATATAATGAAAGAAAGAAAATATTGCAGTTTCACAATAAATAGCCCAAAATTATGATAAAAGTAATGGCAAACATTTATTTAAAAGCATTTGCAGTTTATGCATTTAGAATAAAAAAATGACCTGTTCTGGAAGGTGTTGAGCCCAGCGGGGACACACTGGACCCTCCACTGTCCATTCTGGTCGGGGTAAAGGACAAACTTGATGGGCGCCTCCACCTTGAGCTCCTTCTCCAGGGCAAACAGATGCTCCTTCCAGGGACACCCTCCCTGGGAGAACACCACCACCTCCCCACTGGGATCTACCTGGAAACCAGAAAACGTTGTGTAACTAATGTGCAAGATGGTACAGTAGAGAGGCAACAGCAGCTTTCATTTAGAACCAAGAGAAAGAAAATACTATCGCCCGATCCAGCTTATACATAATATACAATACATAATAGTATAATATATGATCTATCTAGAATAAAATGGAGCCAGAACAGAGTCTTAAGTTTTAAGCACCGAATTTGCCATTTAACTGAAAATTTGAACTGTCAATGTGTTTTATGATATCTCCTCCAGGGGAACGTCTTTTAATACAAGTTTTTCAACGCTGAATTCCATTTTCAAAAACTAAAGACTACTACAATTTCCCCATCTCTCTTCCAATGCATGAAGAGCAACACAGAGACATTCTCATCACACACTCGACAGCCATTTTAATTCCAGAGCTCGCCTCCCTATGTGCACATGTTCCACCAAAACAAGTTGCTTTCCGAGGCTATTTTGCAGCGGCACCGTTGCTGTGTCCGGCGCTTAGCGCCACCCAAGACGCTTGTGATTGGTTTAAAGAAATGCCAATAAACCAGAGCACGTTTTTCTCCCATCCCGGAATGCTGTGTGGCCTAGCCAGACCCTCCTCCGCAGCGCTGAGGAGGAAGGTCTGGCAATGCGAGACTAGGGTTTATAGGGACCTCCAGTCTGTTATTAATGATGGATCAACAGTTATTCAATGATCAGTAGGTTTAGTATTATTGGCTGTATTACCAATACATCAATACTGTAGATTGCAATGCATAATTCAAATCATTTTATCTATATCGTTTAACAAATGCACATACAAGGAACAAACATGAGAACGTAGAGAAAACCATCGATGCTGATGCATATATGATACACTATTAAATGTTTTATTTTCTTGCGCTATTTCTTTAATAAAAATAAGGTGACAAGTCCAATGGAAAATCAATCTTGACAGATTCAGAACTGTCTTTTTTAGGACCCAAATCCCAATTTACAATTTTTACAAAAGGACAAACAAATAAAACCAAAAATGCACACATTAGATTGGATAGTCTTGTACCTGATGCCTTCCATTAACGGCTTCCTCCACCACCGCACGAGCCGGCAACCAGGAGGACTGGTAGTACTCCAGACGATCCAGGAACTCCTCCCCGACCATCTTCAGAGCCTTTCTGAATCCCTCCTGGTAAAAACATGTGAACACATACATGCAATAAATACAATGTAAGAATGTGAGAGTAATATCATATCATGAAGGCAGAAATAAAGTTTTTTGACAACTGAATAAACTGTGTCACCCAATGTCATTGGTTTAAAGAAATACAAACAAGCCAGAGGGTTTTTTCCCCTATCCCAGAATAGATAGGTGGTGTAGCCAACCAACCAACCATCTTGCAGTAATCCTTGCACTCCTGCTTCATCATCTTCCTATCATATGATGCACAAACACCAGTCTGAGCTCACTCTCTCATAGTCTCGTGAGCAGACACTCAAGAGAGCATGAGAAAGAAAGAGAGACACAAATACATGCTATCACAAACACATGCACACACGGTTTGTCAGCCTAATCCGCATGCATTGGATTGTGGAGGTTGCGGTGTCCCTGAATTTTAACAGTCGTGGATGGAGAGGATAAAAAATCCATTAGCTTCTTCAATTATCAGCAACAGCCACTGTTGAATGCACACAGACAGAGAAGGATTCACATATGTACTATATTTCGGGATTGTAATGACTCTCTCCACATAAATAAACTGCAATGGAAGGAGCCATCAGATTGAAAACAGATAATTCATGTTGAGCAAAAAATGCAAGTTCCTGACAAGCAGTAGTTAAATGCAGGTTCAACAATTTTTATAAAAATGTAACAACATCCAAATATGTTTTTGATGAAAATTGCAAAATACGATTTCAACTACATTGATTTAAAATAAGAAATGTGGGTATGCATCAGAAAAACATTTGCAAACCTTATTTTTTTATATGTGGATTTGTTTTACATTTATATACGACGTTAACTATTTTTGTGTGCGTTGAAAAATATTTATGTGGATAGATTGAAATACATTTGTGGATTATTCTGTGTGCATTCATTAATATAAGACTGATCTGATTCCATACTATCAAGTCGTCCGCCACACATTTTTTAAAACAAATATTTCTCACTTTCTCTGATCCCTCAGAGGTGTCTTGCCTCACTGTGTGAGTTAGTGGGGGGATTGGAGGAAGTGCCAGGACAAGAATCATAATCATGTGAACTGAAATGTGAAAATAACAAATAGGCCAGCTACTCCACTGAGACCAATGATGGGGTGGAAAAAAAATTGGTCAAAATATATGCAAAGCCAGGCTGCAAGTATCGTCATGCAGAAAGGCAGGTGCTGTTTCCCTGCAGGCATCCTCCTCCTGCACTAATGAGAGACAGAAAAGTCACACCTCTGTTACAGCAAGACACAAAGACTCTTATTTTATCTTATCTGACGCCATATTTCTCAGCAGGAAAACAACGAAAACAACAGAGTGGGGGATGAGTCCCTAACCCAAGGGAAGGAGTTCAAGTACCTCGGGGTCTTGCTCACGAGCGAGGAGACAATGGAGCGTGAGATTGGCCGGAGAATCGGAGCAGCGTGGGCAGTATTGCAATCGCTTTACCACACCTTTGTGATGAGAGAGAGAGAACTGAGCCGGAAGGCAAAGCTCTAGATCTACTGGCCAATTTTTCTTCCTACTCTCACCTATGGTCCTTAAGGCTCGCTGGGTCATGACTGAAAGAACTAGATTATGGGTACAAGGGGCCGAAATGGGTTTTCTCAAGAGGGTGGCTGGCGTCTCCCTTAGAGAAAGGATGGGAAGCTCAGTCATCTGTGAGGAACTCGGAGTAGAGCCGCTGCTCCTTTGCTCCAAAAGGAGCCAGCTCAGGTGGTTTGAGCATCGGGTGAGGATGCCCCCTGGGCGCCTCCCTAGGGAGGTGTTCCAGGCACGTCTAGCTGGGAGGAGGCCTCGGGGGAAGACCCAGGACTAGGTGGAGGGATTATATCTCCAACCTGGCCTGGGAACACTTAGGGATCCCCCAGTCAGAGCTGGTCAATGTGGCTCGGGAAAGGGAAGTTTGGGGTCCCCTGCTGGAGCTGCTGCCTCCGCGGCCCGACCCCAAATAAGTGGTTGAAGATGAAATGAGACAAAGACTCTTATATCTTCTTATATAATCTTATATCACAGATACAGACCCACACACATTTAATGTTATCTGTGACCTTTAGTTTAAAAGATATATAATTAAAGTGCTGCAGACCGGTCTGTGTGCTAAGTGCAAGCATACATTCAGAGTCATGCAATCTCTTACCTCAGTATCCTGACTCTTGCTGTTCCAGCGTGGGTTCAGATGGCCGACACGTGCGCTCAGCATGGTGGAGATGGCGTAGCGGGCCTCCCCGTCACATTGTGAAATGCCGTTGTCTACAGCATCCACCTCCTCCACAAAGTTCTCATACAGCTGCAAAGAATTGGAAGAGACAGGTGACATGAGAGGTTAGAAACTTGTAATGACATGGGGAATCGGATGTTTTATGTTTATGCCAATCACGAAAAGGAAGAATTGGCAGTAAATCCCTTTCCAAGCCAGAGAAGTTAAGAAAGACAGGACTTTCAGGAGAGAACACTGTACATTACTCTGATTGAAATGCATTTGGTCACAATGTGTGGGCAGTTACTGAGGGCTAAAATGCACAGCTAGGCCATTTAACCAAAAGGAAGAGACAATTATTTAATCGTGCTAATTATCTTCTAGACTTTCCAAATGTTTTCGGACCAAATGGATTACATTCTGATAGTGAAACAAGAGATCTCGCAAGATGTTCCGAAAATGTTACGATATTTCTCGTTGATGTTAAAAGTTGTCTCACGATATCAGTACACAAGTGCAGAATTAAGTCGGTACTACCAAGGACCAATTCATAGATCAATCGGTGCCAAATGTCGGTACCTTAGAGCGTGTAAGCGCAAGCTTCTCTGTCCTCTGCATCTGTCACAGAGAGCGCGGCTCAGCTCTGACACGCGCAAAAATGTATCCACTGATTTACAGACATCTCTTTTGCCATGTAAGTCTATGGGAAAAAGTCTTTTTGGGCCACATGGCATCATGTGAAGGTCACCGAAGTTGCAATTACAATGGCAAATTAGTTTGAGAGCCCAGCTCATTTCCTGTGGGCCTAAAGTAAACACAATGTGCTTTACAGCAAAACATAGGAAAAATTGAGATAGAAAACGCATCTATAAAATCAATTCTATACTGTACCAGTACAAGTGTAATGTGTTCTATTGTCCAAGTCCCAGTTAGCACTCTAATGCTGCTGCATTCTGAATGAGCTGGAGCCTACCTAATCTATTTTTGGGAAGTCCTGTAAAAGGCTATTACAGTAATCTAATCTGCTGGAGATGAATGCATGGACCAATTTTTTGAAGTCAGACAAGGACAGGAAGCTCCTCCTCCGTTTGGAAAGGTTTCTTAAATGGTAGAAAGCGGTCTTGGTAATTGCGGTGTAGTGCTGATTGGCATCAATACTAACACCCAGGTTTCTGACATGTTCACTGTGCTTTAAAGAAAATGGTGATAATGTGGATACAACCCATTCAAAATGTCAAATTATGACTCAAATTATGAGCTCATACAAACGCCATGCATGCGCATTTGCAAGAGGGATTGTTTTTCGCCATAGAAGTGCTTGTGACAGTTCAATGGCAAAGCTTCAGAATGAAGTGGAAGAGGAGCACATAAGTAGAGACATATTTAGGGCTAAAAAAAGTCAACTCCTCAGTACCATCGGCAGGTCAATTAAAAAACACAGTTGACATTTTACAAGTGGAGCTAAGTTTTGGGGCAAAAATAGAGATTTGGTTTGTCTGAACTGGCTTAGGACAAGGCATCCTAAAATCCCCAGAACCCAAAGGATTATTTGGGGATTAAAACCAAACTGACACGTCAAAAGGCCAATGATAATATGGGTTAATATTGCTAATACTTCTGGTTGACCTACGATTTGGCTAGCTTAATGTGCCTGGCAATCAAAATGTTCTGTGTGCTGAGGCCTCCTGCTGGCCCAGCTCTCTAAAATGCATTAAATATAACGGCAGTGTCCACAGTTTGAATCTGGCACAGGAACTTTGCCACATCCCCATCTATGTCTTTTTATTTATAATCACCATCTATTGACAACTGTCTGATGGAGGCAAAATGTCATAAACTAAACTTTAACAATAAATATTCTGCATGTTCTACACACAGTAGTGTGTTTTTAAAACCACCAGGATGGACAAAATGCACAAGAGAGCTTTCATTGTAATTCATTTTACCAAAGTAACGGACGAGCTAGCTTTCCTCTTTGACAGTGTTTAGGTTCAATTCATCAGCCGAGGCAATGTTTTTGATACGAGTGAGGCGAGAGAAAACAATGAGGTGTTTGTGCTGTGAATAAACACAATGGTTGCTAATCCGCTGCCTGCTATAAATCCGTCATCTTCTTCCTCTCACCTTGTCATAGAGCACCTCCAGCTCCCTGTCGCCCTCCTTAAGCTGCGTCAGCTGAGCCAGCAGCTGATGACCAAAGTGTACGTAGACCAGGCCTGCTGAGCTGAGCTTTGTCACCCATGGCTTTTCTGGACACAAGCTGTGGAAGCTCTCTGCAAAGGTCCTGAAGACAGGGAAGACAGTCTGTTAGCTGACTGCAACATAAATAGAGATGGCCTTTTAATGCAGGATAATATTCTATTCACAGTTGGTGAAAAAAAGTCATATTAAAACTATCTATAGTTTGTACAGTATGTACTAATGTTGTCACAATACCTGACTGTACCAGAAAAAGAAAGAGATGATCTGAAAGATCTGTTTTTTTATAGCTTCTGTACTTTCGATACTATTGAATGTATAATTAACGGAGATCATATTGTGATCAACTTGTTTGTGTCGTAGCACAAACACAATGTACACAAATGTAAAACAGCATAAAATAGCTTATATTAGTGCTAAAACTGTAAAGGCAGATGATATTCAAGTCTTGGGAGATTAAGTATTAGTGTTCCGCTCATAAACAGACTATTCACATTTGTTTCCAATAACAACGCGCAATGTACATTATGGGATGTATATCAGATATCAATCAAAGGCACTGGCATCTATAAATACTCTCCTCAGCTTCAGAGAGCGGGTTTGCATTGACCGGAGAAAGAGAAAGCATTCTCTGGCATGTTAGTAAGCGTGAGCACATATGAACAGAAGCCACCGGAGGTCTCTCCTCAGCCACGTGCTTAAATGGGTGGGCTCCGGCACCCAGCCACTGCTGGTCATTTAATTCAGGCTTAATTAGGATGCTTGGGCTGTGGCACAGCGGAAAACAGCCCATCAAATGAATGAGTGACATGCTGCCAAGCTGAGGCATTTCTATGCTGTTTATCAGGAGATGGGAGTGAATGAACGAGAGGAAAATGACAGAGAAAAATGGAAAAATGGCTGAAAAAGATTACCAGTTAACAGTTGGTGTGAAGTCAGAGATAAATAACTAAACCAAGGTGAGTGAGCAAAGTAGAATACAAAAACCAAGAGTTGGAAATATTTTAGCAAGAATTAAGTATTACTAAGCATTGTTTGAACATACTTAACATATATTGTAGTGTGATTCCCATACTGCACCACTTCCAAATCACTATATCATTAGACAGAATGGCTTTATTGCATACTATTTACTATGCATAAAATGATGCTTCATGAATCTATCCCCTACTCAAAGTCTCAATGACTTGAGAAACTCAAGCACTTTATGAAAATAATATCCATCCATGCAGTGTGGGCTTTAAAAAGAAGACTTTTGCAAATAATGTCAGAAAAAGGCTTTTTCAACTTTAATTCATTGCTCCTATCATAATGACCTTGGTTGGTATTTAATTCATTCAGTGAGAACATTTTAGCCAGTGTCTACGTTTCTCTGACTACTGGGGTTTTCTTGACACCTTACTGTATCCTGCTAATTACTGACTCAATTCCACTGTGTTTAAAGGCCCTAAACACCCACACAGGTTTTTTCAGTTAATCTAATTGGACCAGACTCATATATATATATATATATTTCTTTTTAATTCATTTAGATCTCACTGTGACCTTCAGTACTGTAGACTAAATCGCTTTATAGGAGCGCTTCAGAAACTGTAATGGTATCTGGCCTATTGCTGGTTTAACCCCTTCCTTTCTGAGACAATGAATTTAGTAAGATTCGTAATGGTAAACCAGCAACTTCCATGTTCTGCGAGGTGAAATCATTGTTTTGTCAATGGAGTCTGGTGGGGCTGTCTGACGGCAAGATGAAAATATTCTAAATATAGTGGATATAGTAAATATATCACATTTTTAGGTGTTCCTTTTTTTAGGGGGCTAAAATACATTTTGATGGTACCCCTATCCATGGCAGTACATATCGCTCTATTCAAAGCCACCAGACGCCTTTGACAAAAACTATAATTTTAACTTGCAGAACACAGGAGTTGCTACCGCTGCCTCAATCAATTAGTTAGAACCAAAGTCACACAATAACACAAACTTTGGTTCACCATAGTTTGTGTTATTGTGCAACTTTTTGATCCGACCTAACAGAGTCCACAGCAGTACATTGCTTAGCTTCCTGTCAGCTTCTCCAATCGTTGGGCCATAACGACCCACATCCAAGTTACTGTACTGCACTGAAGCAACATAGTCGTACAGAAACCTACGTCAGGTCACGTCAGATTTAGAAAGACTTGGGGGAAAAAAAACATTTTAAAAACATACTTTGACTAAAATGTGAATGTTTGGATTGTAACTAAAAAGGAACACTACTGGGAAGCTACTGAATCATATAAAAAATCATGTTTAATTTCAGGCTCTTACAATTCTTACTGTGTTGTATTGATATTGCTGTCAACTTCATCTGTTCACTGTGACCGTTTAAAAAAAATGAGGACTCTGATTGTTCTCGTCATCTCCCTCTCTAATTTCCTCCAGCACCAGAGCCCACTTACATCTATCCCTCCCATCAAAACCATCTTGCCCACATCCATGCATGCGAGTGACAGCTATATTCTCCTGCGGCCCCCAACAGTGTTGTGGCAGCTTCTGAGCCTCGTGAACCAACAGCAGGGGGGCGTTCAATTGAAGGAGCGCTAATTATCACTAACCACCCGCTAGGAAGAGAGCCCTGGCATATCTTTATCACCGTGGTCATAAAAGCTATCTCTGATTATCATCAGGACATTAAGCTGACAAGATATCTGGAATAGGCTGATTACTCAACGTGATGAGACTTCGAGTGAATGCACTCATTCGGAAGGAACTTTGGCAGGAAACTTAGCAGAGAACATAGATCGTGTTCCTTCATGATCCATGCAATTAGGGTGCTTTAAGGATGTCCCAACAAAAGCCACAGTATATTTAATGCTCTCTCCTCCTGGACCCCAGCTAAAGAGGATATGATACTTTACACTTTGTTTTCTGGACAACAAAGAATGAGCAACAGGTCTGAAATCCAGTTTAATTTCCCGGTCTAGAGTTCAGGAAGCCACGACGGGGGCGATTAGAACTTAAAGCCAGGTCTATAAAAGGCTAATGTGGGTATCAAAACCTCTTGAAGATAGCCCTCACAACATAATAGATTTTGACGATTCTTATTTTCTTGATTAATCAGATTATCAATTAGTGCCGATCTTTTTTGGTCTGAATGGTAGTCCAAATGCCAAAAGATATTCAGTTTAATGATATAAAACGGAGAAAAGCAGCAAATCCTCACATTTGCAAATGACGCTTTGGAATTTTTGCTTGAAAATATACTCAATAAAAATAATCATTGAATTAAATAATTAAAATAGTTGCCACTTAATTTTCTATCGATCCTCTAACCGATTAGACGCCTAACTGTTTCACCTCCAGTTGACGCAGACATATCTGAGTTAATATTGGCCAATAATATCTTTAATAAAAAACAACAGACACTGACAGGTTAAAGCAGTAAAAGCCCATGTGTAATTCATTAGACTAATTATGGTGGCTTCCTCAATTACATGGCTTACTGGCGCATCTAAATGGAACGAGCAACCGTTAATAATATTAGTTACCCCTATATGCTTTGCAGCTGTGACATGACAAAATGGTCGACATGAAGGAAGCATATTTAACAGTGTTTGTGTAGTTTTTGCATCACTAAAAAAAAACAGTGTGCATTTATTTTACCTTCATATGCAGTAAATGTTGAGTGATTTGAGAGAAATAGCATGACGACAAACACTCCTTACAACAATTATTCATGTGTATTACAGTATCTGTTAGTGTAAAGAATATAAGATCAAGTTCTTTGGCTGAAGGCCCCCACAATGGACTACATGGTAATTTAAATATCAAACTTGAGGGGTTACTTTCAGTAGGAATTGAAACATTTCACTAAACTAAGGAGTAAATCTCATCAGCATCAGTGAGACAATATGCAGGCAGCGTGCTTCTACCAAAATCTAATAACGTTTGTGATTGGCTGTCTAACGTTATACGTCGTAGAGGCATGCGGAAAAAAACTCTACGTTACGCACAGAGCCTGGGCTGGCATAGTAGGAGCTGAAATATAAAAATATTTGTGCCACAATGTTGTAATTTCTTTTTATTTTATAAAATTTGTATTGAAAAAAATATTGTTTAGGAACAGGTATTGAAGTCACGGTATTGGTCTCAGTACCGGTATTGCATATTTTTTAACGATACCCAGCCCTAAGACAAACACTGTATTATGATTCACCATATTTAAATAAACCCACAATGTGATTCCAATGACAGGCGATGAACAATAAATATTCATATATTCCCCTTGGTCTTGGTTCATTTAGTCCAGTCAACTATTGAAATCAAAAACGTAATAAACTGAATTTCATTCATTCAATTTCATTGCAGCAGCTTGTACCTCTGATGATGGTCATAGCGATGCCTCTTTGGGTCAAACTCTCCTCCCACGTCTACAACGATGTCACACTCTGCCAGCTGTGCCGGGTCCCTGGTCCGAATGATCTTGGCATCCTGTGCAATGAATAGAATGTTTTTTAGACCTGCAATCATCTATCATTGTGCCATAGTTAAATACAGTTTTTTTTTTTTTTTTTTTTTAAACTTCTGTTGTAATTTGTATTTAGATTAAAGCAACACTAAAAAACTTTTCCCGCTTCGGTCCCCGTACAGGTTGGACAAGTCCGCTTCCAACCTGTAGGGGGACCGAAGCGGGGAAAGTTCTCTAGTGTTGCTTGTGTGGCATGTTTAGAAAATAATTAAACAGTCACAAACGTTATACCCCTAAAGGGGTAGGCATATGTAGGAACACGATTATAGTGGTTGTACACTAAGATGTTTTTGTTATTGCATTTTCTCTTAAATTGTAAAATGTATGATTAGGTCTGTTTATCTTCCTGGGAGCTCCATCTATCTGTACAGCAGCACCCCCATTTGGAGTGTTATAAAATTACATGGGATGTGGGACAGAAACATAAAAGATAGAAGTTCTCCAAAAATACGCCAATGCTGAGTAAAGAAACAGGTTTCATCAACATGGTTTAAACTGAAGTAGAATCGCAACAGACTACTTCAACAGCAGCAGTTAAAGGAACAATTCAGGCACCCATCTGGCTCCCATCATCTCTCTATCATCTCTCTATAATCCACTATCGCAGCACACTAAACCTACCTTATATTCAGGTAGCTGACGGAGGAAGAAACAGGCGAGAACTTCGTCACAGTGAAAGGTGCCGTTGTGAGTTCCGATCGTTTTGCTCATGTTTTCAGTGCAGAGCCTCTTCGGTTGACTTGACATGTATCGTGGTGCTATGCGAGTAACGTCCACAGAGAGTATACAACGGCAGTACGCTCCGGAATTTAACAATCGTAAAGCACTTGTAGGTTTGCCTAAGTTTATTTGAGACGTGATTTTTGTTAAATTTGCGTTAATTGCTATGCGTACACGCCACATTCAAACACGATTTTACACGAGAGGGGCTGGTGACGGACAGATTTGGCAGCCGGACCGGATATGGTGCGCCTGTTTTGTGAACCAGAGAAACTCCCTAGAGACCTTGTTTGTTTGTTTGTTTTTACATTACATTTTGAATAAGTACATGTGATAATAATTACATACTTAAATTGAGTTGAAGCCCGAAATGTTATCTATGAAAGATTTTTTTGCAAAGTGCAATAATTCACTCGTTTAATAGAATGCTTCTGTAGGCTGACAGCAGAGGGCGCTAAAGGCATGTAAAATAACATCTCAAACCCTCACATGGAGAGTTGTTTTAATATATCTTTTCATTTCTACAGTACTGTACAGTATGTAAAACTATGAACACATTGAGTAAGGAGTTAATAGCTTAACAAAAACCTCAATTAAGTAGCCTAATGATATGATTTTCAGAGTTACATATCAAATCAGGGGGGGAAAGAATAATACAATGATCTGCATAGTAACCGGGTAAATTGGGAAACTGCTTGCGGCCCCAGACCCTCAGGGGTCCCAAAGGCTCCAGGTTCACTGTGGCAATGTGTTTGTTTTATTGTCCTTAACTGCACATGAAACAAATATTTGTTTATGCACTGCTAAAGCAGAATATGCGATTAAAGGCCTACATGCGATTAAAGGCAGTTCATGTAGGCTATTGTTGGCTAATCTAGAGGCCATGTTTCAAAGTCATTTTAAAAGCATTATTCGGCTAAAAATTAACCTTAAGAGAACCTTTAGGGAACGTTCCCTGAAGGTTATTTCAAGGTTCTACAAAACTAACCTTTACAGAACCTTTAGGGAACGTTCAGACAAGGTTAGCTGAAGGTAAAAAAAATGCGATTAAAGGCCTACAGGCAGGTCATGTAGGCTATTGTTAATATAGAGGAAATGTTTCAAAGTCGTTTTAAAAGCATTATTAGGCTAATTGTGCTTATGCGGTTGCTAAAAAGTGTGCATTTAATTATAGTGGAACTATAGTGATCAGTTAAATGCAAATATAGGCAAAAGACTGCAACGTTGGAATTGGGTTAATATAATACATCCATTGTTGGGATCATTAGGAGGGTCGGACTCAGCTGTCAACCCAACTCTCGTTCTCGCGGTATTACCTTCAAGGTTTATTGACAAGGTAATTAGCCAGATGGGACCCCTGTAGTAGTCAGGCAGAAGAGGCACCACGGCTTTCAGTCTTTTCTTGTGTGACCCTACGGAGCGATCAGTGTAAACAATCAGTCGTTGCATTCAACAACACCGAGCCTGCTAAAGGTAGGTTTTCCTATTACAGTAATTGTTGCAGAATCTGTTTCCTGCATGGCACTATTCATCGATCCCTGCGATGCTGGGAATCCTGTTCATTGCGAATGCACCAGTCTGATATTGTGTGCATACATTGCAGCACAGGTAGATACTATGAGTTTTATAGATGCAATTTCTGTCTTTCGGGACAATGGGGAGTCTTTCAAGGCCACACGATTTGAATCAGTAGATCTAGTCGTAGAACATTTGGTGCGATGTAAGTCAAATGTAAAACCGCCAGGTGACGCTGTAGGTTAGTCATTCTGCTGAGCTGTTCGGCTTGGTCGCATATACCAGCTAACCAAGCACGTTAACTCTTTATTTCAGCTTAATTAAATCTATACACATTGATTTTAAGGGGGCTTCCATTTCCCTTTGAGTGTGAGGTTGTAGGGTTTCTCTTGAAAAAGACGGCCAATCTACTTCTTGTAATATCCCGACATGGACTGCATTTTTATATCGCTTTTTGCGTTAAAAGTTAAAATGTTGCCAATAGATAGAAAAAGTGGTTCGAGTTTGACATGCTGAAACAACAAAACGTTTATAGAATCAATGTTGGTCAGCATTTTTATTTTTTGGTTTACGAATAATTAGATTGTAAGATTAAAAACTAGCTAAAGTTAATTAATTTATTCCAATTTCCACCATTTTTAATTTATCATTTATCCTATTTATAATCCCAGGCTTCATGAGTAAATACATCAGGTATTTATTTATTTTTGTATGCATTTGCCATTAGGGCCTTATAGCCCTGATCAGCACCATGGACAGCGCACACAGAAACAAGGCGTAACTGGTGATGTTGTACATTGGATCTTTTTTTTTATGTTGGCTACTTGTTTTTGAGGCAACAATAGTCTTTTTCACTTGTCATTTATATCGTATTCTAAATGTGCCATCACTTCCATCACAGCTTTGTAACAAATGATAATTTGCCTCTTTACTGTAGCTGAATTAATGACTCCTAATACTGGTAATATGTGATCCAGTCAAGTGGGTAATTAGCATAACTCTGTGTAATTGGTGACTGGTATTCCTCTAGAATACAAATTTAGGAAACAATGCCACTACCTCTTATTATTCTGAATATATTATGCAAATTAGGAAAAGATCATCTTATCTTTAACAAGTGATGTGTGTTGACAGAACATTGCTGGACCTAAACAGCTGCCAAATAGAACATACACGTGCAAAGACAGAAGAAAAAAAGTCGGAGACAGACTTACAAGTTAAGGTCAAGAAAAGATAAATGTGAGGGGTCAGAAAAGGAAAAACTTTGACTCACGACCTTGATTGCATAGTATTGAGTACAATAGAATTACAACAGAACAATGGCACCCATCAGGGATGAAGCACAACATAAATAACTTAAACAAATGGGAACTTTCTTCAAGAAGGTACCTCATTTACAAATAACTTTAAACTTATCGGACTGTTATTACAAATTAGGTTAAACATAGATGGACTATTTTTGTTTTCTTGTGAAATATAGTTATCTCTGTTATGTCTTCAGGCGTGTAGAAATCCTTCAAAATGAAATAATCAGAGAGGGGAAAATCACGTTTTAGTGCTGCTGTTAAGAATCAAGAGATATCCGGTTTCTTTTGTATTTGCTTTGTGGGGTACTCTAGCTGCCCCTTTTCCCAAAAATTGAATGAGTCATGGTCACAGGCAAACTGAAATAAACAAGCCTGAAGATAATGTCTCAGCCAGCCTCCCTCATCGCTAACCAGCCTGCACTGCATCAGACGGCCAGCCAGCCCCCCATTGGCTCGCCCCATACCATGAGATACTGTTGTGGGTGATGACCGAGAAAACGTCACACTGCCTGTGATTTTCCCTGCTGCTTCCAGTTTTACACACAGCGATGATGGTAAATGAACTCGCCCTGGCTTTCTTTAAAAGGAAGAGCAAAGCACCGTTCAATCAAAAAGTCAATTATTTGCTACAGGGCAAGTATATGTCACATTCCCCTGAGTTATAACACTGCAGTGGCTGCAGAAGGTATGTTGTCTTGGTTGTGGATGTGAAATACTAAACTGAAAAACAATAATATGACAATTATGGTTTTGTGAGGAAACATACACAATATAAAAAAAGAAATGAATTACTGTATATTGAAATAAATGCCCATTACTTGTGCTCAAGCAGTGCATTAATTTCTTATCACTGGATATTGATTAAAGGAACAGTTCACTGCAAAATGAAAAAAAAAAAACATATTTTTCCTTTTTCCTGTAGTGCTATTCATCCATCTAGATTGTTTTGGTGTGATTTGCCCAGTGTTGGAGATATCGTCCGTAGAGAGGTCTGCCTTCTCTCCAATATAATGGAACAAAAAATACATTTGAAAAAGTCACAGTGATGTCTCTTCCCAGAAATCATAACCCGGTTACTCAAGATAATCCACAGACCTGCAGGTTCATGTAGGAATTATTTTCTTTCTACCAAACTACACCTGCCAACCGAATCACCGCCCAAAAAGGAAACGTAATCAT
The DNA here is from genome assembly GCF_004354835.1 of Perca flavescens. NCBI lineage: Eukaryota > Metazoa > Chordata > Actinopteri > Perciformes > Percidae > Perca > Perca flavescens. Next base: position 19,870,759 of record NC_041334.1, on the reverse strand, counting down.
GGACGAGTGGCTCGTCCTTCTTGGCTGAGCTCTAACTGTAGGTAACCAATATTTATGTTATAGTTTAGCTGAGCGTTAGGCAGTACCCACCAGAAAAAACGCGATTATGCGATCGCATAATTCAATGCATAATCAACCAAAGTCCGCATATTTATGCAGGGGCCGCATTTTTTCAAATACGCCCCACTTTCACCGCATAAATTGCCAATTTACGCGCAGAATATGCGGGGCTTGCATGATTTTATAATCCCCGCAGTTTCGTTGCAAAAAAGTCACATATATTTTAGCAGAAAGTTGAAAAATGTTGCATTTATAATAATATGCATTGTTTATTATTGCATAAAATTGCATAAATATCCCGCATATTCCATTGCATTTTTTAAGAAAACGTGCCGCATAATCAAGGATTTTTGCCCACAACAATCACAAAGGAAGGACTGGTTAGGAGGACGCCATTAACGTTTACATCTCGCTCTGTCACAAGACACTCGTCCATAAGTACGCTTTCTCGGTGATAAGGTTAGCCGGTGTAGTTCAATAAAAATAAAATATTTCCTACGCAAAACTGCTCACAACCGGGTCTGTGGATTATCAAGTATCATTATATTAGAGAGAAGGAAGACATCTCTATGACCGATATCTCCAACACTGGGAAACTCACACCAAAACAAACTAGATTGATAAATAGCACTACAGGTAAGAGGAAAAATATGTATTATAAATATGTATATTGGGGTAAACTGTCCCTTTAATGATTACACAAATTAGAGAAATTGTATCTCTTTATTATTATAAAAGTTCAATCAGTTGACATAACACTAAAGTAAAAACATTTATAGACATAGGATTATGGAAATTAATAATGCTTTCAAATGACGGTAACATTATGACCATATAATGAACAAAATTCCACCTTTTGGTTATTTTATCACATAAGATTTACTTTCAATGCCTCTACATGGTATTTCACATAATTAGATGAATGCATCACATTAATTGAGAGAATCCATAAATGTAATTCTTGATTTTACACATTTTGGTTGTCTCATCCTCACCGCCAAGTGCGCTAGCTGTTGTAATGAATCTCCTTTGTCAACCCTGAGGCGTCACACATTTTTTTTATTGTTAGGTTTCACATTTGTGCATTTTAGAAAATGTCAGTTTAGTGCTTCTGCTTTCTTGTCCCGCACCCTGAGAGAAAAAGTTCATTAACATGGACTACTTCCCCACAACAGATCTAATGAGATACAAACTGATCTCCCTGCAGCCAAAAGAAAAGACCCTCAAAACAACAACCTAAAAAATGGTCTGCATAATTATTAACACTTCCCCTGTAACAGCTGGTGATCCTCTACACTCAAGGGCATTTGGGAAGTGTATTTAATCCAATGATAATTTTGAGCATGGTTTACTCATATTATCACTTTAATTGCTACGTGTGCTGTACAATTAGGCTGTCACCAATTACATGGCTGTAGTTTACTAGCCTGTCTAAGCCTTTGGTTCCCTCTAATAGATGCCCTTTATCAATGCATGCAAGTGAAACCATCAAGATGTACACTAATGGATCTTTCAATGACAAAATTAATTAATTATATGTGTTGAAGTAGAGTGGTGCAGGATAATGCTGAGCCATGCTGTACACAAACATATATATATATATATATATATATATATATATATTGGAGCTAAATGGAAGCTCTAACATAGAGTAGGGACAGTAGGTGATGTTGCCAATGAAGGTGTGTGTTAGTGTGTGTGTGTGAGTGAGTCCACATGTGGGTCCATCCATTAGAATGCAGAGTGCGTCTTCCAGTGTGAGTCACCCCCTCACAAACTCCCCTCCCCTTCCTCCTCCCCACCCATCCACCCACCTCAACCACCAGCAGCATCTAACTGCAGTCACCTCCTAATATTACGCCTCTGACTTCACACCGACCAACTGAGGATTCTGTTTCTACGGCAACACGCTCCAGACTCCTCCTTCGGCTCATCCCCAGCTCCCCTCCCGTCCCTTCGTTCCTCCACCCCCGCTTCCCGGCACAAAACCATGTGACTTTCAGGAAGGTTTCTCCAACCTCCCCTTTATTGTTATTAACCCTCTCCTGACCGGACCGCTGCCAGAGGCTCTCCACAGCAGGCTGCCTGGCTGGCTGCTCGCCTCTCAGAGGTTTCAAAGGGAAATCAGACGCATCGCTAATCTCCCTGGAAGATCAAAGCAGTGCTTGATCTAAATGTTGGATTTGCATATTTTAGAGTACTCAGAATGAGTCAATATGGTTCTTCACTTGTCTGGGACACATCTTGTAACTTTCAACAAGAGAGTAAAAAGCAGCAATAGTCAATATGTTCATATTAACAATGGTTCATAACAGGGATGTCACGAGAACCGATACTTGCGATACCTTTCGGTTCTAAAATGACAAAACACCGACAATGCCCATTTTTTTGAAGCACCGTAAGCACCGTGAGCGCCGATGCCAGTGTTAGCAGCATCGGTCCTGCGCCTCTCCTGGAACTGATGGGGGCAGTATACGCTTCAGAGTGTTCCTGTCGATACATTCAGAAGTAGGATGTCATGAATAAACCAAAGTCACGCTCTTCTTCTTCCGGTCCATGGGACATATCTTTTGAAAAAATATGAAAGATAGTCAACGGAGATAAATTCTATCCGACCTAAAAAACAGCATGTTCACTGCAAACTCACGGTCCTTTCTTTCCGATTCACAGCCCCCCTCTCTTGGCTTAAAATAACTCACCGTTGTCGGCTACGGACGCTGAACAGGCTACACGTTGTAAACAGCCGTGGCCGCTTGCCTGGTCCTTCGGTAACGTTTGCTAGCAGTTAGCAGGGTTAGCATGGCGGCGTTAGCCAGAACCAGTCGGGATCACTTTACTGGCTATGTCTCAATTGTTTTTGCGAGTAACCAACTCGGGTACTCTATAATTCAATGCCCGTCACTTCTAGCCGTGATGAATTAGCCTGAAGCTAATGCTTATCTACCTGTTCAGGAGGAAATTAGCCAACTCTGCGTCCTTTTGGGCTCTAACCTGTCTCCATCTTTCAAATACATCTCCAATATTTACCCGGGGTTTGTTACGCCTCTGGTCACGCAACTGTTAGAAACACTGTTTTGTTTGTTGTTGTTTTTTCCTTCAAAACATTGAGTATTGTAAAAGTTAACGTTATTGAACTCATTGTATTGTTTATGCAATTTTTGATAACTGAGTTAGAAATAGTTTCTTTTGATTTGCACACTGTGTAAGCCTATATCATGGGTATGATTCAATTTTAAACGTGACAGATTTAATATCCCAATCTGTCAGTGCTGTTGGTGTTTTCAATTGCACACCTTCTGAAAGAAGATGGCATGATTTGAAGCGGTTCACTGTTTTTGCAACGTTTTTGTAGAAAGGAGCCAATTGTATGCATATTACCTAATTTAAATACCTGCACATGGCACAGAAGCACAGAGTCGCTATTTGCTTGGCAGGGCAGGTGAGGGGTGAATTTTACCCTTTGCGGGTGCTTTGAAAATTACACGGTTTCTTTTTGTCTTATTTGTGCAGGTTTAACGGCCGCAAAAGCAGTGCAATCCTTTTCTGAATTTGCCCCACACTGTACTCTACCTGCTCTGCATCAAAGAGCAGACGGACACAGTTAGCGACTCGCTGGTGAACCTAGTAGAGCAGCCCGTGAGCCAGATATTTCCTCACCAGTTGGTTGAGACCGAAACCTGTGCTGAAATGAGAGTGAATATTTGACTTAGATGAATCAGGTGGCGAGAATTACCACTCTTTTAAATGCTAATATTGTTCCATGCTTACTGGAATTGGATACTGATGTTCTTTTCAACTTCAAAGCTAATAATATTTCAGTGTTGTTTTCATAGCTTGTTTTCACATATGTAGAGATAATGTAAATGTGCACACACAGAAAGATGCACACATTTGTTTTATCCAACAAGTTTTCGGTCAGTTTTCTATAATGACGTCTTCTTTCCAATCCTGAGTATGTGGTGCTGTAATGCAGTCAAGGTTAAAAGGATGAAAGGCATCAAACATCCTTCATAGAGTTTTTAAACGGAAAGAGGGACCTTGGCGTCCGACGGTGATCTCACCTGATCGTTACCTCATTGGCTCAACTGTTCCCTCAGCATCCTGTTGGGAGATATGTTGGTTGTATATGTGTGTGCACACGCCTGAACACGCGTGTGTGTGTGTGAATGAATGAACTTTATGAATGAAAACTCTTCTTCCTGAGCTGCAGACAGGAGGTGAGATCATCTTGTTGAAATGGAGAATCCCCCCGCCCACCAACCCCCTTTACCCGCCCACCAATACTGGTTGGCGCCAATCTTAATGAATCCCATCAGTGGGCAAAACGCAATGTAGAGGCAACCTGATTGATGACAACACCGTCCAATATCAGCTTCCACCGACTCAGAGAAAGGGATCACTCCATTGTGTTTATTCACACAGAGACATACATTAGCACACACAAATATAGACACACACTTAGCTGCCTTGTTTCATCAGAAATCTGAAAGACTTTATCTGGTATTCTGCTGTTGTTTTTCAGTCAATATGATGTTGGAGCAAAGTGTTAATTATCTTTGCTTTTTTTGTTCACGTTCTCTTTAGGAACAGAGTTGAGTGGATTTGATGATTGGCCACCTATTGAGCAGTGTGTGAGCCAAAGTGACAATGAGTAACACAAGGGGCTCTCGATGAGGATCCATAAATAGGCTCTCCAGAGAGCCAGAAGCTGCCCTCCCCCTCGTTCCCTGCACCCAACCAATCACACACACATACACACACCTCTACCTTCCCCCTTAACCGGACAGGGACAATCTGTGACCATTTGGCACCGGGCCTTTCACAACATACAGTACACTCACAGTCAAAGGCATGTGAACACACATGCACACATGTCATTCCTCTTGACATCCTTCACTGCTGGCTTCTGTTAATTCCCTCCCACAGATTATGAGGCGTGTTGCCAAACAATGCAGCATTTTACATCAGCCATTCGGTGGGATACCACCAAGTGTTGTACAGTCATTCCTTCAATAGTCCGATTGAAGCTTTGCAGTTCTAATTGTGCACATTTTCTCTTAAATTACAAGATTGCATCTTTGCATGTATGCAGCGGTTATGTAACGTTACAGGAGAACGCACGTAGTTCCTTCTGAATCCACTGTGTAGTCTTTGAAATCAACGGGAGTCCCACTGAATATATATATTTTTAAAAGCTGTCACATTTTGTAGATTTGAAGTTTTTATTTGATAAGGAATGATACCCCTGCAGCATTCATTCTGTGCTTGTTTCTGCTGGAGTAACCACAACAGAAGCAGAAGCTGTGTTGGTGGACATCAGAGGCAGCTGCATGGACCCTCAGAGGACTGAACATCCCTGACGAAGAGCCATCCTGCAACTACAAGCACCAATAAATAAATCATGAAGAAAGTTTTATGAAAAAGATAGAAATAGAACAGAGGATGTGCTGCTCCATTCAGACCGCCTTAAGACAGAATTCTAGATATGGATGGCATAAAATAGCAAGAATGATTAAAGCCGCTGATTTTTTTGCCCACTATTTCTATTTCATGTGATATTAAAACCAACTTTAAACATTCATAAACCACATTTTTGGCAGGAGTTCCTTGAATATTAATTTGGAAATTTGAAGAGGATGTTCTATTAGATTGTGAAATTAAAATACAAGCATCAGGTCCTCTGTCAAAATTTATTTTAGTAATGCAATAATTCTCCGACCGTGTCTATTGAGATGGTTGTTAGAGTATGCTGTAAAAAAAAAAGAAAAGAAAAGGTAGTTAAACATTTAATTACTTTCATAAAACGGGCCCATTATTACTTTGCTGTTGTTCTCGGTTTCCCCTTGTTGGATATGAAATTGTAGAGTTATAATAAACCTCTTGTTTTGGGGCTTCTGTATCTCTCCACCACAGAGAGAAACATGATACAAAATACTCAGACAATCTTATTTTGCTTTGGCAAGTCTTGTGCAGGCAGAAGGCAGAGTGACTCAAAAAATGAATAAATGAAAAGAGAAGCAATCTATTTTTCTAAGTGTATTTTCAGTAGAGATGTCAAACTCAGACAGTGCAATGATATTTTTTCATAAAGCTAAGCAGAGAGAAGAAGAAAAGGGGGAGGTTTTGAATACTTGTGTATTGTGCAGGTTTGTCAGTCTCACATGGTTGGTCTGTGTGCACTAGTTAGGGTTTCCCCCGCTGCAGCGCGATGAGGTCATTGTTAGGGTTTAAGCCCAACACGAACTTAATCTGGGAGATAAGGGCTGGATTTGGATTTAGCTCTCAAAAAGGGTCATGTAGCTAGTAAATACACAGCTCAGACATGGGATGCCCAGCTGTTCCACAAACTCACATCTTCCTCTGTGTCAGCCAAATAGTTTGACTCTTGGAAGATTCTCCCGTGTCATACACTGATTTCATCATGATCTCCCAGTTGGCCTGTAGAGTTACACTGGCATCCACAGGACTTCTCTGACTTATTGTGAGAGCTGTGTGATTGTCCCATTTTCTTTTGTATTGTAGCCTACATACTTAAAGCTCCATATGATGATTTAGTTTCCATTTCCTGTGAAATGGCTAAAAAAAAAAATGGAATGGTTGTTCAGTTTTGATGTGTTTAAATGCACACATTGTGTCTTAAAAGCTGGTAAAAGAAGGCAAAAAAATGTTTAATTAGTATTTATTCTGATATCTCTAGTATTACACACTAAAAGCTTTTGTCAGTGATTTATAAATTTGGTTGTAGACAATGTCATAAAATGTAATTTTGATTTCTTTATTTGAGGACTTTAAGTAGGCGAGTTTTGTTTAAAAAATATATAGGCAGCATTCTGAATTTCGTTTATATGACTTTGTGGTGTGCATGTGTATGCATAGTTTTATGCATGACACAATAATAAAAATCTCAGTCATGCATGTATGATGGCAGGAATACTAGGCCTTGGAAGTAACACCTTGAATAATAATTTAATCAGGAACCCCTGAAAATGAGATCCTGGTGGTATTTTCGAACACAAAATAAGATTTGTGATGAAAGATGACAGTTGTTTAAATGAGTGTAATATTTGATTTCATTCAGGTTAATTAAAGTCGCTAAGGGAAACAAATCACGCTTGGGGAAAGTCCCATTTAGGTCCTGTGCTGTCCCACTCTCTCTATCTCAGAGAAATGGGTCAGTAGAGATTGGAGAGGAAGGGTAGGCTACTAATAAAAAAACGATCTGCCGTCCTTCCTTCATGTCCCCACTGTGGCAGACGGGGTAGTGCTAACAGATTATGCACCAATTACACTTGATACAGACGGCGTTAATGGGGTTTGAAGGGATTTACATGGCGCTGTCCAGTCAAATGCTGCATGCTTTGGGGATGACATCATTTTGATCACCTCACACACCGACTGACCCCCTACCTCCCTGCCTCTAGAGTAGCCTCACTCGCTCATAAAGCCGTTTACCTGCGGTTGTCCCGTGTCTCACCGGACTGAGTTCGTCACGGCACATTTCTCCTCTGATAGGACACCGACGCTGCTTCCCTCCCACCCTCCTCTCCGTGTTTACTATATGTGAGATAGGCCGTATAAATCCCTGAGTGTGCGCAGATCGCATCCTCAGAGAATGGAAAAGGAGGAGGGAGGAGGTGTAGGAACAGGAAAAACAAGCGAACCGAAGGAGCGTAGCTGTGTCTACTGCTCACTGGGATAAACGCACGAGAAGACGCAGACTTCCAGTCAGGGCGGAGAAACATCCGAGAGGAGGAGGAGTGAGCGTGGATGCTGACTATACCGACAAACCCATAAAGGAAGAATTATTAGATGGTTGTTATTAGAATCAATCATAAACTATAAAGTGGAATAAGCTTTTGCAGTCACCAGCGATGGACGTCAGCTGTCAGCACTGAGGTAGGAAACGTTGGTTTTACATTTAGGACGTCGGCGTGATAAGAAGGTATCTGTAGGCTACAAGAAGAAGGCAGGGCGTCTGTAGCTGATTTCATTCCTAAATAACGCATCCTGTCCTTTTATTGTTGATTTATTTAAACTGCCTAGTGTTTTTGACTGTAAGTTCAGTGGTGTGTCAGTGGTGAAACCGGGATCTTAACCGCAGCAGGAGGTGCAAGGAGAAGCGATGATGCGCGCAAGAAACCCCTCCGACACATCCACAATGCACTAGGCTGTGACGGACCGTAGCCTGCTCCCGCAGCAGATTACTCGAAATAAATCAAGTGAGAGCCGGAGCAGGACTATTAGCAGGCAGAATCAGTCGGATGTGAATGATTATTCCAGATTTCAGACACCAGATGTGTCTCAGTTGTTTGCAGAAAATGATAATGATGTTTTGGTTGATGCGTCCTCCAGGCTGTGTCTGTCTTGTTTTGGACTATGATTTCTCTCCTCCTATTTTTATGAATTATAGATGGGTTTTATTACATACAGCTATACTGTATCACGGCTGATGGCTCATACATCAGATGCCAGGCACATTACTTTTTGTGAGACTAATTGTCACAGTAGGGTGGTCGATATAAGTAGTCTTAATAGCATGTTAATACATTTAGGCTTAGTAATTTGACTCAAATTGACCTTCAAACTGACATAGGATATGGATAGCAAATGAAAGCTACTCTTCACAATGACTAGATGATAACTTGGAAACTGATCCAGCTCCATGTTTGAGATTTTTTTTTGTAGAGAAAACACGTTTGTTTCGTCTTATATGTTGTAGCTACAACAACACAACGATGCAGGTACTGTGAAGGGTTTCGATTTGTATCATTATTTTACAAAGAAGGTAAAACCTGTCACCTCTTATAGCCATGCTTGTCAGAGATATAGGAGGAGTGGATCACTTAAAAAGGCCCTGACAAGAAATAATGCATTTTCATTCTCCGCTGAGAGTGTATATGCTGCTGTCCTTGGAGAAATGACAAGCTTTGAAGAGGCTTGCAGAGTTCTCGTTATTATACAGCCATCATTTGATCTCATCCATTTTAATACACCAGTGATGTTGCTCCAGCTGTGGCACCATTGTCTATAAAGCATTTGGTTTGTCACATACTAAGCCAAAAGTAATACTGTATGTAATATTCTGTAAGATGTAAGGAAATTACTTAATTGAGGTACTGCGATGCTTTAGCACCTATAAGGTTGCCAAGTTAGCCTTAGAGAGGGGGTCTGAATATTTGCTGTACACCTCATCAAAGGTAGTGCTGAACTGAGGCTTTCTCTGATTAATGGTCCAGACAGGCTGGTCTTTTGTCCTCTATCCACATGTCCTGAATCATGTTTTACATTCTAGTAGCCTATTGATTTCATATCTTCAGATAGCCGACATCATGACTCATAAGTTAATGTCATTGCTCTGACCACTATGCACATGCAGTGACAACCACTCTTATCTTCACCTAGGCTATATTTAATTTGACAAATAAACAATGATTTGGATTTGATTTATAGCAATTTTCCTCTTCTTTTTCTCTCTTTCTCTCGCACTATGCTTGGTCTTGTCCATGCTCCCAGTTCTCTACTTGTTCTGACGACCAGAGGCCCTCATGGCGCTTATTCATGAACCTCGTGTCCCCTCTCCTTCTCTCTCCGGCTTCAACTCACCCCTCTCTGATCCTCCATCCTTTCGCCGCCTCGATGACGAAACACCCTGCACCCCAGAAATGGACCTTACCCCGACCCAGTGTGTCCTTCGCAACGTACTCTCCATAGACACAGGAGGTGCTGTCGAGCCCGGGGGTGGAGGAGGAGAAGAGCAGACTGCTGGGCACAACCAGACACCAGGCGAGGAACAACAGGAGCACTTTGCCAACAGTATCCTGAAGCTCCACGAGCATGATAGGAGTCCAGGAAGGACAGAGGGAGAGGGGCAGGAGATGGAGAGCAGTGCAGTCAGGTGCCAGGTGGATGACGCCAGGCTACAGTGCCAGTCTACCGGAGGGGGAGGAGGGTTTCTGGAGGGGTTGTTTGGGTGTCTGCGGCCTGTCTGGACTATGATTGGCAAGGCTTACTCCACAGAGCACAAACACGGCCTTGATGGTAAGTCTACACACACACACACACACACACACACACACACACACACACACATCTACACACACTGGCATTAATGGTTGCTAATAGTTTTCCAATAAAAGCAAGCATCAGCTCCCACTTAATTCCAGTCTAAAGCTTTGATATGCTAATTACATGATTGTCTCTCCCAGTTTAATTACATTAAACAGTTGGTAGAAAAATGACTCCCACAAAGGCCATGTTGTAAACAAACACTTGCGTTGACGTGAAAGAGCTGCAGCCAGAGAGAGACTCTATCAAAGCTGCAAAGGGCTTATTTTCCCCTGATATTTTCCCCCATCCCTTCGCTTGCTTGTGCCCACCCCACCTTTCCCCACTACCACCCCATAATGAAACTAGCTCCCTGTGACGCTGTGTTGTTTATGTCTGCAGCCACTACAATAGCGCAGAGTTCCCCCTGGGACTCCTCTGCCAAATCTGCTCCATGAATTATGCATGGCCACTCTCTGACCCTGCGCCTCTCATCTCTATTAACGCAAACCTGACACACACACATATATGTGAGCCCAAGGATGACTGCACGCACACAAAAACCCATCCACAAATAAAAACACCTAATATCAAGCACTGCCATGAACACATAAAGTACATAAAGATGCCAAAAACAAACTTGATAGAATAAATACAGCATCGCACATCAGGCTTAAAGGTGGCAGATATTTATGTCTTCTTGTCTTTATAGCCTTCTGATATTTTTTTACACGTTTGACTTCCACACTTCCCCTCCGCTCCCCTCCTCCTTTCATCTATCATTGTCTCCTTTCCTCTCCTTTTCACCCGGTGCTGTTATCACTCCCAGCCCATCTGCACCTCGCTGCTCCCCTCCTTCGTGCAGCATCACAGGGAGTCACACACACTGATGAGAGCAAAACGGATAATATGAAAGTGACATAAATAGGGGTAGTAACTGAATGCCTGCCTACCATAACACAATGCTCTAGTCTTAAGCTTTGATTGGAAGACACAATGTAGCACAATAGAAAGCAGGAAAATCGTCTGTCCTTTATTTAAGGTTGAGAAGAACTGTGTGGTGCTTGGAAATTTCCTCCTTTTTTTCAGATCAAATAAAGCAGACCTGACAACATTCTGGCGGATCAGATGTGGCCTTATGTCTTTACTGTGGGACATTTAAGGGACTTATTAGAGACTGAGTCTTCAATCTATCACCATAGAGCATGAATCATTTATATCACCCTTATTAATATGATAAATGTGTCTAAATCGTCTTTCCGCGAGTCAGGAACAGCAGCAAAGCAGGCTGTATATTTTCTCTATATTAACAGTCTGTCTTCGGCCACATGGACCCCTTCCGACCCGTGGGGAATCTGCCTCCCTTCTTTTCTCTTTACACAAACAGAACTATCACAGCCACCACTACCGTCACTACCCCTCCACCTCCCTATTCACCATACACCCCTACCCCCTTTCTGAGCGTTGGACCCCTGCTCCACGTCAGCCACACAATGGCACTAAGCAGGATTTAGGAGGCTGAGGAAGAATTAACCCACAGGAGATTAGAGCTCCCTGTCTGCCTGCACACCCTGAGTCTTAGGTTAAGATGAGGTTCAACAACCGAAAAATATATCAACTTGAGCTCTGCGTTGACTGTAAGAGCCAGGGCTTACAACAGGTTTTATTATGACAGGTCTAACCTATTCTTCTGTGCTGTATGCTCCCTGCTACTAGCTTTAGTTTTACATACAGGCATTTTTATATGAAGTGTTTGTCTTGATTTAATAGTTTTAGCTTTTGATACAGGTTTTTAATGTATGCAACAACTAAACATGAAAACATGTTTTGTTTTTATTTCATTTGCATAACATTTATCCATGTTGTCATGTTAAAGGAATAGTTTGACATTTTCAGAAATAAGCTTTTTCGCTTTCTTGCTGAGAGATAAATGAGAAGGTTGATACAGCTAGCCTGGTGGTAACAAAATGGCCTACCAACACCTCTAAAGCGCACTAGTGAGCCAATATTTCTGGTTTGTCTTATTCATACAAAAACCAACATACAAAAATTAAACCTTATGGTTTAAGGGGTAATGTGCTTGTCTATTTCTTGAAGTTGCCAGGCAACCAGTGCAGAATTCGGTTACTACACCCATAAAATCACAATGTGTAACTGTTACACTTTTGTACGGATTAAACCATGAACATATAATATGTTATTTAATTAGCTTTAAAAGTGCTGGGTGGGCAGATCTGTTGCACAGAGCCAGACTGGCTGTTTCCTGCTGTTTACAGTCTATATGCTAAGCTAAAATAACCAGCTGCTTGCTGTAGCTTCATATAGAATGAACAGACATGAGAGCAGTATTGATCTTCTCCTCTAATCTTGGCAAAAATGCATATAAGCTTATTTGCCATGATGTCAAGCTATTTCTTTAAAGTGTAAGGGAACTAACTTCAAAATAAGTCAATCATGTAACCAAACCAGGGGTGACATGACAATACAAATCATCACAACATAAAATATACAACATAAAGGATATTTCCATTACTTATCAAAGGTGCAGTTCTGTCTGGTCTGTCTTAGTTATGCTATGAAATATCAGCTGTATTTAAGACTATGAGTTTGCGGGTGAACATCACCTGTAAACAGTACAGATTATATGACAATCATCACTCTGCTCCACAGTATATCCATAATTCACCTGTAACTACACTGATAAACTCAGCAACTACTTTGCCGCTATCTCTTTCCCCAATCTCAGAGGCGTGGGAGATCCCATTCGAGGAGATATCTGACCTGCAGTGGGTGGGCAGCGGAGCCCAGGGCGCCGTCTTTCTGGGCAAACTGTACGGACAGGAAGTGGCTGTAAAAAAAGTGCGAAACATCAAAGAGACGGACATCAAGCACCTGCGCAAGCTCAAACACCCCAACATCATCACTTTCAAGTGAGTAGGAATGATCATTTGTCTTATTATAAAACAAGATGTGTCGAGCATTCCACACAAAAATTTTTTTTCAATGAATGGAAATGTTTTCCAATCATAACTGGCATTGTAACAACTCTAATATGTTCTGTCTTAACATACTTCTCTACACTCTCAGAGGTATTTGTACGCAGGCTCCATGTTACTGCATCATTATGGAGTACTGTGCCCAGGGACAGCTGTACGAGGTGCTGAGGGCAGGCAGGAAGATCCATCCATCCCTGCTCATGGACTGGGCCATGGGCATTGCTGGGGGAATGAACTATCTTCACCTCCACAAGATCATCCACAGAGACCTCAAGTCACCAAAGTGAGTTTTGTAGACCTGGTGAAAATGAATTGTGTGGTTACAGCTCTGTAATTCTAACGTAAATGATAATGTTAGCGCAAACAAGTCACTAAATAGACACATTTAAAGTTTAGGTCCAACTTCGATGGCGCAGTTCATTTGATTACTTTTTAGAGGCCGGAAGAGATTCAATTATCCAGTAATTTACAGGTTTGTCCTGTTCTTGTGAACGCGATATCTCAGGAACGCCTTGAGGATTTTTGTCAAATTTGGCCCAAACATCCACTTCTACTCAAGAATGAACTGATTCTAATTTGGTAGGCCAAGGTCACTATGACGTCACATAACACATTTTTGGCCATAACATAAGAATCCATAAACTAATTTTGACAAAATTTCATACAAATGTCTAATAGGATACAATGATGAAGTGATGACATTTTATACACAAAAGTTCAAAGGTCAATTTTACTGTGCTGCTGGGTTAAATGTGTGTGAAGCATCCATGTTTCCCCAATAAATACACTTAATATCTTTCATTAAATTCCTTCACAGTCTTCATTACATATATTATATCAGTCTGGACAGACATGAATGTAAACTGCAACTTGACTGGTTGGTGGAGTCTTACAACCACGTGGCAGTAATTATAGTTTAATATTTGTACACAGATGAACTCAAATAAACTTGCCTTCCATGTTTCATTCCAGCATGCTGATCACTTACGATGATGCAGTGAAGATTTCTGATTTTGGCACATCCAAGGAGCTCAGTGAGAAAAGCACCAAGATGTCTTTTGCTGGTACGGTGGCCTGGATGGCTCCTGAGGTCATACGCAACGAACCCGTCTCAGAGAAAGTGGATATTTGGTAGGTGTCATAACCCTTTTACACTGTCCTTTTGCACTGGTGAACCTTTGCAATTTTCCCTTATGATTGTCTTATCTGTCATTGAATCAACATAAAATCTCATTAGTCACAGCCTACTACAGTATAGAGCGCAGGATCCTATTTCCAGAAAATCTATTGAGTATTATGTACAATATCTCATTACATGAAATTCTATAGGGCCTCGGCCATATCTGATGGGTTGCCCTATGTTAAGCCCTGATCTCCCCCAATACATTCTACCCCTCTCTCTCCCATCCTACATCCCTCCATCACTCTTCCTCTCCGTCCTGAAAGGAGCACTGGCTAATTTAATAATTGATTTGCCAGATGCTGCAGTGCTCAGGAGAGGCTGGAATAACCTTCCAAGCCTGCGGACGGTTTGGCCCAGAGCCAGCAGTGCATTAGAAGAGAAGTGAAAATAGGATTAAAAAGCTTTTCATGTGAAAAAAGAAAGTAAAGCATGGGTGTATACTGTACAGTTTTGTTTAAATTTATGTAAATTATGGAGTAGACCATACCATGAAAAGAGTGAGTCAGAGAAGGATGTGGTGAAGTATTACGTTTTATTTTGTTTGCAAACGTGGGGAATATCATTCCTTTATCTTCAAATGAAAATCGTAACAGAAGTGGAGTGCAGAGTGCAGCTTGATTTACAGTGCACTGCATTACTTTTATCTGTAATGGCATATTTCAAATTTTTTGTGTTGCTACTTTGAGACACTGAATTGACAAATGAACAATTCATTATATTAGTGAATTATATTACCCTGTATAAAAATAAATCAATAACGTAATTGTAATTCATCATCTCATTAACAGCTAATATTTAACCTGGTGGTAAAGAAAAATACATACTTGAAATCAAGTATCTCTTGTGCATTTATATCACAAATCATAGAGAGATGGAGAGACTAAAAATATACATGTAAACACAATGTTACACACCTCCTGCGTGCGATGATATTGGCACCTTGGATACTGTAAATGGTCACCATGGCAACACCGAGAGTCACCAACAACAGACTTCCCTCAGTTACATTCCCCATGGGCCTGCTTTCATGCTCCCCCACCAAACAGAGGCAGAGATGGAGCTCATCAATGAAACACTAGTAGTGAAATTGTCTTGTTTTTGGCAAAAGATGGGAAATCAGATTTGTCACCAATTACTGTATTTTTTTTTTTGGAGCTTAGATGTCTTTATAAATGGACCTGACACCATGATTATCACTAAAACACACGTATATGTACAAAGAAGCAATTACTGGGAATTGGCAATATACTGAACGCCATTATGGTTATTACCAGTGTACCATTGATATGATTCCAATGATTGAAAAAAGGTTAGCAGTGACAAAGCGTTTCATCATAACAAACTGTTTATACATTGATAATAGGCTACCAGAGACTGCCCACAAGGCATTAGCATCAAAGGCTTTTAAGTATCCATCAGATGTCACAGTTGTACTTTAAAGGTGCAATATGTAATACTGACAGCTAGTGTTTAAAATAGTTACTGCAGTACAAATTCAAAATACTGGAGAGAGGTGTCTCCTTCGCCACCTCCTCCCCAGACTCGACAATCCACAACAATGTTGTGTCTGTACCCAACTGACAGACTTAGAATTACGGTAGAAACCACTAAAAATAACACTACCTTGCCGTCCTCTCCACCCAACTGAACACACTTTATTGGCTTAGAATTACGCCAACAATCGCTAAGCACACTGCAAACTCACGGCCCTCCCGATTAACAGCCCCCCTGCCCCCTCTCTTGGCTTAAAATAACTCACCGTTGTCAGCTACGGACACTGAACAGGCTACAAGTTGTAAACAGCCGTGACCCGCTTGCCTGGTCCTCCGGTAACGTTAGCAGTTAGCAGGGTTAGCATGGCGGCGTTAGCCAGGACCAGTCGGGATCACTTTACTGGCTGTGTCTCAATTGTTTTTGCGAGTAACCAACTTGGGTACTCTAGCTAATTCAATGTGAGTACACAAATGTTGAAATTACTTAAAATGCTTGTAGCTGTAATAAATTACCCTGAAGCTAATGCTTACTGTTCAGGAGGAAATAAGCCAACTCAGCGTCCTTTTGCGCTCTAACCTGTCTCCATCTTTCAAATACATCTCCAATATTTACCAGGGGTTTGTTACGTCTCTGGTCATGCAACCGTTAGAAACATGCCCTTTTTTTTAGGTTGGGTAGAATCTGTCTCTGTTGATCCTGTTTGTTTGTTTGCTGCTGGGTTTACGTTTTTACAGGTATATCTGGCAACCCGGCCTGGCTGTCAAACTGGGCAAAACAGAAATTCCGTCACAGAACGGAAATTTCAAAAGGAGAAAATACTGGCATTTGCATTGTTGTCAGAAAAGAGTATTTCACCTTAGCATGTTTCCTTAATATCTGATCACGCATTGGGGTCATTTTTGGATTTATTACAGTAAATATATTACATATTGGACCTTTAAATCTCAAGATTTATTTCCGCAAAATTAAAAGTGTGATATTTCAGTCACACTTCCTTTTATCAGTTCACTTCACATCTTTATCAATGTGTCTGAAAGTAAATATTCCACATCTCTCTCCAGGTCATTCGGTGTCGTGCTGTGGGAGATGCTGACAGGAGAGGTGCCCTATAAGGACGTGGACTCCTCCGCTATCATCTGGGGGGTGGGCAACAACAGTCTACATCTGCCTGTACCTGATAGCTGCCCAGACAGCTTCAAACTGCTCCTGAGGCAATGCTGGTGAGTGGTTGGGAGCGGGAGGAGTCAGAGAGAGAGAGATGGAGGGAGGAAGAATGATAGGGAAAAAGAAAGTTGAAGCATCAGCACTAAAATAATATAATTAAGTTAGAAGCTTTAAGAAGGCTGAGACATAAAAACAACATAAAAATACATTTTATACAGAGGTGACTTACAATAAGATGGGAAAGGTCACTTTTCTTACATTTCTGACAAAACATTTGTTTAAATTGTCCACAGGAACTGCAAGCCAAGAAACAGGCCTTCCTTCCGACAGATTCTCCTGCATCTGGACATCGCCTCAGCAGATATCCTGTCGACTGCACAAGAAACGTACTTTCAGTCTCAGGTAAACTTCCTTTATCTCTGCCAACAGAACTCAGAACTCTATTCTGATATTTTGATATCCAAACATGAGTACAATTTAATTTAATGACATTTAAAAATATATATATATTTTATCATTACAGAAAAAGTAGAGTGAAGTAGAGTAAAGTGGAATCAAGTTAAATCTTGTTTAGACACTGTATGTATAATTATATGTATAAAATAGAATTAAGAATCATCATTTCCTAAGTCACAGTCTCCCTTGTCAAATAAATATAAATAAATAGACATCGGACGAGGTACACATGAGCTCTGTATGTCTCTTAATAGAAGACCTCCTGTCAACAGCAGCCACTATCTCTAAAAGTCCTTTTGTTGTCAACCCACTGCCATTTGTTTCCAGTCGGCTGCAGTAACTACCAGCAGTGCAGCTGCACTGGGGGCCCAGGCCCCTCGGGAGCCCACTAATAATAACTGTCCTTTCAATCACAAGATATGATTGTTGGTTTCTTGGTCTTTGTTCCTTGTGACATGAGAGAGACCTTTCTCAACCTCCGATCATATTATAGTGAAGGTCTGTGTGATGGAGAAGGAGGGTGTGTCTGTGATGGATGATGGATTGGGGAGAAATAACAAATATGTTAGACCACTGAAAATCCAAACAGATGAAGGACAGGAGGAAATTATAATTGTGTGGAAGATATGTCTTTACTCAGCCATGCAGAACCACAGATCCATTTATAACTCAAGCATGTATAATTGTTAGACACACTTGTACACACAAACACACAAAATGAACAAGATTTAATTTTCTCTTCGCAGCAACCCACTGCCGCCTCCTCCTTTGATATCTCATGATGCAAAAAAATACAAACCTCTTGCACTCTCTCCACTTATCCTTGATCCTTTATTTCTTCCTGTTCCCCTTCCCCCCCCGCTGCAACCCTCCCCAGTTTCTCTCCTCTCTGCCCCATAATGGATTTTTCTTGTGACGTTAGAAAGAAGTATTTGCTGCTGGAGTGTATTGATTGCTTTAATGGTTGGGCGTAGAGAGCAAAGAGAGAGGAGAGAGAGGGGACTGGAGACATAGAAGAGTATGCACAAGAGTCCATTAGCTTAATAAGAAGAGCATCACTCATGCACAGACAGAAATACACACACACACATACACACACACACAAACACACACACACACACACATGCATGTATATGCACACACTCATATATCAGACTTCCTTTGTCTTTTGATATGACAGATATCAGATAACAGCTGTCACGCTCCACTGTGTAAAAAAAAAATGCCCACGCTGCATCTTTTTTTTTCTCATGTCATGTCAGTTCATGTTCAGTTTCGCTCCCTGTGTATTGATTATCATCTGACAGCTTAATGGGTTTTGTTTCAATGATACACATGAACCCTCAGTCACTCTGCAAATTAAGAGCTTTTTTTTTTACAAGATCAAGGTGCAATGAAGTTTATTCTCAACGTTGATATCAGTTGTTGTTGCAATGAGTCTACTAATATCAACTAACATATTCCACTAAACAACCCCTCTGCCCCTTCACTCTCTCTGTTACTAGGGGATGGAGAGGGGGGTTTGCAGGTTAACAAGGCACATGTATTTTGGTCATTTTGCTAACAAGGGGATGGCATCCCCCCTCAAATTTCCTACTGCTTGTGCATGTATAATGGTGAAATATTCAGTTACTGTAAGTCATTAATACCTGCTCTGATGAATGTGTTTTATGTGTTTCACCAGGCGGAGTGGAGGGACGAGGTGAGGCACCACTTTGAGAAGATCAAGTCTGAGGGGACATGTCTTCACAGGCTGGATGAGGAGCTGATCAAACGTCGCAGAGAAGAACTCAGGTTAGCAAAGACATTGTAACACGTGCACACAAAGAATATCTACAAATACAGACGTGAAGATATAAAATATAGTATAGTATATATATATATATATATATAAGCTAAATATTAAGACACCAATGCAATTATGTTAGTAGTACATACATGTATTTTAATGTAAGTTGTTCTCCCCATTTTCCTCTACACACAGACATGCGCTGGACATCCGGGAGCACTACGAGAGGAAACTGGAGAGAGCCAACAATCTCTACATGGAGCTTAACGCCATCATGCTGCAGCTGGAGATCAAAGAGAAGGAGCTTCACAAGTATGAAATGTTTTATTGTTTTACAACATTGAATCAAAGAAAAATTATTTAAAATCAATCAATTTATTTATTTATTTGTCATGTGAAATCATATAAAAATACAATTTCAGTAAAATGTAATCCTGTCAACCCTTTAATTTATGGGGGGGGGGGGGGGAGGGCAGTCTAGGCAGTGTTCTAATCCTATTGGCTTGAGGGTAGATTCCTGTGCCTCTTAGTGCTGGCCTGGTATGTCCGGGACCTTCTTCTCGACCTCAACAGTGAGAAAATGAAGGCTGTTACCCAGGTGGTTTGGATCTTTAATGACTCTCCTAGCCTTTGTCTTGCAGCACCTGATGTAAATATCCTTTAGGCAGGGTAGGGCACCGCCTATTGTATGTTTAGCCGAACAATCCATTTTCAGCAGGGCTGTGCGGTCCTGTTCGGAGCCGTTCCGGCTCCAGGAAGTGATGTTCCTTGTCAGGATGTTCTCGGTGATGCAGGAGTAGAAATTCTTTTGTCTCTGCCTTTCTCACCACTGAGTCACTATGCAGCGCCCAAGTCAGACCCTCGGTGATGTGGACACCAAGCTACTTGAAGCTGTCCAACCTCTCCACCAAGGATCCGTTTATATTAAGAGGGGTTTGGTTCCTTCCATGCTTCTTCGCAAAGTCCCCTATAATCTCTTTAATCTTACTGACATTCATGAGTAGGTTGTTGTCCTGACATCATAAGGTCAGGTCCTCTACTTCTTTCAGGTAGGCCTTTTTATTGATATCTGTGATCAGGCACACTACAGCTGTGTAGTCAGCAAACTTTTCCAGGTGAGATAGGGTGGTGTGGAGGATGTGTGCTATGGCATTTTCCGTTGATCATTTTGGACAGGCAATCTGTAAAGGATCTACTGCTGGGTCGTGAGGAGCAAAATAGTCTATATATTAACGCCATTTCATTTCCAGGATTGTTCTGGTGCCGCCGGAAAATCCACCGGATATGCCTAATTTCCGGCCGGATGTCCGTCACCTTCCGCTTTCTTTGTGTTGGCATTCTAAACTCCGGTCGATTTATGAGGACTATTGTTAACTGCTCCTCAGATTTCTGCAGGGTAAATCGAGACAACTAGATAGACTATCTTTCCAATCTGAGTTTTCTGTTACAAGACTAAAACAAGTTTTTATAACATACACGTTCCACCAAAACAAGTTCCCAAGGCTATTTTGCAGAGGCACCGTTGCTCCGTCCAGGCACTTAGCTCCGCCCAAGATGATTGTGATTGGTTTGAAGAAATGGCAATAAACCAGAGCATGTTTTTCTTCCATCCCGGAATGTTGTGTGGACTACCCAGACCCTCCTCTCCAGCACTGTGGAGGAAGGTCTGGCAATGCAAGACTGGGAGCAGATGTAATCCTTGACCAGTCAAAGCATTTCATCACTACAGAGGTGAGTGCCACTGGGCGGTAGTCATTCAGGCAGGCTGGTCTCGTTTTCTTGGGCACATGAATGATGGTGGACTTCTTGAAAGATGTTGGTGTGACAGACTGAGGCAGTGATAGTTTGAATATCATTGTGAATACCAGCGCTAGTTGGTCAGCATACAGTTTGAGGACCTGCCGACTGATACCGCCAGGTGCTTTTTTTGGTGTTTACATGCTTTAAAGCCCTCCTGACCTCATGCTCAGAATAGGAGATGGGTGTGAGAGGTGCGCCCATCCATTAACCTCTGCTTCAGTTGTTTTTGCTTTTTGGCTGCCGATGGCCTACAAGTAAGGGGGCTTTTGATGCTGATTAGGAAAAAGACCCTTTAATGTCAAAGTAAATACAGGTATCTACAAAGTGCTCTAAATGAATTAAAAACAAAATACTTGTTTGCATAAGTCAATGTTTAGTAGATGCCCCTTTGGCAGCAATAACAGCCTTGAGACCTTGTGTGGATAGGTCTCCATCAGCTTTGCACATCTGGACATTTTCTGTCCAGAGTTCTGTCAGGTTGGGATTGTGAGTGAAAAGCCAAAGTAATGGTTAGTGCAGTAGACCTAAGGCTGTATACTGTAGTCATTTTCTAAATGTATCGCACTGTAACAATAGGAAAACTAGGGTTGTAATTACTCAAATATTTTGTACTAAGAACTTTATCCATCAACATTGATTAAGCAATGTTTTTGTAATGAAAGAGCATGGAAAAGGTCATCCGTAATGTGAAGTGAAGGGCCATTACATCCAGTCACACAGGGCCTTTGCATGTAACAAAGTGCTTATGCCATGCTAAGTATCCGTTGACATCCATTAAACGAGTATTGTCTTTGTGTTTAAACATCAGGCGGGAGCATTCACTGGACAAAAAGTACCCGGGTTGCTTCAAGCACCAAAGCTCCAGACAGTCGGCCTCCTCCAACTCGATGGAGAAACTCATGAAGAAACGCAACGTACCTCAGAAGCTGCCTTCACACAGCAAGAGGTGAGACAGCGAGGAGTTATTTTAAATCGGCAGCATTTATATGTGATGGCTTGATCAAGTTGCTCTTCAATATTATGTGAACCCCAAAGTTATGTTAAAGTCTGGTGATATTTTCTTATTGTCAAAAAATTCCATGTGCACCAAATCTGCATCTTAAAATAGTCCCCGACAAATAACACTATTTATACTGCCCAATTTTAAGTATTTTCTTTTCTTTTTAACTGAATTTATATATTTATGACCCTTTTTTAAAGACTTACATCTTCAGTAGGAACTAATGGGCTTGGTGCTGCGTGCAAGGTAGTGGAGTTGGAAAGTATTAATTTAGGGAATTTGTTGACAATAACAAAGAAATAAGCTATCACCAGGCGTATTGAAAAATGCGCAAGATAAACTAGAATCTATCTAGCAATTAATGCATTTAAATGTTTATTCTTTTCCCCTGTTTTCTATTAATTCTGTCCCTGTCCTTTCCAGGCCAGACTTACTAAAGTCAGAGGTCATCCTCCCCAAACTGGACTCTTCCATGACCCAGGTCACAATCCCCAACAAGGGCTCTACCTCCCCTGGCCGCTCACGGCGAGGAAAACCCCGCTACAGGAAGGCTGGTAAAGGCAGCAGTGGGGACTTGGCTCAGTTGAAAGCCACTCTCTCCTCTTCATTAGCCATTGTCAACGCCACCTCATCTGTACCCAGCAGCAAGCAGCATATGGACCCCAGTGCAGCCCTCAGGGGCCTGCAGCACGATCTGCTGCTCAAGAAGATGTACTCCTCAAGTCCGGATCTCATTTCAACCACCTTGGAGGCTGAAGGCCGGAGGAAGGGGCAGGTCGGGCCGGGGCTGGACAGAGCGGGCAGCCAGAGCGCCTCAGCCGGGCTGGGGGAAAGTAGAAGGACTGGAGGGCCTGAGGAGGGGCCGGATGCGGGTTTAGGGACTGATGACCTGGTAGAAACACCTCCACGCAGCGACACGCCCAGTGAGGATGCAGCTTCTATCCCGTTCTCCAGTAGCCCCGACTCACCGTGCGGCAGGGGAGCAGCTGCAGGGAGGGCGTCTGTACTCGGGAACCCCCGTGTTTCCCACGAGGGTGAAGAGAAGGAAGACGGGACGGTGATCACACGTTCACCTAGAAGTCAGCGTCTCACTCCTGCAGCACTGCTCTACAGGGCAGCAGTCACACGCAGTCAGGTGAGACTTTAACAGCATTGTCTAAGGAGGCAGTCAGACATACATTGTCTAATCATGGCCCAGTTTCACTAAATTATTTTGACTTCCGCCTTATAAGGGAGCAAAGATTAAATAGCAATGAGAAGGTTAAATGTAACCATTTTGATTTAATTTGTTGCCAGTTAAGCAAAACATTTTCTTTCCTTTATTACTGTCTCTGTCTTGACTCAAACCGAAGCACAGGTACAAATCAGCATCTGTAGAGGTGTCAAACAAGAGAAAAATGCTGCGATGTTATGATGATTGAATTGATTTGCTGTCATAATTGACACTGATAATGTTTAGATGTTGGTCTCTAACCTATCTAATATAATCGCCATCACTCCATCAGGTACAATCCTCTTTTTTCATAGATGCCATGCTACAAATAAGGATAACACACACAAAAAAACAGAGTGCGGTGGAAAGACAACATTTAAGTAGTTAATTACTGCCATCTGTGCATTTGTCAGTAGTGGTAGTTGCAACTTCAACTTCCTGTTTAATATGTGTTAGCTGAGGGTATTTGTATGTTTCACAAGTTAGATATGAATATGTATAAGTAGCAAAAGACATTAAAGATTCAGATTTCCAAAACAACATCAGTCATTTTGGTTTTCTGAAAGTGACACCATGTACAGTTTGTACCTGGGGGGGCCACCCTGATGGCACATGAGTGAAGTTGGTGTGCATTGAAACATGGAAACGCTGGGGTTTCAGACATACTGTTAATTTTCTCCGCAGAGACGTGGAGTGTCGTCAGAGGAAGAAGAAGGAGAAGTGGACAGTGAAGTAGAGTTGCCAAGGAGACGGTAAGAGTTGCTAAACATATTAAATATAATTATTGAAGACCTACCATATTCACGATTCCATCTGTGCATTCATGCAAAACAGTTTACATGTTCACCTTTCTAACACAAATCCCAAATTACATTTGAAAGCCAGAAAAAAATGACAACACCTGTTTGGGTTGGCAGGGCCTTTAACACATAGAATGTGAATATTAGCAATAAACAATTAGGTGTAATCCTTATATTCACAATGCAATGCCAAATGTGGCAGAAGAGACACAAACTTGGGCATTAGCTTTACATTTTTAACATTTCGGGTTTGAATATGCCTGTAGGTCTGTGTTATCTCTCAACCCGTTTTTTTCACCTACCATTTCGCTCTACTGTTAATTACTTCCTGTATACGTATTCTTTCTTATTGTATTCCCACTCAGGCGTCCCGTTAGCATGACCAAGTGCCAGTCCCTGTCCACCTTCAGCTCAGAGAACTTGTCGGTCTCGGACGGCGAGGAGGGAAACACTACCGACCACTCCCACAGCGGCACACCGGACGTGGTCAGCACCAACACTGACGAGCGTCTGGACGACAAGAGCGACGATCTGCTGTCTCAGGGCTCTGAGATTCCCGCTGACCCGTCTGAACCAACCCAGCTGGGCTCTGACGGGCTGTCTGAGAAGGAAGCTATTCTTCGCCAAGTCAAGACACAACTTGCTAGTAATGATCACAATTATGAGGTAGGCTGCAGAGAGTGAATGAAGGGAGAATGCATGAAATAGATTGATAAACAGTATAGAGGCAGACAATAGGTCATAAACTGCATTTGTAGTCAACATCAAAGAGTCTGTTGCTGCTCTAACTCCGATTGTTCATGTTTTTCCTTCACACCAGGGCCTGTATGATGACTCGGACTGTGACAGTGCGGAGCTGGACCATTCAGGCAGTGCGGAACCCAGCCAACCTCCAGCCAACTGGTGAAAATCTGACACATCAACCCACTCAAACTCCTGCAGATCTGGTCTGTGAATGCCTCTTTAACTCTAACAGACCTTTGAATACACAGAGTCACGAGCAGGGACATTGCAAAGGCAGGAAATGAAGGCGCATCTTCATCATCACAAGCAGGAACACAAAACAAACCCTTGGTGAGTGTCTTCAAAACCCTGATATTCTTGGGGGGGTGGCGGGCGAAAACCCCCAGAAAATCCCATTTCATTTGAGATAAAATGCCTCACAGTGATGTGAGACTGAATTGGGGCACAGCTGAGCAGACAGAGCATCAGCCACCAAAGCAACTGGCCCAAGATCAGCTTTGCAAAAACACCTCAACAACAGAGGCCTCAGTCAAAGAAGCCATCCACACGACTGTCTATTAATGTCTCTTTTCTCTCCTGTCTTTTTTTTATCTCCATCAAAATGTGTCATGTTAATTCACATCATGTCATATGAGAACATGATCATAAGATCCTATCAGGGCGCAATTATATTTTAATGTTTGTATTGTCAACATCAATGGGGCAGCCACTGATGTTGCTACTTGCACTTAATTTATGAAATGTACCGATTTCCTCGCGATCATCAGGTTATATTGCATTTACTCTCAAAATGTTATGCACTGACTAATTTATTGCTCTTTTACAGTTAAAAAAAAGTTTACATTTTTCATTTGTGTTGTTTACATATTTTATTTATATTTGTGTCATGGATTTTGTTTCTACTCCTGTGTTTAATATCTATGTAAATATGTGATGATGTAAAATGGACAAATTTTTAAAATGTGAGACTGTATAATTTAAAGGTGCTTATGTTTCTAATTAGGTGGCACTACTCTATTTGAACCTCAAAAGGCTTATGGTAGTAGAATGTATTGTAGCTGCTGTTAATGTGTAAGCATCAAAACACAGATAAAAGAGGGACAAGTGAACAAAGAACAAGCAATATGTCTGCTCTGGTACAGTATGTCTGGTCATGTCACAGGTCAAAAGAACCACAGCTGAGTTCATTCAGGGCAGATGGGCTTTTTATTAATAGTATTGCAGTGTTTACTGTATTAAAATGCAATACCAGTTTGAAAACCCCCTTCTGAACATCTTGGGGTGTATATAGAATCATAAACGCATGCTTGTGATAAAGTATGGATAGCCTATTGGTCACTGTTTGTGACTCTGGTCAAAATGAAATATTAGAACCATCCATACAGAAAAAAATGCAACAAAAGAAAGAATGCACATTTAATAACTGAAGGCTTATGGATAACAGGGACACAAACACCAAAATAGATCTCAGAATAATTATGGAATTACTTGTGGCCACAGTGTTTGCAGTGTACCAGCACACGAGAGATTATTAGAATTTTTGATAATTTTATTAACTTAGCAATGTGGTTCATTTAGTCAAAGATCCTTTTGATTATATTATTGTTTTAGTAAGTAAATCACAAAGCAAGCAAAGGCTTACCTGTGGCAGATGTCAGAAATTACCTTTTAGCTTACTCAATAATGCGTGGACCCCAATTCAGCTTGTTTTTGTCCACTCATAAAATCAGTGTGCACATAGAAATTAGAGCTCATAATTTGGCCATTTTTACTTACTGCCTCCTACCCCAGCATATTAATGGAGATAGAGACACTTATCAAGCCCATAATATGGTTCATCGGTGTACGGAAAGGTCACTCAACAGTTGAAATTTTGGCCAACAGACTACTTTTTCTCTGATGTGCAAGGGTTCCTTTATAACAGGCAGCATGATACATAAAACTCTGGTTTTGATGTACTTGTGTCCCTTGACAAGCCTTCTTACATGCATGTGGTTCAATCTGACTGTACAACAGCACATTGCACCCTGTTCCATTAATGTATGACTAATCAGGTCCAACTCAATAAGCTAGAAATGGCAGCTTGTTTTTTTTTTATCTGGTGTTACATTTTAAACTTTAGATTTGTAGAGCATTTTAAACAGATTGTGCCCCCAATAATTAAAGCTAGAAATCCTCCTGCAGGATAAAATGTTGCCAAAAAGCAAAACTACTGCCCTCTAGTGTCTCAATTGGGGAGGTTCTTGTGTTTCCCATGATGCCGATTGAAACAACCCTGTATGAACCGAAACATTTGCTTTTTATATTGTTGTAACTGTACAATATATATATTTAAGAAACAATTTAAAATAAAATCTGTAAAATCTCAACTTGTGTGTTTACTATATTTCAGCCAGTGACAAAATTCCCAAGACAAGTTGTGGTTTGAGCATTTCACATCTTTATTTCTGTAACAATGTTGTGGCACCCAGGTCTACAGTCTCAAAAACGTGCACAA
The DNA here is from genome assembly GCF_004354835.1 of Perca flavescens. Classification (NCBI taxonomy): domain Eukaryota; kingdom Metazoa; phylum Chordata; class Actinopteri; order Perciformes; family Percidae; genus Perca; species Perca flavescens. The sequence continues at coordinate 19,843,519 of NC_041334.1, read as the reverse complement.
AAGTTTTTCTTTCCTGCAAATAAAAAATAAAATAATTTTCTGACTTGAGCAAAGCAAAGAGCAGGAAACTAGTGTTAACTCACAACCCTTTCTTGGTCTAGTTCCAGAGCTTCAATGATTTCAGCCTCATCACATCTAATAGGTAGGCCAGTCAGTGTCCAGGAGTTAATACCCCTTTGGTAGTTTAAAAAAAAAATATTTCCTCCATTTAAAACAAATATTTCAACATTTTTTTTTAGTATATATCAGTCTTTACAAAAAAAGCGAGGACAACCCTCTGCTTCCGAACCCTAGAGCCAAGCCCAAATCCCCCAAAAACCTCCCATCCCAGCAAAATATCAACATATGATCTCAGGACTAGGAGAGGGGAAAAACAGGAATGACTTGTAGGGGATAGGAAAAGTGATATGTGTAGTAATACACATTAAATTATCTGGATAAATTCAATCGTCAGAACAGTTGTCTTCATAACCAAATATCATCAGTGACAGTGCATTGTACAGCTACGTACTGTATTCTCAGTGAGACGAGTGTAATCCATGTTACATGCACTTCAAATTGAAAAGGTGACAAAGGGGGAGAATGCTGAGTATATTTAAACCAAGTGAGTATGGACATAAAATAGACATACTTTGTGGAAATGGTAAAAAAAAAAAAAAAAAAGGGGGGGAGGGAGCGTGTATATATATATATATATATAAACAGAATAAAACATTCACTCTATTCTTATTTTTGATACTTTTTTTATTTTTATTTTTTAAAGAAAAAACTGACTGTACACAACTAAATCTATATGCCTATTCAGAGTTTTCCAACTCTACTCCTCTGTGATGGCAAAGAAAGAAAAAGGGAAGAGCGCTAAGTGATCCATTTAATAAAAAAAAAAAAAAAAAAAGAAGTCTAATAAATCATTAAAACATCCAACTGGACTCAAAAAAAGGGAATTAAAAACCTAATGGTTTGCTTCTTTTGACTAAAACCAAAACAAATTAAATAAATAAAGAACTCAGAGGATCAAATCAGTGGCGGTTGACATGATTTCAAATGAGGAAGAGGCAGCATAATATATAAACTCTTAAGTTGGATAGTTGCATTGACTGCTTTATGGTGACCGATGATATAAAAGTGTGATTTAGTGCAGATGCAGTGTCTTATCAGTTGGCTGCCAGTCCTGTGGCCTCAGAGGAAAGCCTGGAGAGACAGAGAGAGACACCCGGAAACCAGGGAGGGAGAGAGAATAAGGCATGCAATCAGACAGACAAATGTAATTTACTGTATATTACATTATTAGAATACAATGCTAGTAAAGGAGATATATTATTACATTTATTTAAGAAAATTAATGCTCTGATATATAAAAAAAAGATCTTAAGTTCAGTTTGGCTGCTCCTCTCGTTAAAGTATTACTAGCCTCGACAGATCTCAAACTGATACTTAAGGTGTTGTGGACTAATGGAGCCGCGACATCTTCAGAAACATGCTTATTCGCATTCTTGCAGAGAATAAAGATTGATAGCAGCCGGTTAGCTCAGCTTAGCATAAAGAAATGGAAACAGGTGGAAACGGCTAGCCTTATTCTGTTCAAAGATAACAAAAGCTGACTACCAGCACAGCTCACAAACTAACACATTCAGTAAAGGGATTTTCACACTGCGGCTATCCTTAAGAGTTGACCCTGGGCTAATTTAACCCAGGGTTAACCTAAACCCAGGTATATACGACTCACACTGCACTTACACTAGCCATGGATTAAGCGTTAAGGGCCAGCAAGCCCCAGGCTAAAGTCGAGGTTAGCCCACTTGGAATGTGCTAGGATTGTTCCAGTGTGAATGCGTTCTTAGCCCCAGGCCAACAGCCCTCTTAGCCATTGATTTCCTCAAGTCTTGTCATCACTGAGAGGTTGCCAGGCAAAAAAAAAATAAAAAATAGTCTGCCACCCCCGTAACCCTCATAAAACCCCTTTAATACCACAATGTGTTTTTACACTTGGTATTCATCTGCTCATCTTTCTTGCAACAAGAAGAAAATCAGCATTTCCCAAAGTGTTGAACTATTCCTTTCAAATTAAGATGGTTTTCACATCAAAATTATCTAAATAAAAAAAAAAAAAAGGTGGTTTGATACCTTTGATACCTGAGGGCAGATTTACTTGGAATAGAAATTACAATTGCTTCTTATATAAGCAAAAATAAAATCATGATAAATGTACTCTCCATTATAACAGCCAACAATTGTCACTTAAAATGCACTACAAGAAAACCATTCCCATTAATACAATGTGACATCTTAAAGAGAGCCGCTACCTGAGCAGAGATTACACAAAGAGAGAAATGCTTTAGTAAAATCAGTGAAATAATGCACTGTCCATGCTAAGCTCAACGTCATTTAAAAATATAATACACTCGACATGTCATTTCTTTAAGACACAGGCCAAATCAAGCTACATATATCTATTTTATAAATATGGCAGCAACCATCTGTCTGGCTGTTTAACACTTGTTTGTGTGCATTTGTTTTCTGTGGTAAGCGTGGCACAGCCAGATATAAAAGCAAATGCAGGAACAGACAACAGAGCATTGTCAGTACTTTAGTAGTAGATGACTTATGTTTCCTTTGTTAGTAAGGGGAAAGCCTTCGCCTTTTAGACTTGGAGCTCAGCTCTGGGGCAATTTTGGGCTCAGTGGGTATTGGGTGTGTGGGGTTACTGGGCCCACTGACAACATGGAGGGCCAAGAGAGGGAGGGGCTTGAGACTGAGGAGACTTGAAACACAGGCAGGAGAGCTGGGGAGCAGGGAATCAGTGGAAGAGGAGGAGGAAGAGGAGGGAGGAGGCGGCCCTGGAGCCAACAAGGACAGAGGAATGGAGGCTGAGGGGGGCACCACACAGGAGGAAGAGGAGGAGGAGGAAGAGATAACAGCAGAGGAGGTGGTGGTAGTAGTAGTAGTAGTGGTAGTAGTAGTAGTAGAGGTGGAGGGAGGGCACAGGCTGGTCTGTTCAGGGTTCAAGGAGGAGGAGGGAGGAGGTTTAGAGGACTCTACACTGTAGAAAGAGAGACAAGGAGAGAGGGACAACACAGTCGGGATGGGTCACAGGGCAGGCTGTGAGCAATGGGGGGGGGTGTAGCGGTAGGAGTAGGGTAAGGGAGGGGGGCGGACCACTCAGGGATGTGATCAAAAACACAAAACAAAAAGCTTCATTAGAAATTAATGTGTGTCAATCCAATAAAAAACAAAAACAAAATTCACATCTCTAGTCTGATGGTGTGATGTGGAGCCAAGTGAAGGGTAAAATAAGGGGGAAAGCACAAGTGTAGACTGACAGAGAGTTAGCAACAACAAAGTATGATTAGCAGTATCTAGAGAATACCATTAACCGAATCATTTGAATTTGAACACAAATCCAAAATAAATTAAAAAACAATACAGCAGGTAGGCATGTTATGTATTTGCATATATTAGGTACATAAACTATTTTATTCTTGCACTCTTGCATTTTATTCTTAGTAGAAATCTGATCAGGTAGACCAAAGAAACTGTAGGTTTTTGGTTTTTCAAGGCGGATGCCGATTATTAGTAGTTAATGAAACCGATAACAGATCTTTGGAACTGTGCAAATGTGCATTTAGATTTTGGAATGTTACATATTTAAAAAAAACACAACTTTGTTTAAATGCCTTTAAACAAGCAGTTATTTAATAAATTAGAAACTTTAACAATATACACAGCAAAAGATAGTCAGATAGGATGGGACATTAAGTCAGACTCAGTGGTGAGTGAAACTGAAGCAGAGGGACAGACAGAGCTGTAGCGGAGCTAAAGTAGCACACTTTTTAATTTATTAACTTTATCGGTTATAATAAAATGCCGATACAGATAATCTGCAAACTGCCAAAAAAACTGCCCCTCTCTAGTAGGTTTCCTTAAATAATTATGGACTACAATTTAAACAACCTGTACTGACGCAGGAAAATAATTTGCCATTTAGAGAAAATAAATGTAACCCAGCTAATGCAATGTTGTTTGTTTTTTAGGCCTGTGACTGAATGAAACACCTGTTGGTAGCTAACACAGTATACTGTATAACTGATTATCTTACCTGGCGTTGATGAGGTACTCTGCCAGACTGATGCTGGCGGGTGAGCCTGTGATGGTGACCTGGCGGTCAGTCGATCCATCTACTGGATTCGCAATCTTGATCTGGGCGCCCGACATTTGCCTGATCTCATTGATCTTGGCTCCCTGGCGGCCGATGATGCACCCAATAAGCTGTAGTGTGGAAGAGGATGAAAGTTAAGTGGGAATAATTAGACCCTGAATAAACACAATGAACACATGCCTCTGGTAAAAGGTAGCAACTTTGAGTTAACAAGCTTGAATACAGATTTTTATACACAAAAGGTGGTCAAGCACCATTTTTTTTTGTGTGGATTTAATCCCAGTCAAACATTCAGCATGGTTAACATGGATACAACAGTATTGTAGATGAGAAAACATGCCTCAACTTTAACCGTTTAACAGTGATAAAAATTGACTTTTTGACGCACTTACATCATTTGGAATGGTCATCTCATGGGAACTGGTTTGAGCAGAAGCATCTATCCCTGGAAAATGTGTGGGAAAGTGTGTAGAACTTGGATGACAGAACTAACTAATTCAGAAGCACTGATGCGTTATTATGGATCCCACGTAACTTCTAGGCAAGTCCCGCCCTACAAGCAGCTCGATCGGTTGGGGTTAGGCATTGACCTCGAGTGATTAAGGTTAGGATAGCCGATTGGTCAGGGAATAACCTGAACAAATCGGGTTACGTTACCTTGCGTTAACATGGACGTCTGGCCAATAGTAGTGTGTGAATGCTATTGAAGGGCGGGTCTTGCCTAGAAGTTGCGTGGGTTCCATAATAACGCAGCACTGATAACAAATACAAACATCTGGTGTGTAGTTTGTGTTTGTACTGGATTATATTATAATGTATTACATGTCAAGGAGGTGGACAAATTATTAGGAACACCTACACAATGCAGTATAATACAACACTACAAAGTACAACCTTAAAAATCCACAGCTGAATGCCTCCGAGATGGTATAAAAAGAATTTATGACCGAAATGCTTTCCAGTGTACAGTGGGTTGTTATTTCTCTGGGCAATCAGGGTGCCTTACAAATGATGCATAAATCATAATTACGTTGTTTTTTTAGTCTAAATCTGAGTTCTTCAAATACGTTTGAGGACCGAAACATCATATATGATTTGGTGCTCGTGTCCAACAAATTCTGACTTTTGGGGCTGACAAGTTGAAAACATATTGTATGAAAGTCTATGGGCCTTGTTGTGCTGCATACCAGTGAATCCCTGGTTGCTTGGTGCGATGGGGAAGGGGCTCTGCTGCATAGCCAGCTGGTGAAGCTTGGTGAGCTGTGGAGAGATAGCAGCAGAGGAAGACTGTGAGAGTGAGAGAGAAGGCAGGGAGAGAAATGGAAAACACAGGAAGAAGGAAAAACAGAACGAAACAAATCACAGTCAGTACAGACAGCTACACAAAGAACCTCTCTTATTCTTTCACAAAACTCTACTCAGGTGTCTGAAAATCATTGCGTTTTATGGATTGTCTATGTGGGGTACCCCATAGGTATTCCTCCAAAGTGCAGGCTGCATCTCTTGGTAATGCTTTCTCACAGTCTTCAGGGTCAGGAAAAGGTCACAATACACAAAAGGAGTGAGCTCTCATTATGCAGGTGATTTCCTAATTATCACCAATACAAGACCCAAACATGAACTGAGACAATCTCAACTTAGCATCACACTTTACCAATTATTACCACAATGCTGGAAGGGAGGACTTAAGGTTTCTGTGTCTTAACAGATTCTAGTTTTAATTAACAAAAACTGCCATAAGCAGTGGCACACTAATTACACAAACATAAATCCCACTAAACTATATAAATGTTACCATGTTTTACATTATATCTGACTGGTACTGCTTTACTCTGTTGCCAATATTCAGTGGCAAGTAAGACTAATAATATACAGTCTATCATATCCAATGCCCCTGATGGAACATTGAAAGCTCATTACAAAAAGAGGGAAAGATTAATTTAGTTGAGAGAAGTGGGCAGAGCACAAAGTAATAATGAAGGTTGAATGTTTAATGAAGAGGGGGAATAAAATAACATTTATCTGGGACAAACTAATGAATGACACATGTAAAACAAGACGAAAAAGGGAGAAAAAAACAGAAAAGATTGAGCAGCAGGAACAGATATTATTCATGGACTAGTGGAGAGTTTGGACAAACAACAAATGTCAGTTTAATTAACAACTGACTGCCAGTCAACTGAGGAACTATACAAACAGAAGTACTAACAGTGCCACTCTCTAAATGGTTACACAATCTGATAATAGTAAGTCAAAAATCAAATTAGGGGCATGTTTAGCTACAAGACCGATGCAATTATAGGTAGGAGTAGTGGGCGCTCATAAAAAGGTCTACTGCACTTACATCTGGCTGTGGAATCGCGTGCTGTCCTTGTACGGCATACGCCTGAAACAAATAAAAACAAAGCTTTCATAGGCTCACATCTGATTTTGGTCACATTACCCCTTCCAGCTCTCTCTTATCGCTCCAATATATAAATCTCCCGTAAAGACTCATGAAAGCCTATTCTGAACTATTATCATTTAAGAAAATCAACACGTCTTGTCCAAAGTCTCCACATTTCTGGGAAAAGAGAAATCTTTAGAGACATTACAGTGGAATTAAGGAAAACCAAAGAGATTCTTCTTTTCAAAGTATTAAAAAAAAAAAAAAAAAAAAAAAAAAATTGAAAAAGGTATTTAGCCAGATTAAAGACCCTGTAATGTTAGGCCAACAAGCAGCAGAAAGCCTTTTGGTTTTTGGGGGAAACATACAGAGAGAAGGCCCTATAACAAACTGCCTCCAGAGAAAATGTTTTATGGTCATCTGACAACTAAAGCTGTTAATACTCTATTCAAAACAATTAGCATTAGCAGCTCAGGTTGCAACAGTTTTCTAAACTTAAATACACTCCACAGCTCCTCTTAAAAAGGAGCAATGGCATGGTGCTCTTTGGATGCTTTTATATAGACCTTAGTGGTCCCCTAATACTGTATCTGAAGTCTCTTTCCCAAAATTCAGCCTTGGTGCAGAATTACAGACACTAGAGCCAGTCCCACAATGAGCTTTCCTTAGTATGCCTGGGGGTGTGGCCTTGACCAACTGCCACTTTGCTTGTTTGAAAGCCATGATGCCTCTCTCTCATGGGTGGGCCAAATTCTCTGGGCGGGCAAAGCAGAGAAAGGGGAGGTAACCTTGCTCCTTATGACCTCATAAGGAGGAGATTCCAAAACGGCCCATCTGAGCTTTCATTTTCTCAAAGGCAGAGCAGAATACCCAGGGCTCGGTTTACACCTATCACCATTTCTAGCCACTGGGGGACCATAGACAGGCTGGGGTAACTCATATTAATGCTAAAAAACCTCATAAAGTGAAATTTTCATGCCATGGGAGCTTTAACTATTTCGGTCTTGCCCAATCATGTACGAGGATCAAAACTGGAATTACCATTCAAGTAATTTTTTACTTTAAGTCAAGTATATTCTGAGCCTTTCATCAAACATCAAGATTTTCAAGCTCATAATATTCTTCACAAATATGCATCCCACACATATAAGCCAAAATTACACAAGTGAAGCAATAACCCCCCCCCACCACAAACCAAAAAAAAATAAATAAATAACGTTATGATTGTAAAGGTGTCATCCTGTGTCGTATGTACCTGTCCACCTGCAAAGATGACGGGGGATCCTGAAGGCTTGGGTCGGTAGGGGATAGTGACCCCCTTAGGGGGAGACTGTAGGAGACAAAGAAGGTGGATGCGTAATTACATTACTAACAGTGTTATCACAGAATGCTCGCAAAATTTAAAAAGTTTTTAAATTACAAATTTAGTACACCACTGCTTGTACCTGTAATATTGTACCTACAAGTATATCAACATGAAAGTAGGGCTGCAAAATGAGGAAAATATGCGATAACGTTGTTGAATATCGTATATTCACACGAGTCGGAGAGTAAAGTTCTTGCATTACCCGATTAACGCCCTCAAAACAGTACCATAAAGTACATTATTATTATTATTATTATTTGTTGCAATGTCTAAATAAAGTAAATGGTACAGGATTACGGCCAGCACTACTGCACACCTTAATGACCTCTGATTATGAATGGCTAAATGGTGATGCGTCATTTTAAATTATGTTGCTGCAAAGACTTGTGGGACAGCATTGTAAAGGATGATCCAGTGTGTCCTATGCTAAAGGAGATAACAAATGTGGCATTAAAGCACCTTTTCTTATCACTTAAGACAATTTGAACAGCTCTTATTATGGCTGCCACTTAACTACTTCCGGGTCATTTTACTGCGCAATTTAACAACCTGGGACGTACCCAGTCTGCATCTACCCCCGGTCCAAATCCAAAACACAGCAGCCAAAAACCCAGAGATCACACTGTTTTACATAATTTATTTACAGGTTAACAGCTGCCACTTCATTGGCTTCATAGCTTTCATGAGTCCGCTTACCTCAAGCATGACCACACAGATCTGCTTCACACACTCAATTATCGACTGGGGAGTACCAGCGATGGTGATGGCTCGCTCTGTGGAGTTGGGGAGCATGTCTCCTGCCACTTGTACCTGAGCGCCAGTTGACTGGAACACACACAAACGTAGTGAAATAAGATGACAATTCAAGACCTGCTGTGTATCAGCATTTGATTTACTTTATTCTACAGGTAGAAAGTTGACAGTCAGCTAATGCTGAGGGATTGGGGCTTGCATGGTTTTGTTTCATAGGTTTGGTATTGCATGCTGTTCTCCATACATACCTCTCGAATTTCCTTGATCTTGCAGCCACCCTTCCCGATGAGGGAGCCACACTGGCTGGCAGGCACCACAATGCGTAGGGTCACCGGGGGCTTGCTGGTAGCTGTGCTGTTTGTCATTGAGCTGCTTATGTCCTGTAAAAACAATAAAATATGAAGAGGAAGGTTAATCTAGTTTGTGTTTGGGGTGGTTGCTGCTGACCGGTGAATCCATTAGTCAGCATAAATTGTGCCCTACCTCTTCCAGCTTTTCAATGATCATGGAGAATGCTTTAAAGATGGCGGTGGTTGGGCCTGCCAAAGTAATGATCCTCTCAGGACAATTGCCCTCAGAGATGTTGATGCGAGCCCCACTCTACAGACAACAGAAAAGCAAGGAATTAAAAAAAGGAGGAAATTTGGAAGAGTTCCCATAGTAAAAATCAATAATAATTACATTATATCCTGTTGTACTTTGCTATAACTAGAGGAAAAAAAAAATAATAAAAAAAAAAAAACTCACCTCTTCTCTCATCTTCTTCACAGATTCACCTTTCTATTAGCAGAGAATCAGTCACTCATTATCACTTAAAACACAGATTTTCAAATAACGATAGACAATCAAAATTTCTGTTATATTAAACAGCAGCTTACCTTTCCAATAATACTTCCGACTTCCTAAAATAGGAAGAGAGACAACATTTCATTAGACTGATTCATCTTTTTACACCCATCATTCAATAAGTTTACATGCACACTAATATTCCACTATTATACAATATTCTGAATTTGATATGGGTCATGTCAACGGCATATTTTGTTTTCAGCGGTTTACGGCCTTACAGTCAGCTCTGTGCGTTGCTATGGTTGTTGTACACAAACCAACTAGTAAACAGTTGGCAAAAAGCAGGGTCGGAAGGAGAAACACACCTACACTTAAACATTGATAAACAGGTTTTTCAAGTTGCATAAACACTGCAACACCAACTTTTTCAAGAAGGTAGTAGGAATGAAAGAGGGACACTGTGTTCGAACAAGTCAGCCACCGATGGAAAACGTTTTTAAAACAATCCTCTTTTTGCATGGCTGCATGTAAATGGGAATGTAAGTGGAATATTCACTTTCATAAGCCATGTAATCTGTAATCTGTTTAGTCTGAATATCAGTCCCTCCAGAAAAACGCAATAATGCAATCGCATAATTGAATGCATAATCAGCCAAAGTCCGCATATTCATGCATATTTTTCTCCAATATGCCGCACTTTCGCCGCATAAATTGCCGGTTTCCGGGCAAAATATGCGGTGCTTGCACGATTCCATAATTCCCGCATTTTCGTTGCAAAAAAGTCATATCTTAGCAGAAAGTTGGAAAAATGTTGCCTTTACTTCACACAAGAGCAGCCAATTTCCCCTGTTGCCATGGGAACGTTATGAAGTGACGTAATTACGCGACGTGAACATCATCAAAAAGCAGGTGTTGGAGGTTGAATTTGACATGTATTTTGAGTCCAATAAGAAAGCTATCTTAATAGCTGATGTCTACACAAATTGCTTTGTGTAAGTTCTCCTGCTGTCTATATTATTAATGATTTTTGAAAGTCTGTCTCTTTTGTATCTTTTATTTCCCTCTGTTTAGACTATTACTTTTATTTTTACTTTAATATTATTTGTATATATTTTTGTATCTTATTTGTTTACTTAAACAATGACTGAATATCTGTAAACTATTTTTGGAAATTAAAAAGTGCTCTAAGTGATGTGACGTGTTTTTTTAGGATACAACATTTTTCCGGGAGGAAAAAAAGCAGGGTGTTGGGGGAATCACTTTTTCATCAAACCGTAGTTTTTGCAAGTTCCCGCAATTTCATTGCATAAGATTGCATAAATATCCTGCATATTCCATCGCATTTTTTAAGAAAACATGCCGCATAATCAACGATTTTTGCCCGCAACAATCACAAAAAAAACTCAGAGTTTTTCTGGAAGGACTGGAATATTGTCTTCTTTGGAATAAGGGCAAAAACCTGAACATATATGTGCATGTAAATGTAGTTAGTGTTTACTAGCAGAGTTGGACCGGTCGAACCTCTTTAGCTACAGCTTGCCTAGTTTATCAGGCAATGAAAAACACAAATACACAACAGGCTATTTGGCTTTCCAACACTACAACAAGAAGAACAGAGGCCTTTACTACGAAGCAAGATTTGGCATTAACGAGGTAACTTCAGGTTCAACACAGGGTTTTGTGTATCACGACGGTGGATCACTTGTTACCGGGTTTAATCGCAGTGGTAACTTATGCTGAACACCTAACCTGCTCGGGACCAGGTTATGTTCGAGATTAGAGATCAACCGGTGTAAAAGCACCGCCTACTGACCAATCAATACTCAATTGATAACGGCGTCACCGTTCTTCTCCGGTGGAGCTCGGTGCACGGAGAGAGAGAGAGGTGCGCTCATAAAAGTTAAAACATTTACAGAGCAGTAACCCCGTTAACATTCCGTGATGGGTATTATTATGAGAGATATAGATTTTCAGCGGAGGGAATTACATATAAGCTATTTGTCAGCTTCTTGAGCCGTGTGTTGCCAATGCCACACATTGGTTTGGAATATGTTTTTATATTTTTTATTTGCTTTTACGATCGCTTACCACTGCCAGGGTTGCAACTGAAATAATAGGCTAAAGCAACGACAGTTTATGGAAAGCACAAAAGTAATTATGGTCAGATATTGTGCCTGACTGATGGGGAAGTGATATTGATAAGCTTTGTCATTTACGCGTAACAGCGTTGGCGTTTTTTGCCAGCTTTCCTTCCCATTTTAGGAAGCAGCAACTGTATTGCGTTTTGCCTGTAAAACCATTCTGTGTTTTTCATATTTATGTAGAATTATAGTTTTCTCTTATGTAAAATATGCAGCTCTGGTAGATGTTTGCGATTGGTCGTGCTGTGTAAACACCGCCTATTTTATGTGAATGCGCATGTCGCTGGATTGGGAAACCCTGGGTTGATTGAACTAGTTGTTAACCACCGTCATGCAACAGCTTAATCGGGACCACGGTTGTTAGGTTAGGTGAAGCCGGGTAACTGAAATAAATCCAGGGCATGTTGATCTTGATGCGTAGTACAGGCCTCAGGTGTAACTGTCAGCATTGTAAACACTAAACATCCTGATCCATCATGAATTCCCCAGCTCTCTACCACAGGCAGTTTTTGTTTTTCAGTAAATTAGGCCTTTATTTCTGAGATAACTAAATAGTGGCTAAGACGAACATTAATAATTAAGCAATGTGGGTCCAACTTGGAAAATAACACATTTAGACATAAGGCAAACATGTTCTCTTCAAACAGCTTAAGGCGCGGCGCCTACTGAATGCAGTGCAGACGCGCCCGGTGGAAAATAGGGGTTAGGCTACATTTAAGTCATGTAGCCAGCGAACAGACTTGGCAGTCCATTATGAGGTTGTGTGAGAGTCCCGTCCAGTTAAACATCCCTGTTGCTGCAACAAGAAAGTTTTAAAACACTATGAGGGTAAAAAAACGAAACACAAGCACTAACTTCCCAGGAGTTTGTGTAACAGCTGAATGTTTCCTGTAAAATCTGTGAAATGAAAACCACTTCAAGTCAAAAATATTGAGATCTATAAGCAATCTGACGGAAAACAATAATTGCGAAATATAATATCTACTTGTGCTACATTGGGGGTTAAATAACATAACAGGACATCACAAATGGGCAACTTAAAGATAGTGTGTGACTGCTTCATGTTAACGAACGTAGATTACATTTAAGCCATTGCCAAATGAGTTGATCTTCGGTGTTCGCCTTGATTTGATAGGATAAACAATACTTCAAAAGCATCTGCGTGGAGGTGGGGTGGGGGTGATGCGTGATTACTGAAGGCTTGCGTCATGTGAATCCGCCGACAGTGTTGTTGTCATTACTCAGAACTCCTCATGGGGGTGACAGAAACTACACACTATATGCACAACCCTGTGGCGAATCGCAGGATTGTTTTCGTTGGTCTGAACGTGCCCTTACTATTCACATCAAAGTCCCTGTCCTTTATACATCCCTGGGGAACTTCATTTCCATAAATGTAATGTAATGTAATTTACTATTGAGTGCTACTAGCAGCTGATGGGGGACCTCACCTTGCCATGCATTAGCAACCTAATGGTAAGGGTGACATTGAGCCCTCCTTCAATCACACCGGAGTCCATAACTGCAACCTGGGCGTCCGTACAGAACTGGGGTATTTGGTCACCGAGATGGATCTAAAGGGACATAGTAGACAAAAAAACAAAAAACAAAACAAAAACAAAACTATAAACCAAGGATGATTATATGAAAAGCCTGAATTGCAAATCAGTAAAGAAAAAACATAACATGGAAGTGGAAAACAAAAGTAAGATGTGGTGTGCCATATATAAATCTTATATAAAAAAGTGGCCTGTAAACACTGACTTACATGTGGTCAACAAAGTGGTAAATACAAAACATCTCGCTATAGCATATAGTGCTCTTATGTGGTAACGTTAATTAAATCGTAGCAGGGCCAATATACAACTTCTGACTTATTGATTAACGTTAGAATAGGCTATCACTAGAGAAAGGTCTGTTCTCAGCATTAGGTATTATGTTACTATACGTGGCCACAGATTTAAATGTCAGTATCACACAAAGTATTTAAAGGCCCATTTACACAGTTCGCTAAGTAATTACCTTATAAATTGTGTCAAAACATCCAGTTATATCACACTACATTGTAACATTAACAAACTTTGGCTAAATGTGTAAAATTGAACGACAAATTTGCAAATATGATGAGGATTATACCTGGTTTTCCATTAGACAAATTTCTTCTTAATGAACCTATTCAAAGAGAATATGATAGATCTGTGTCACAGCTCATGCTAACGTTAAGATTTATGAAAACTGATGCGTACTACGACGGATAATAGGAAATAGCTTAGGACTCACTTTCACTGTGCGAACTACACGCTGTTAGTTTGGTGCATTTATTTTTAAACATCTGAATACTGCTAGACCTAAGTTATCTGATTTCAGCATGGAATCCATCTCCATGCTAACCGAAAAATATATGGCTTCTAACGTTATGTGATTCAAGTTTGTCAACAAATGTGCTGATAATTACTCTCCTACAGTTTCATATATTTCGTAAAATACATTCACATACTTGTCAGTATGAAAAGCAGACATTTAAATGCATACTTCGCGTGTGTTGTTCAGTTAAAAGTAAGTCCATTACTATTAACGCTTTTTGTACGTCGGTTAGCCATTTAGCATGTTGGTTGCTCACCGTGCTGGGAAAATGAATGGAGCATGCGTGTGTTACTTAGCAAAGCTAGCTAGTTAGCTAGCTTAATTAGTCAAATGTATTAATGGCTGACAAAATATCGACAGCCTTCGTGGCATGGTAGTTATGTGCTTTTTTGACTAAGTACAGGCGCTAAACAGCAGACAGCGGTTTTTAAAAAAGCAACATTAAAATCAAACTTCTCCGTGGCTGGCTAGCTAAGCTAGGCGAATCATTCTGTACGGAGACTGCGTGCTCATCATCATGCGGCCTGTTAGCATGCTGGTTCAAGCAGCCGCTAGCTGCTGGCAGGGCGCGATTTCTTTCCGCTACTTCTGATTATAACAACAAATATAATAACACCAAACATCAGAATAAAACTCACCTGATTCGTGTGCTGGTACCTGCCTGGGGGGAGGGTTGGGGTTGTAAGGGTAGAAGGGGAGAGGTTCGGGAGGGTAGAAACCCGGGGGAGAGTTTAGAAAGGACTCGGGGAAGAGGGAAGAGTGATGTGAGATCGAGCTCCACTCCTTTACACAAAGACAACACAATTATAACCCCTGAACTTTCCCCTTTCACCCAACCCAAACCCCCATCCTGACCCAAAGGCACCTCAAAATCACGTATAATAAGTTATGGTAGCACATTTGTACATTATGCTACAATAAGGCAGTTAAATTAAGAGATGTAATTAAAAAAAATAAGTTATTGCGCACAATAGAAACATTATTACATTGGTTTAAAACGTCAAAACAGTGTCTGTTGTTGAAAATAACTGATGTAAGTGTTATACATGTATTTAAACATACATTTTCCAACAGGTGTATGCTTTACCAATGTTTCTAATGTTTATATTTACAAAGTTCAATAAAATACTTATTTATAGGGACACTAGTGGGCGTAAAGTGTATTGCAACTCAGTTTATAACTTCAATTATTTACCATTTTGGGTAGACACGCATCTAAGACTTTTCATTTAAATATATTTATTGAGGTCAATTAAAACCCTTCATATATCATTACAATTAGCGCAGATACAAAGCAATGCAGAACAATGATTTCTGCAGTTATGTGTAGTAGTGACTAAGTGTACATAAAATTAGAAAATAAAATAAAATCACTCAATATCTGTATCATTCTTCACCTCTAAGTTAAACTTCCTAAGAAACCAAAACAAAATATATATATATATATATACACACACACAACAAACACACATACATATTGTCTTTTGCTAAATCACAATTATAGCTTTTCTCAAAAAAAATTATCATTGCTGTAGTCCCTCTTCAAATTATTTCTGTATTTTTGTACACTAGTGTATTTGTACTGTTGTACAGAAACTGTCACTATGGAACATTTGACAAAAACACCACAACAACAAAAGACATGATGGAATGCAATTACAGCCAAATGCTTTGGAAATGTTTACAGCAACAGCTTAGGCATGCCTTTCTAGTTTAAATAGGTAGTCTATGATAAATCTCTGCATTTTTAATTTTAATTGACATCCTGTTAAAAGTGACAAGTATAACTTTAGTGTGTTTATGGTTTGTTAATAGTCAGGTTGCCCTTTTGTCAAGAGACTTTTCTTTAAAAGCCTTGTCTTGAAGTGGTGGTCTCACTCTTCGTCGCTGCTGCTGCTGCTGCTGCTGCTGCTGGACGACTTTGGAGGAAAAAGAGAAAAAATAAGCTGCATTTTACAAATCCAACGTCAAGAAAGAAGCATGTTGAGAATGTCACGTTGGGCCACAGGAACCTGAAATGGGCACTATAATTTCCACTATTTTTTAACATCTTATGAACCAAGTGATTAACTGAATATTCAACAAAGTATTCCTCAGATTAATCAATATTAAAAAAAAGAAAATCTGTAGTTGCAGCACTATACATTATTTATCACAAATGGTGTTAAGAACAAATAACTTTCCATTCCAAAGTAGTATTTATAATGAAGTTTTTTGTCTCGTACAAGCCATCATCATGTTTCATAGTTCAATATACTAACTGCAATATAATCAACCTTAATGATAATTATCAATATTCCTCTTCAAGCAGAATGTCAGCCATGTTGATTACAAACAGTATTGTGTCTCTTCAGATGTGCTGCACTTTGCACTAGTTGAGTCATCACTGCTTTTATTGTATTTTACGTTTGTTGAATGTGTGTGTGTGCAGCACTGACTGACATGAAGTTGAAGGACTGGGCCTGAGGGGCGTAGGCAGGTTAAAGTTTCATCTTTTTATCTAGCGTTGGCATTAATAATTCACATACAGGAAGAGCCATAAACAACTCTTATGTGGTGTATTTTTAAAACTAATCACACCTTGCCGTGTTTGTGCCCCTTATGTGCTTTCTTCTTCTTCATCTTTTTGTTGGCTTTGTGTCCGCACACCCCCATTCCAATTCCAGCCATTCCTCCGGCGCATGCTCCAGCCATGGGATTGAAGTCTCCATGAGGATGACCTTTATGGCCCTTATGGCCTTTATGGCCTTTATGGTGACAGCCTTTTGGAGAGTGTGGGTATGGACCTGGGTGAGCACCTGCAGGAGGGACTAGTGGATATCCACCTGGAGCCATAGGATAACCATGTGGCCCTGGAGCTGCATAAGGCACTGACCCTGGAGGTGCATTTGGTACCATGGCTGGGTTCATGCCAGCTGGGTATTGCCCAGCTGGGTATTGCCCAGCTGGGTATGTTGGCTGTGGAGGTTGGGGGAAGAATCCTGATGGAGGTGCAACAGGATTTTCAGGGCTGTAGGCAGGAGGGTAGGCAGGGTTTGGTGGGCCCACTGGAGGATGAGGACCTAATATACATAAAAACACACATTATTCTTCAGAACACCTATATTACTAAGGCCTAAAATACATAGTGTGATATCCCACCTTGATTTGGCCACATTGTTATATTGTCAATCACTTCAGGTCTCACGCAAAATCCTGAGGAAAGAATGAGAAAGTGGTAAGATAAAAAAAATTGTATTACATGTAAAAAAAAGCAACCATCATTACGAGTGTAACTACATTGTATCTTATCATCTAAATTTAGTATGTGGGTGTTGATTCAATCCAAATCAAACAAGTCACCACACATTATCTTTCCAAACAATGCAGTTCTGTAGATATCATTTGTATCTGGTTGTTATAGCATACATTTTATATCTGCTATGTAAAAATGTTCAACCAACATGTTGCAACTCATTTCTTGTTTTGTCCAAAAATATATTCAACTTACAATCGTATACAATGTAGAAAAGCAGCATGATGCTCAAATTTGAGAGCCTTGAGAATCTAACTTAGCCTATCAATTATCAAAATTGTTGTTAATATTCTGCCAATCAAACTAATTGTTAGTTTGAGATTTGCTGTAAATTGGTAGCCACTTAAAACAAATGCAGCCTAATACAACGGCCATGCAATGAAGCTTAATTGCCTTCACCCAAGTTGAGCTTACTTTTAAAACTTTATTACAACTACTAACAAAGTATTTGAATAACAAACTACAGCTCCTGCTAACAATACTCAGTCATTTTCAAATTAGACTACATTAATTAACCTATCACAGGGCATGACGTGTTTGACATAAATGCCTTAATGAAGACCAGTAATTTCGGAACACTAACTAACTCCACATTACGATACGACAGAAATTCGAAACATGTCACAATTAGTTGATTGCTGCAGTTTCCGGTTGCTTTGTTTCATAAATGCCACTTATAATCATCGTTTTGTCAATGTCTAGGCTTAAGCCTACCTTAGAAACGTACCTCAGGCTCAGTGTTTGTCTGCAATTCTGAATTCTGAGCTCTCTGTTTGTCTTCCGCATTCAACTTCAGCAAAAAAAATGCACCAGGAAGCCACGCCCGTTGTTAAAGGCTACGCACTTTACTTACGAGCAAAAGTCCAGCAATCTTTGGATGAAGAGTTGATCTAGGTGTGGTACAAAAATAATGATAATGGGATTGATGTTTCCTCCCAACCATTTTAACTGGTATTTAAAAGGGAGCGCCCCAGTAGGGTTTGGCACACACACACACACACACACACACACACACACACACACACACACACACACACACACACACACACACACACACACACACACACACACACACACACACACACACACACACACACACACAATGACTCAGTGGCCCAATCCCAAAGTGAGCCCTGAGGACTAAGGACTAAAGACTCACAGACTTAATTGATCTTAGGTGCTAAGTGAGTGAGTGTGTGAGGCCACATGGGCTCAAATAGGTATAAATGGGATTGGGACAGCACTTCACACAAGATCACATGTTACCTTGGCAACGTTTAATAAAAAAGATGTTGCTGACACTTGCCGGTTTGGGAATTTTCATTTTAAGTTTGTTGCTTTCCGCATGGCCAAGGCACAGGAGACGGCTGCGTGATTCCACATTATTTCAAGCTCTTGTTTTACAAGCTGGAAAACAGGTTGGTCTGTTCCGTGGCCGTGTGTCATGCTGTTGTTTACCTTTGTAATTTCCGGATTTCCATACGGTCTCCGCGGTAAACGTCACAGCGCTTTGAACTGTGGGTAATTCCCTTTGGTGAAGTCTGCATCGATGCAGACTCACGGAAAGGGCTCGGTAAGTGTGTACTCAAACCCTCACGCCCTTTGAAATTCGACATTGGGACAACCCTAAGCCCTTACGAATTTCGCGAGAACGCGCACCAGGGATTGGGCCGATATCTCTTTACTAATTTGTCAAACAATACAAACAAACTAACCTATTGCTGAGAGTGAAGGAATAACATTTCTTTTTTCAATCTAACACAACAAAAAAATTCTCATTATGCAATTATCAAAAGGCTTTTTATTTGTATATAATGTAGCTGGATAAGAATAGTTTTTGCAGTATTTAGAGTGCAACATAAAGGACACATTACATAACAGTAACACAGACTCAACTGCGCTGCAATCAAACAAGCATAATCATCGGAACAGCAATTAGAACAATACATGATGACTATCTTGCCTAACCCCTACATACAAACAAGTACGGCCACATTCTGCCTTATAATGAATCATGCACAAGTTGAAGGAGCTGATGGGATAATATTTCACTGGAATTGCACCTTGTGCGATTTCCTGTGACAAATAAAATTGATTCATTGAAGTATGACCAGCAGATCAACATAAACATCAAGTGTGACCAGCAATAAGAAGAAGAATAAGTCATACTTCAACAAGAGGCTGCCTATTCAGTTCAAACTGATGAAAATATACTGAAAATCTAAACAGTAATGACACAAAGAACAAAGCAAACGCTTGATATGTATATTACAACTCAACCGAAGAGTAAAAAGGAAACAAAGAAGAAAAAAGTCATAGAGTGTAACAAGACTCGAGAGAGACTAATCTGTCGGCTACACACTGAGCAGTCAGTCGAGCATCCGGGTCACAGTCCCAACAATCTGTCAAGAGCTCCAGCAGCACAGATCCCTGCAAGTTGGGAAAATGTTGTCAAAACTTAATTCACTATCATAAACATTTTCATGAGCTATCCAGTACATGTGTCTTCATTGCTAACAAACCAAAACTATGTTCAAGTGAGAAGCACCTGTGTAAGAATACCTGTGGTAGCGTTTCCCAGTGTTTAGGTATGGAGGGTCTCTTGTCCATGTGAAACACGTGCTGGACGAGGCTCTCCAGCGTTACATTGGCTCCCAGCTCAGATTCATAAGGCAAAAGATGCTGTGGAGCAATACCGCCTGCAGATGGAGACATTTGCATAGTTTTTAACATCCATTTAGTAACAAGACATAACAGGTAGAGTGTATCAAAGCAGTGCACTGAGATACAGCTGATTACACCGATCAACCTCATAGGAAAGTAAAAGCAGAAAGTGTGAACATCTGACAGTATTGATTGATGGGACGTCTATAAGTTTTGATTAGTTATTAAGATGTGTGGCTTTATTTAGCTGAAAAACCCATCCCAATTAATGTGTTTTTCAAAAGTAAAGTGAGAACAAAATTCAGAATGGCTAAATCTAAGTGAAGTGCAGAGTTTCTGTGGATTGCTGTAGCAATTTTAAGGGTGGAGAGAGAACTGAACACCCATCTCTTGATTATCTGATCAAGGAAGTTTACCTTCAAATAAATCAGAGCAGCGCATCCAGATCTCCCAGAGCAGCAGTCCCAGCGCATATATGTCCCCCTGCATGAGACACCAGCTGTTGCTCAGGTTTACATGGCCTTCCAGGACCTCCGGAGACATGTAGCGCAGTGTGCCCAGCTGAGTGTGACCCTGCAGATGAATAGTTATGTGAATTGGCCTCCATTTAAAGAAGCCAAACCAATGCTTAAAAGGGCTTGGAGGACGCAACATCCTATAAGAAGGATGCCAGACAAAAAGTTAACAATTAACCCACAAGCTTTATTAAATAATTCAAAAATATTCCCAAAAGTAACAACGAAGGAGATTCAAAAAGGGACTGGCGATCCCGGCCAAAAGATGGGAAGACGCTGCCTGGACCAACCTCGCAACCTCCCACATCTCCCCCTTAACTACCTAAAAAGGATCAACTAATCCTAAAACGAACAAAAGAGACAAATAACTGAACTATCGGTAACTTCCAGCCCAAACTAACACAATAAACTAAAATAACAAAACTACAGCACCTAAAGATGCATTGAGGATGGGTAAAAAACCTGCTTGAGGAGAAAAAGTGAGGAAAGAAAACTCTTTAAGTTTAATTGAAGTGTGCTACTGTGTGTGTGTGTGTGTGTGTGTGTGTGTGTGTGTGTGTGTGTGTGTGTGTGTGTGTGTGTGTGTGTGTGTTCTCCATGTGTGCCCTTTCCCTGCACTCTTTGCCTTCTTATCACGTGCCCACTCTACCTGAGCACTGATTACACTCAGGTGTGCAACAGGCAGAGGGAGAAGGGTGGAATGAGGGACAGAGAGAGAGAGAGAGAGAAAAAACAGGATACACACAGCAGAGGTACATGTAACACCATGTATTAGATGTTGTCCCTCTGTATGTTTTCATTCATTCAAGAAGTTGATGAATTAGCTTTTTAATGACCGTGTGCAATGCACCGTGAATTAACAATAATAAGTTATGGCTCCACCTGGGTCTCACCTCCATGTTTATTGTGTGGCTCTGCCAGCGACGATGTTCTGAACAAGAACGCAGGATGGTTGAGCATCCAAAATCACACAGGACACAGGTCCCATCTACTCTCACGAGCACGTTGGAGCTGCTGAAGTCTCTGTGGGCCACAGGTGGTTTATGCAAACCTGCAAGAAAAGACACACATGTAGTAATATGAAGATCCTGACTTGTTTGGATCAAACAAAAACTCACACTTCTTTCGTTAAGCATATCAACCTCCCCATGGCTGGCAAGAGGTGCAGCCACTACACGTGACTGACACGCTGAACCACAATAGTTCAAACCTCCTCAGTGAACTGTGAAGCCTAAAAATCATCTGGAACAATACTCCTTTTTAATGTATATAATTCTTTTAGCAAATAACAATTCAATCAAATAAAAAAATACTATTTTAGCTACAATGTGCACATAGACCCTCATGATCGTACAGTCATGCTTTCTACATTGGTAGGCTACAACATAGACATGCACACGCACACGCACAGTAATATTCTCGCCAATACCATGTCTGTGAAGGTCAGAGTGGAGATAGGAAACTCCCTGTGATAAAGACCGGCACAATTTCAGTGACAATTTCCAGTCGGTGGTGTGTTTACCCAGATAGGAGTGGAGAGAACCCTGAAATCAAAGGGACGCCAGTTAATTATATCCAAGAACGTGAACATTAAAGAATTTAAAGCGTTTGGCCACATTGGCTTCACGTGTACAGTGCCGATAGGGTAAAGTTTCAGTTTTCAGAGCTTTTTCACTGAAACCAGCAACCTAACATCGTAACTTGAATTCTCAGAAAAGGGGAAAATGCACAATTCATTTTGAAATTCAAACGATTGGTTGCCACTCACACATTCAGCAAATTGCAGGACAATGAGCCAACTGCCTCCATCTGGTTTCCTCCCAGTGCCCAGGAAGTGGATAATCCCAGCATGCTTCATTAGTGGTAGCTCATAGACCTCCTTCTCTGCAGTAAATTTAGTTTTCCAGCCTGCAGGGAAAACTTTCACAGCCACCATGGATCCCTGGTATTTCCCCTGCCAGACATTTGCAAAATGTCCATTGCGTACAATCTGAACAAAGGTATGAACATACAGGTTAAATAATGGTACATGGTAAGATATATCACCTAACTGGATGATTTATCGATATTTATCACGCTGCTGAGCATACAGTACAAATCCATGTGATAGCTGGGCTTACCTGCTGTAGTTCAATGTTAGCGACATTGATCTCAGAGGTTTTTGTTGTTTGGCAGGAACACAGTCGTGAGACACCGTAATCATCAAGAAAGAGTGGATTCTCTAAAATAATGAAAGTAGACAGGTCTTGTAATTAACACACACTCACAAACAAAGTAAACACATGTTTATAGTAGCCAAATATTTACATTTACCTTTGTTCAGCTTCATTGTCCTCGTTTTTAGCCGTATTGCTGATTCTGCATATGTACATTGAGAGCAACAAAAAGTCAAAGAAATCCTTGTATGTGTACACATTAATCTGACAATAAAGTCACTTTTAATTTTAAACTAGCCTGACTGAATAGCCATAGAACTCTGATTGAAGAGTAACACAGGACAGAGGTAAAAGGGAGTGTTATAGCAGAGATAAACACCAAGGTCAGTCTAGCAGAGAGAATGCAACAGTTACAAGGTCAAATAAGGACATCATGAGAACTATTTCCAGGAACAAATGTGTTTACTGAGGGGTCAAGACAATAAACTCCTCTTGTGTTTGTGCGCTCACTCAACAACTGCAAAACCCAACAGTTAACTCACTGTAAAGGCATTTGATTTATTCTAGTTTAACTTCCACTCTCTGCTACTGTAACACATTATTAGCAACAACAATCGTGTCATCGATCACTGTGAAAAGAACAGGTGTTGAGACATACTGATTGGACCTTGAGTCTGTAATAAAAGTTTTGATGATGATGATGATACTGCTACAACAATGTATACTCCAATCAGGACAGTGACATTCAATGTAATTCCCATTGTTGTCCACTAAAATAGAAAGTCAATTTTTTTGAATTTCTTACAAAAACAAGCTTACTTTTCTTTTTAAATCGGCTTCTCCATTTGGCTGCAACAATCAGCAGCAGGAAGCACAGCAAAGTTCCAGTCAGAATTATTGCAGCAGCTTTCTTGAGTTTATCTAAGAAGAAAACAAAAAGTGTCCGTTAATGTTGTCTGTGAATGATGAAAACCACACCTTTTGAGTCAATCAAGTTTTTTCTTTACATGTTTTATTATTAAGTGAATTTAGCTTTTTTTTTAAACAGCAAACATATGATATTATCTGAAGAAAGGCTTAGTAATCCTGCAAGTGTCAATTTTCAAATTTAAAAGGGGGTAGAGGATGGTTTAACTAGAGGAGACTGTGGTGGTGAGGTGAATAAAAATATGATAACATTTTCTGTGATGAAAATAAAAATACGTCACTCTGGTACAATGTCAGGATATTATTGTGTCACTGTGTTGGTTGCAAGTGATATTCAATGATTAGTTGGCAATCGTATCATTATCATACCGAGAAAATAAGAGTAGGTGGGTGGAGGCTGTGCCGACTCTGGGGTCCAAGTGATGTTGCTATTGCAGAGGTCTGTGTGGCACACACACTTAATTTGGCGACCGTTGAAGCGTTTTTGTGCCTTGCAGGTTGCATCTGGGCAAGACTTTTCAACAATATCACAAGCTGCAACAGAAAAATCAGTAACACAATAGATACACATTAAAAAACAAACAAACATGAGAACCATACAAAGCCTGCAGATTCACCTATATGTATTACATATTACACAATATACATTAAAGCAATTAACCAGTTTCATGTCATGATGTTGGTTGGGTGTGAGAATTAAAAAAACCAGAATCTATACCATGCAGACTAGTGGTCCAAATCAATTTATATCTCTTTTATTTATAGTGTTAAATCATAACAGAAGTTATCTCAGGACACTTTCCAGATAGAGTAGGTCTTGACCACACTATAATTTACAGAGACCCAACAGTTCCCCCAAGAGCATGCATTTGGTGCGTCTACATATCTTGAGTTTTACTACGGTTTCTTACCAAGAACGTCAACCTTTGGCTGGCCATCGATGACCCGATAATAACCCACGCAGCATGTGGTGTTCTCACAGAGCTGCACTGACCCACTCACATTGCCAACCGTTGCAAATCTTTTGGTCTGGGGAGTCACTTGGAATGCACACAGTCTATTCTGAGGAAAAGACTGGCCCGAGATGCTTATAAAGATGCATTCTGGAAGGAGGAAGAAAGACAAACAGCTGCTGTAAAGGTGGTTTAAATGGGCAAAAATTACCTTTTCTCTCTGTTATCAACAGTAGGAATTATGATCTGGGCTTCATGGTCACTCTTACTATACAATGCTAAACTAAGAATCTTAATTGTATTGTTTACTGTTACATTCACACATATATATATATATATATATATATATATATATATATATATATATATATATATATATATATATATATATATATATATATATATATAGTAATTGTTTCTGTATGATTTGTATGTGGGAAAGTCAAGACTAGAAGATGCTCAAATTTGTATCTTATGAGGAGCCACAATAATACAATAAAAACATTTTTTTATTATTATTAGATTATTTGTAGGCCTTTATTGACAGGACAGCTGAAGAAATGAAAGAGGAGAGAGAGGGGGAATGACATACAGCAAAGGGCTGCGGGTCAGAGTCGAACCCGGGCCCGCTGCATCGAGGAGCAAACCTCATCTATATATGGGCACCCGCTCTACCAACTGAGATATCCAGGCACCCAGAGCCACAATAATTTGACAGCTACAAAACTTTTTTACAAGCTCAAATATAGATGACCCTTATTTGATTCCATAAATATTCCTTGCAACACCACTGCACATAATATACTGTTACACTTCCTGAGATTCTTCAAAAATAATTTTACCATTTTATCAGCAGTAGTTACAGGGCACATGCTGGTAGAACATCTGTCTTTTCTCTTAATCATTTAGGGTAATGCATTTATTGACATATGCAGCATTAATTTTAGGCAAAAATAAGACTCAGTAAAGGAGGTATACTCAGGCGACATATTTACAACTACAATTTCCCTGCATGACTAAAATCTGGTTTGTACAGTCAGTGGGTTGGCACTGTATTGAATAGAGGAAGTTACTAAAAAATTACATACTTCATTTGTATTTATATTTACTAATATTTAATTTCTTAAATCCAAAATTGTCATCATCTAATAGAGTTTAAAGGTGAGGGTTTTATTATTAAGTTTAGGAGTTACAGCAGGTACAATTCTACTGCTTCATCAACTAATTACTGAGCTATCAAATTGCAAATCATAAGTCAAAAATCAATCAGAAATGAACACAGAAAACAACCCAAAACAAACAAAGAAACACATACACCTGCAGCTTAAGAGTTTCAAAAGAGGGAAAGGTTTTTTTGGATTTTTACTCACCCACAGCCAAAGTCAGCCACCACTGTTGCAGAATCATGGTCGCTCTGAGCAAGACACGGCCAAGCAGGGAGTGAGTATTTATCAGTCCTGGGAATGTGAGTGAGTTTCCCACGTTTCCCAGTAATACTCCCACTGTCACACCTGCATGTGCAACATATGCTGCGTGCCTGCTATACAATGGGCTGTGGGAATACAGGACATTTAACATAATCATCTCTCACTGCTACGGAATATGACCTCATTTTATTATTAAAAGATATATGGTAGCCCAATTATAAAAGGGAAATAAACAGAAAACCTTAATATTAGAAAAACAATAACAATACTCATAGTAGGCTAAGTCAAAATTATGACATTCTGTGCCATAATTACGACTTACTAAATCCAAATTATGAGATACTAAATAAAAGTCATGACCATTTCAATCAAAATTATTACTTTTTAAATCAAAATTGTGAGATAGCAGTCAGAAATTCCCATACTTTGTCAAACCTAGGTCAAGATTTTAATATGTATAAATACTTTGGTTTATGATCAAATGCCTTCATAATGACATTCCCATCAGCCTTGTGCAACTTGGAGACCTGAATCATTCTGTAGGAAAATGATGTAGAAACCATAGATTTTGCTTTTCATTGCTTAAAACGCCTATTTTATCCTCTGAATTTATGCCACTATGTCTTGGAAAACATATTAAATCCTGCTTTAACTTCCTAAATGATAATTTCCGGGAAACATTAAGCTATACTTTGTGTTTTGTTAGTATGCTAACATGCTGAACTAATTATGGTGAACATGGTAAACATTGTATGCTAAACAGCATTTTAGCATTTTTCATTCATTGTGAGCATAGTGTCTTGAAAGCATAGACTGTATATTAAAGTCTGCATGTTTTGGTATTCAGTTCACCTCTTGAGGGTGGAGTTTATAAGCACCATGTTCAGAGGCTGTGTGCATTCGTGCAGCCCTGAGGTACAAAACAGGCACATCTAATTTTCAATCACATTAATTGGACAGTTACCTGCGCGCGGGCGAGCCTAGCTAAACTTCAGAAGCTAGCTACTATAGTGGGCCCCCAGGTCATTAAGAATATAGCGATAATGGTTAAGTAACCTAATATTACTTCATCATCAGGCTTAATACACACTATTTTGTACTTTTTCATATTTCAAATCTAAGTTTGTTGTTATGTCTCTCTTCAGGCAGGGGTTTTAGGAATGAACGCCATCACAAAAAAGCTTGCGTTGGCCGATGTTTTTGCGGAAGACTCTGGAAATGAGCGAACATTTTACGGCTTTTCTGACAGTGAAATCGGCGACCCCTGCGAAAAGGTAAGTCATTTGGCTTAAATTAAGCCTCCATATTGCCAGATACAGCATCAGATTGGAAAGGTAAACATTAACCTGCGTCTTACATTTGGAAAAGGCACTTAGTTAATTTATTTGTTTTATGATACATGCTGTCAAATAGTACGACTAGTAGCTACGTTACGAATAGTACGTTACCCTGTAGGGATTTGATATAATTAAATGCTGCTGACAGCAGACCAACAGTGAATCAACATTGAATCAATGTCCCCTTTAGCATTGACTATTCAACCTCAACCAAAATTATGATTCTGATGGAATTTCAACATTGAATCGGTTGGGTATGCTTTTTATATTTTGCTATAACAAGAGGTTTGGACAGAAACTGATTTTCCTATAAAGGTGTAAAATATGAGATGGATCACAAGCCAAATGAGAAAACTCTCCTATTTATTTACATCAGAATTCAAATTTTCAAGATGAAGATGAAGCCCAGCCTGACCTTTCCCCCCAAAAGCAGAAAGCCACGTCTAAACCATCTTTTGGTGCCCAAAACTTCAGGCTGAGGGTGGCTCTCCGCTCTGCTCCCTCTACTCAGCAGTCCACTGATGATGAGGAAGAGGCAGAGGAGGAAGAAAAGATGACAAAAAAGAGAGGGGTGAAGTGGGCAGGAAAGACCAGTCAGGCTAACAAGAAGAAACGTGTTAAATTTGAAGATGAAGAGATAGCAGTGGCTCGGCCGTCTCCTTCTAAAGAGCGTGGCTCCGATTCAGCTGAAGATGTATCCAAGTCTTTCCTGGCCAAGAGAGAACAGAACATCAAGGCCAACAAAGCAATGGTAAACCAGAAACACAGAGAACCATATACAGAATTATAGTATACTATTGAAGACTGACAGTACAGCAATGTATTTAAAGTTGTGGTTCCCAAATAATTCCTAAGGCTACCCAGGGTTCCCAACATAAAAGAACACTTACTGTATATTCATTGCATGGTACCCCAAAAAATACTTTTAGTTTCAAGTGTTGAAAGATTTGCCCTGCTAGACTGACTTGAGATGTCTGTCATTTGCAATGTCTTTTTATCCTCCGTTTCTAACAGTTGGCTCAGCTGATGGCAGACCTGCACAAGATGCCAGGAGGTGCTGGGATTCTGAAAAAACAAGCAGACAAACAGAAGACAAAAGAGAGAAGTTCTGTGAGTAGAAGATAATAAAAAATCTCTCACAAAGCTACATTTTTGCAGTTAATATGAGGGATGGTGAATTTTGCCTAATATTCTAGAGTAAACAAAAGGGGAAACAACATATTATTCGCTAACACAGTGGACACCCTCATATTCTTTATCTTCAGAATTCAGTAGAGCTCTCTGAATAATAGCATTTGTAAATAGACTTGTATGTACTGAGGTGATTTTATCTAATATTGCCTGCAGCGCCCACCCCGCTCTGGTGCAGCTGGAGGACAGTCCAGGAAGAACCCAGAGCGGGCGTCCCGCAGACGGACCCGCTCTATGGGGGGGGGAGGTGAGGATCCTTCAGCCCCTAAGGAGGAAGAACTGGAGCTCAGCTTGGAGGATGAGCTGCTGGAGGTCCGCTCTATCATTTATCAAGGACCAGTTGAAAATTGTATTTTTTATTTTTCTCATCCATTTTGTGTTGTAATGTGTACTGTATAATGGTTTGAGGTTACCATGTATTCGTCTTTTGTTCTTGTCTCTGTTTAGCTAACTTAATCTGTATCTTTTCGATATCCGTGGAAAACCTCAAGCTAAATGAATCGGTACCGTCGTCTTTGTGTTCCAGGTCCGTCGTAGCCGAGCCCCACAGCACCGCGGAGCTCCACGGCCTAATCAGTGTAAACCTCATTGTATCCGTCCTGTGGAGGGCATCACAGAGGACGAGATTCAGCTGGTTGCAGAGAACATGACTGAAAAGGTCTACAACAGCGTCACAGTGAGTTCTCTGCTGGACTCTACCTGCAATTTTTTTCTTTTCTTTTTTTAGTGAGCTATATGGAGATGATACAATATATTGAAAGATTTGATATCAAGTATTAGTTTGTAGCTAAATCAGAGACCAGTAACTAAAATCAATGTGGCAGCTTTGGTTCAGAGTCCTGATATTTGAGGGAAAACCGATGAAGCCATCAGGTCACTACCAGGTGGCAATCTCTCCATTACTGAAGCCTAAAAATCATGCTCAACGGTCAGTGTGTGTTTTGGTCATTTGATTTTTCATTTCCTTAACCGGCATTAAAAAACAAAACGAGTGGTTATTTGATTTTTGTTTTTAAAATACAAAATTTGAAATACAAGGCGTTTTTTCCTTTTCATTGTCAAAAGGGAATGTGAAAATTTTAAATATGCTTTGATTTTCATTTTCTATTTCATATAACCAAAAATTAAATCACTGGAAAACAGACATGAAAAAATGCCAAATCTTTGTTCATATTCTGAGACCAGATGTTGCATTTCCAAGGCACGTTCTCTTAATATATCCATGAGTAGCACCGGTGTAGCCTACCAGTTTTGCTTTAACCCAGGCTGCAGTTGAGGGAAACTGTAGCCTAACTTCCTGAGCAACTGATCATCCCCTTTTGACCATGAAAAGGAAAAAAAACACCCTGTATTGCAATTTCAAATTTTGTATTTTAAAACGAAAATCAAACCATTAGTTTTTAGTTTTTTAATATCGGTTTATGAAAAGAAAACGTAATGACCAAAAGATACACTGACCCTCAACCTCTGCATAACAGAATATGCACGAAATGTAATAAAAAGGTCAGTGTACCTGTCCACCATCTCTTGTTGAGGTTTCTTTGCGTCTTTTCAGGGCTCCACATGTCATCAGTGCCGTCAGAAAACGATTGACACTAAGACGTGCTGCCGCAGTGAGGACTGTCGTGGGATTCAGGGTCAGTTCTGTGGGCCGTGTCTGAGGAACAGATATGGAGAGGATGTCAAGAAGGCGCTGCTTGATCCGGTCAGACTGCCAGACACACCTGTGTCGCTGCACAAAGGATTCATTTTGCACACATTGCTTTAGTACAGTACTGCAGTGTAGTACAGTATTACTACACTCATCAAAAAGGGAAGGGTTTGATACAGATGCGGTTTTAAAAATGGTCGTTATCGGTACCTTTCACATTGACATATGACTCTGAACTCTTGAATCTCACCTTTTCAACCCTCGTACTAGCAACTTTTCATTAAGTGACAAGACAAAAAGTGGATAATAACTTTAAGTTTGACTACTTTTCTAAAGATAGTTGTACACAGGCTTTGTCTCTGTGCGCTGTTCATCATTTGCACCTTGGGTAAACATCTCACAGTGGCAGCACTTGTACTGAAAACTTAAATGTTTGTTTTTTTACAAATTGTTTTGCTTGTGTCTTTCTCTGATTTAACTAATTTTAGTGTTTCACCATTTGGTTATCTCATCAGGAGTGGAAGTGCCCTCCCTGTCGTGGCATTTGCAACTGCAGCTTCTGCCGCCAGCGTGAGGGACGCTGCCCGACTGGCATCCTGTTCCCCCTGGCTCAGTACCACGGCTTCTCTGACGTCCACTCCTACCTCAGCAGGTGGGGGACACCACGCCAAGGTTTTAAACCGATACATTTGGGTGTTCTTAAGTAGGTGACTACTGTAACAGCAACATATTTACATAATCCCTTTTTTTGCAATGGATAATACCCATGTGTATATTTACAACGGAACCCCTACGGGTCCAACAAAGTTGCCCCAGGGTGGGTTCTTCCAGAAAGTAGGGCAACCTATCATTCAGTCCAGGAGTTGGCCATGATAATCACAAACCTAGTTATGATCCTGCCTATCCACTTTAATGAATAGTAGTAAGTGTTGGAACTGACAAAACATCCATAATGTTTTATTTATCTCCTTACAGCCTCCGTAACAAACTGAAGAGTGAGGACAACGATGTAGAGACGTGATATCAACACTAGGTGGAGAAATTGTTCAAACTGTTAACTGTATCCCTATTCAAGTTTTGAGTCGGTTTTTAATCCTAGTAAAAACGTACACATGTGATGGGATTTTAAATGAATAAAGATTTGTTTTGATCAGCTGATTGTTAGATTGAGACAAGTTTTGCAAAGAAAAGAGACCATAGTGTATTCATAATTTTAATCCAGCTGTTGGCATTCGCAGTAGTTAAACACACAATATAAAATCCCTTATTTAAAACGGGGCAAAAGAAATAAGAGCACTTGTTGTCCGATGAACTTATCTATAGAGTTTCAAAGGAGAGCTTTTAAACATACATGTTCTGACATAATACAAGTTAATTATCTTTCTCAAATAAAGCAGAATCCTAAAGCAAAGAAAACAATATTCAACAGTGGTGAGAAGCATCTTTTCGGGAAAAAAAAACAAACATTGACCTTTAATACATTATGCAACTTATTTGGACAACAAAGGGATGTGTGTCCGGTGCTTGCCTCAAGCTGGACCTCTTCCAGTTAGAACTTTAACATATGCTATAAGAGTAACAAGTATTAGAAAGTTCATGGACCAAAGAAAGCTTTCCTAGTTTTGCTTATAAAATGAGTATGAACCTTTGGTTTTGAGCGTACATATTTATGCTGTCTGGACATTATTACAAAATACTTCACTCTGACCAGATATGACTAAAAATGAAACCGTTTTCCACTGAAAAAACAAACTGCCTGCAAGGCAAAGATGATACCACCGGGACGAAAAAGTACTGGGAAGATCTGGACTGTATAGAATAAGTTAGTTATTCTATGACAGAAAGGCTCTTAACTTTAAACACTTAATCTACATATATAAAAGTAATAACATAAGATTAAGATTGATTGTGCATGAGAGGTTCATACAACTGAAAGGCAATTTCTTGCAATCATGTAAAAATGATCCTGCCTAACGTAAGAATTTATGTAGCCTTTACATTACCAAAAATATATATATGTACAAAAAAAAAAGTTGCTATGATAAAACATATCAAAGCATGATGGCTTGAATGTGTGTACCTACATAAGAGATTAAATAGTTATTCTCAGGATTTCAGTGCCCCGACACTTACATTCTCACTGATTACTGCTCTCTGACCTGGTGCCCTCCTCGAAACGGCTCACCCTGAAACGCTTTCATGTATTATTCCTCATAATGGGACTGTAAGTTTGTGAACACGTCCCGTTCTCCCAAAAACTGCAACCAATTCAAAATATTTGCTGCTCAAGATGGTTATAATTTCAGTTTTAGGGGTGAATACAGCATTATGGGCCAGTTAGCCTGAGAGACAAGCCTGATCCAGCAGCCCAGTCAGAGGGCAGAAACACCTGAGAGGAAGAGGAACAAGTATGAAAGCTCACAGCGTTGGAAACAAGGGTGAGAGTCTGAGTTAGTAGTGTCATCTCTTTACTAAAATAAGCTTTTAGAGAGGATATTACTAGCTACCAATTAAACATCAAGCGTGCCGGTCAGTGTGTGATATTGCAATCCCACTATTGAGTAAGATTTGAGTCTTTGCGTGGGACAAATGTTAGTGTAGTGCCATTTCCATTTCAGGGGAAATAAGATTTCATGATGATTTCACAAAGCTAACATTTTCATCCAACTCTGACATTAAAATGCCACAGGTATCTAAACACAAGATGGAGATCCATTTCCCTGCCTCAGTTCTCAAATTCAATAGTGTCTGTTGTGTTGCATGTGTGACCACCTCTCCGGTCTGAAGCCTTTGAGAGGTTCTGTGTCTGCAGTCAGACATGCCCTTCAACCCCAAATGTCCAAATGCAACATCCACCAAAGCCCTCACTTAGTAACTGTTGCCATTAATTTGGTGAAGGTCCACCTGCATCATGTTGATCCCACTGCTAGCTAATCGAGCTATGCTCTCTGCAGATAAGGTTTCCATGGTGACGATGGTGTGCTGGTCACTGGCCGACACTGCTCCTGTGCCGATTTTTGTTCCTGCTGTAGGGGACGCGGCGTCCATCGAAACTGTGGTGCTGCTGCTGGTGGCGACGGCTTTCTTGTTTGAGTGGGTTTTGATGTGCTTGGAGAGATGATCGCTGCGCATGAAGCGCTTGGGACACTCTGGACAAATAAACCTTTTTTCACCTTTAAAAAAGGATAAATACAAATCAATATAAAAATAGCAGCAGCTGGTATTACCTTACTACAACAGACTGTTGGTTATGCAGTTGGAAGTGTTTATGAAGGATTAATGCAATGTACTGCAGTGTAGAATAATTTTGTTTTTAATATTTCAGGAAATAAAAATATCCAAGCTATGAAGGTTATGTAAGATTCAAGGGGATAATCCTAAAGCAGCAACTAATGATTCTTTTCATTATCCATTAATATGTCCCTTAGCTTGATAAATCTGGCCCATAAAAATATCAGAAAATAATTTTCTGAAGCCCCCAACTGACTTATTGAAACCCAAAGATATTTTCTTTTAATACGATTAAACAATTAGGGTTGGGTACCGAAACGTGCTGACGTAAACGGTAGTAACAAGACCAAATAAGATGAAAATTTTGGTGCCTGACTTTACACTACACTCGACAGCAGGTAACGTTAGCCTACCTTTAGCTAGCAGCTGGATTAACACTGTTAAAATGCTGACAGCTAACGTTAAACAGTGTAAAGTGTGACTGTGTTTCACTGTAGAGGATTCCAACAGCAGGAGCTAACAGTCTACTCTGCAGCACAGCAGCTGCAGTTGGAATTAAACAACACAGAAGGTGCGTTCACTTAACAGGTAGCCTCGTGGTGCATTCTAAGTTATTGTAAATACCCTTTTCCCATCTGGTGGTTGTTTTGTCGTTCAACAGCAATTTACTGGTGAAATAAGTTATAGTTATTAAATCTTTAATTTTGACCATATGGCCTTAGCAATAAACAAGCAGTTCTTTAATGTTGCTGACTGTTTAGTACCCTTCTTTTTTTTTTTACTTTATTAAAAAGTATCAGTTCAGGCATCGGCCCCATTTTAAAAGTATTGCTTTAGCATCGGTATTGGAAAAAACCCAAACAATACCCAACCCTATAAACAATAAATCGAATATCAAAATAGCTGCCAGTTTTCGGTCGATTAATTATTTAAAAGGTGCTCTAAGTGATGGCCTGCGTTTTTTAAGCTACTACATTTCTTGTCACATACAGCAAACATCTCCTGACAAACTGCAGCCATCACTGCAGCAGCGTTAGCACGTAGGCTACTTCCACAATGCGTATTCCTGACTCAACCAGCTCCTTCTTGTCTGTTATTGGCTGGAACACTGTCAGACCTGCCAACCTTGACAAACTTTTTTGAGTAGCAACTTAACGCGGAATAAATGTGCAATTAAATGTCAAATCTGTATACATTTTAAACCCTAGAAAATAATTACAGGGTTTCTGCAGGTATCAGCAAATCTCATTTCATGCCACTTTAAACTAATTTAATGCCCATGTCCAACTGCAGATACTTTAACACACAAATTGTAAGCATTTGACAATGCCAATTTTTAATATTTGAAAATCCAAATTTAACTGTCAGAAGGCTCACAAGATGGTTTATAGTCCTTAAATGCAACACAAAGTGCTTCACAAAATAAGAACACAACAGAAATACAAATATTTAAAATATTGTTCACTGAGCAGCTCGCGTCTCTGCCCCGCGGATCTCAAAACAACATGCACCGATAATTAAAAGTAATGAACCTATACTGCTTACGGCAGTAGGCAAATTCGCCAAAATCATGTCAACCAGTCCCAAAAGTTAGACTAACTTCAAGTAAGCACCGCAAAACAGTTAACTGCTGCCTGCCTTTAAGCGCCGACTTGTGACTCTCAGACTGCATGTGTGATTTCACCGCACTGATGCCCATTGTGCAAAGTTTGAAGTTTTTTTTTTTGCACACGCCCCAAAATGCCTCTCCGGGTTTGTCGACGGGCTTTAACCAGGTTCTTTATAGTTCATCCTCCAACCACTTCTCTTGGAACTTGCATTTTCCCATTTTTCCGTCATTTGATATTTCCTCCGTTCAAAATCTATTTCATTACTTTACATGCTTTTTAATGATCCGCGGAAACCCTGAATTATGTTCAAGTAGGCTACTTGAATAAAACATTTTATTTCAATTACGTCATATTTAATACAATTAGTTGGATCATAATATAATACAATAAAATAAATTACACTGCATAATGAGCACTTTTACTTTTGGTACTTTAAGTATATTTTGATAATACTTTTGTACTATTACATAGCGAAGATGTTGAATGCAGGACTTGTAACTGACAAGTCATTTCTAACTCTACAACACTGTTTTTTCTACTTTTACTGCAATACATGATCTGAGTAAGTCTTCCAGCTCTGGAAATCACCAACAACAGTCGTGCATGAATACCTACAGCAGTGTTTAACACTGAAAACACACAGCTCAGTTCAGAGTTTCCTTGCAGCTCTGCTACAGTAGCAGATAACCTTTAACGTTACCTGCCGGTCAAATAGTCTCTAAACAGTCCGTTCACAGTGAAGTCCTGCACGGATCAACAGATGTTATAGTCTGGCGGCTGCTCGCTCTGTTTGTTACGCACACCGGGCAGATTGATGCGCTCTTTGCAGATGTCACCGCTCGGTGTTTGGCTAGCTAATAAGCCGTTAGCCTGTTAGCTTGAGCTTTGTCTGAAGGCACCGAGCGGCCAACCAAGGTCCGATAGACACCAACACATTCCGCACATCCTCCGCTCAGTTTAACCGCTAACCCCCCCGGTATCGGTCAGAGAGGCTTGTTTACTTGTGTCTCGGTCCGGTGCGTCCAGCGACGGGCTCCGGTCAGTTTTTAATTAGCCTACATTAGTAACAACAATTTTGTTACGGTATGAACTTAATCATAGGAAAGGCAACAAAATATAAGACCTTTGTAACGAAATCCAAGACTTTATAAATGCAAGGCTTTATTATTATTAATAATAATAATAATAATAATAATAATAATAATAATAATAATAATAATAATAATAATAATAATAATATATATAAATAATATTTCTCCAAAGTTGACAGGTAGGCTACGTAAATTAATTCATTTCACCTTTCTACATCAAATCAGTTTACCTTTGCAAGCACAGTCCTCCCTTAGGGAAACCCATAGATATATGGGGGAAACCAACCTTGTATATATTTCAATGAAACCAACCAAACTAAACGGGAATGAGGAAGGAATAACACTTGAATCTGATGCTTTCGTTTTACCATCAGTAGCCGATATCCCCGCTTGACATTAGAGGAAGGGACTCGACGCTGTGATTGGTTGAACTCTTCTTTAGTTTTTTTTTTCCAGCATGCTCGTGGCGGCTACGCTGTTTTAGCTATAAGTTTTAGCTGCCTACTACCATCAAGAGTTAGACTGAGACGGTTACTGCACCTCAACGAGTAAACTCAAAGCAGTCACCCGATTTTTCGCATAGTTTAAAGTGACAAATCGTATCACCGTATTTTTATGTCATAATGCTAAATAAATTAAATCTAATATAATAAAACTAAATCCTCACCTGTGTGCGTCCTCTTATGGCGCTGGAGCTCATCTGAACGGGTGAATCGTTTGCCACAGAAAGACCAGCTGCAGACAAAGGGTCGCTCTCCTGTGTGCCAGCGCAGATGGGCCCTCAGGTGGGAGGTCTTGCCATAGATCTTCGCACAGCCTGGGATGTGGCAAATGTGCTGCTTCTTCTTAGTTGGGTCACTGTTTGATGTAAAAAACAAATCGGAGTTAGAGGGTTACAAATTGTAACTAAATTCAGAGGGTACAAGCTGAAATGTAAAACATCCCTAACTATGCTAAAACATTAATTAACACCAATGTTGACTTAACAGCAGTAGACTTGCATTAGACCGTACAGGTGTACCAAAAAAAAAAAAAAAAAAAATGTAATAAAAGTGGTTCAATGACATACCGTCCTTCTCCATCCTTGCAGAAGGGGCAGGTACAGGCTTCCCTGCGGTTTCGTCGGCCTTGAGGTTGTGGGCTTATGTCCTCCTCATCCATAGCTGTGCTATCATCCAAACTTTCTCCGCCTGTCTGTAGCGCCTGTTCTCCTGCAGTCATGGTATAGAAAATACTCGTGTGAAATAATTTATAACAATGGTTTGAGAGCTTGTTATGTTAGGACACATTTCATTAATCAAGTCCAGAACATACTCCAAAATATTTAATTCATACATCAAGTTTTTCTTCAATGAAAAAAGATCCATCTCATTCCTCAGAGAGATTACAGCACTCCAGGATCCATTAATTATTGCTTTAAGAACGCAGGCACACTAGAGTGCGGATCAGGACGCATTTTTCTGTCCAAGCCCGGCCCGCGTCCGACAGAGCAGTAACCCGAACCCGACAGGCATTAAGATATTTATGTCCGAGACCGAGACAGTTAAAATCTAATTTTCCATCCTCTAAGGTACATAGAAAGAGTAACCTATTTACATCTAATAAGATCTACTGCAAGTAATTTCCACTGTTACTTAGGGATATTTCGTTATTTAAGGACATTTACAATAAAGTTATTCAACGTCACTCAAAAAAAAGGAAGGAAAAAGAAAGTGGTTTGGGATTGCCTCCACACGGCTCTCACAGACCATTCCCCAACTTGTCAAATACACACGTTTTTTTCACGGCCCTCTGCGTTTGATACAGACGCACAAAGCACTTACATGCACTAACGTGCAGCAGGGCCGGACAGGCCAACAAAACAAAGAACAGATGCTCGGATTACAACACACAACAAGGGAGTGCGACTTCATTCTCTGCTCAGGACGCCATTACTCCACCATATCTTTACATAGCAAATAGTTTGAACTACTATATTAATGTTCTGAATGTTGAGACAGAACCTTTAAGAATCAAACAATACTAAATCCAAGGTGTTCTGAAAAGTTTGTCTAGCAGTGCAAGTACAAGTGATACGTCCCATTTTTTTACATCCATTTAGAATATGACCAAGTAACGCGAGAATAAACATTTTAATGACAGATAGCCTGAGCCCTCCAGGCTTTAACTACAAGACTAAAGG
This sequence comes from Perca flavescens, assembly GCF_004354835.1. NCBI lineage: Eukaryota > Metazoa > Chordata > Actinopteri > Perciformes > Percidae > Perca > Perca flavescens. The sequence continues at coordinate 19,805,334 of NC_041334.1, read as the reverse complement.
AAGCGTTTTTAATATTAGCACAGACACTGATGTGTGGTAAAATCCACCATTCAGGACTGCTAGAGTTTAAACAAAGCCTGCTACATACGTAGCTGATGGGAAGCACACAAAAACAAAATAACATTACACAACGCAAATTACATGCACTAAAAACAGAAAATAATTCCTATAACAGGGCTAATAACAGAACTAAAGAAGGGTTTAGACATGATAACGGTTGCTGTAAGATGGGAGGGGTCAAGTTACACCCCTACTAGACAGAAGTTGTTGCCAACCTACAACAACAGTACTCTAATGAGATGCAGTGTAAGATGGGTAAAGGGCTCAAGGGTTGAACTGGTTAAACCCCTAAGAGAGCAAAAACCTCAATACTTTGCATTTGGGGTGGGAAGTAAACCAATACAGGAAGTAAACCTAATTTTCTAGACTACTTAACATATTTACTCAAACCAACTGCCAGTTGGTATACCGCTGAACAATTACTGTGTCCTATAAGAGTTGTTGGTTGTCTTGCCTAAACTAACTCAAGCTAAACCCAATCAAAAAGGTTAATTTCAGCCTCTTATTTTGATTGCAGCAAAAATGAATGTGAAGTAATGACTACAAATGGAAAAGTCAAATAACATTAACCAATTCAATTTTGAAATATGGATACAGTCCTGCATGAGGAAAACTCAGCCTGGAGTAATTTTAGTCTCCCCAAAACAACTTTCCTTTTTATTTTTAAAAAGAACCATAAAAAAAAAAAAAAAAAAAAAAAAAAAAAAAAATATCACAACTTTTTGTCTCTTGTATGTTTGTTGCAACTTCATTGCAACAAACATACAAGAGACATCGCAACTTTTATCAAAATTTTTTACAAAAGCTCCCACAAAAATCCGGCATTTTAGGCCGCAACATCTCAAAAAAAGGCCGCAAAATCCTGGAGGGACTAAATAAAGTCCTTCGTCACACAAGGTCTACTGGGTTTTCCTGAGTCAAATACTATGTATTTTTTTTATACTGAACATCAATGATTCCTGGAAAACAGGCTACTGACTTACCTGCTGTGCTAGAGATGGTGATGGGAACAGTCTGCAGCTGGTGCAGCTGGTGCATCTGCAGCCCTGAGCCTCCTCCAAGTGTGTTAAGATTTATGGTCTGGATGCCTGGGATCTGCACTGTGTTAACAGATACTCCTCCAGCTGTGGCAGCACCCTGAGCCTGGCCAAGTTGGGGGAGGGACTGCATTGGGGCCAGCGTGATCTGTGGTCCTGCCGGACTCTGGATCTGAATGGTCTGCCAGCTCACCTGGCCATTGGGGCCTACAGTGCGCAGGAGGATGGGGCCTGTGTTTGGCATAATTTGAAGATTTTGAAGCCCTTCCTGGCTGAGTGTCGGAGTTGCAAATACCTGACCCCCAGCCTGGATGGTCTGGAGGGGGGTTCCACCTTGGATAACCTGCTGAGGCTGGATAAGGATCTGCTGTGGCTGCTGCCCGTCTCTGTTGTCTGGCTGTATTGGGACACCCAGAGAAGATGCAGTGTTCTGCTGGAATGACCCCGTCGCCACTCCATTGCTGTTACGCGTTTGGGTCATTCCATAAGAAGTGGTCTGCGTGGTGACAGTGGATGCATTTGTCATGTAACCTGCCCCGCTGGACACTGGATGTTGCTGAATGAGTTGGTTTCCCCCTGTATCCCCTCCACCATTTGCATCTCCCCCTCCGCTTGTTCCAGTGCTAACTGGCAACAAAGTGATGTTTCCATTTAGCGACACAGGCATATTTGCCAGGAACTGGTGCTGGTTTTGTAACATGCCATTGCCTAAGCTTATATTTTGTATGGGGATGGCTCCCTGAAGGAGACTGGGCATCGTTATGATGTTTCCTGCTGCACCAGCTCTGTTGGTTGCAGCTATGATCTGCTGGCCATTAGAAGATGACACTATCTGAAACTGCTGGCCTGGTCCAGCGGTAGGTACCCCAGAATCCTGATGAGCATGTGCCAACTGCAGTGTCTGGCCATCGACGGTCTGAAACTGGGGAATAACCTGGTACTGAATGTTGGGCATCATACCCGATATGGTGGTAAGCATCTGCTGACCCTGCATGGATGGAGCCTGAGCTACCACGTATTGCTGTGGCTGTTGCTGCTGTCCCTGAGTGCTCACCACAGCGGTTGATGGCGACAGCACCTGTCTGCTCTTGCCTAGGTCTCCTACTGTCATCATCACCCCTGAAGAGTCGGTGGTGATGGTGTTAGTGCCTGAGGTTGTTTGAATGCTAAGTGGGATAACCTGCCAGCCGTTGGCACTGGAGGTGAAAACACCCTGGTTTAGGTCCAGCTGTTGCTGCTGGTTTTGTTGTTGCTGGTCTGCAGAGGAATCATTCTCTCCTGGGGTGTCAATTCGACTGCATGTGGCTGCCAACAAGGCGAGAGGAGATGGCTGCTGCGAGTCCTGGAAAGGGAATACATGAGAGGAAAAGGAGAAGAAATGTATATAGTAAAAATACATTTTAGTATCTAACATACAATTTAATGCTGCACACACACAATGCAGTACAAATATAAATGGCTTTCAAAATGTCCACTCATCAAATCTACCAACACAGTTCAAAAATTGTATACTAAAAAAGGAAATAATTATACCATTACAGTTATGCTAACAATCATTTTAGTGCATTTCCACAAGCAACCTTAAAAAGTGCTTTACAATAAATCAGCAGATAAAAATATAAAATAATCGCATGATTTGAAACATTATCACAAGTAGGACAGCCTGAATTTAAAAAGCAAAAAGGATGTTTTAAAATTAAACATTTTTGATTTAAATAATTGATTTCCAAGTCATATGATTAGTTTAGATTTAAATAAAAAATAACTGATGTGACTGGCTTTGTAAATGCCAGTCTATCCATGCTATAATTGCCACACGCCATTCATAAAATTTAACCTATTTTTTGTCATTCAAGTCTCTTTCCAGCACTTCACAGACTGTAGTAGTCCGAGGGGAAGCAGGGTGGGAGATTATGGGAGGGACCGCATTTTTTCCAGAGCAGCGGCGGGCTCGGCTTCCCCTCCCCCCAAACCCACCCATCTCCCTCCCACACATTATTTTGCCCTATAAACTGACACACTGCTCTAGCCACCCCCTCCAAGGCCAGCCAAATGGGCCGAGCGAAATGCACATCAAGTGGCGGGGTTTGATGGGAACACCCAGTGTGGGCGAAATTTACCTGCCCATTCCCCACCCCAATGACATGTGCTCTGGAGAGAAAATCAACAACCTGTACAAGCCCCGACAGACATGAATAACATAAATAAACGAACTAATAGGAAATAAATAGCAGGATCAGTGGACATGCGCGGGGGGAGTATAGTTATACCGTTATAGTTTTTTTTGGATGACAATCATCTGATTTGGCAAAAAGCGAAAGTCCGGTTAACTTACTTGTGAATTTGTGTTTCGCTTTTGACTGTAGCCTCCGCCGCTCTCCACAGCGGCCATTTCACCCTGCTGCTGATCTGCGGAAGACGAGTTTGTAAGATCACTTCTGATAAAAGTTGCTACATTTAAAACTGCAGACCATCAAAGTGAGTTAACACTGCATTCAACAATGGGGAGAGAACACAAAGGACACACATGGTCGACCTCACAAACAGAAGTTAACTTTAGGAACCGTCTAACGTGAAGCAATTCAGAGAAGAAATGCAAGGAAATCCATGCCAAAAGTGCTCCAAAAGGGCCAGCTAGCCTATTGGCTAAGCTAACATGAACTCACAACAACAAGTAACGTTAATGCTCAGGAAAAAAACTACTAGCTAAGTGTTAGCTACACAGACCGACATAGTTTCAACTGCACTAACGTTGTTAAATTTAACTTAGCTAGTGCACGTGGATTTGATCAAGTTCAATTATTGTGTAAGTATGTAGTGTCAATTAAGAACAGAAGTTACGTTAACGTTACACAGGTCGCTAGCTTTCCTTGGTTGGCTAAATGTAGTTGGCGACAATCAGCAGTTAACTAACCTTACTCACTTTTAAACTGATCGGGACGCTAGAAAACAATACAACTTCATACTTTGAATACATTTATTCATATACTTTACTTAGCTATACATAGAACTGTTAACGTAATGCTTTGTACACAGCATGCCACTGAGAAAAAGTTCACTTACTGCTCATAATTTGAAGACGGGAGGAGTTTCTCTGCTCTTTTTTAGGGTTGACAACTTTTCACAACTTCACACAAACTTGACGGGCTCCCTCTATGAAGGAGAAAGACGAGTGCGTTCGATTTATGGACCCGCGAAGTTAGTGGCCTACGAGCACGAACACTGACAAGCAAATAGCTTTTACACTATAATAATAATTATTATTTTATTTATATAGCACCTTTAAAAATAGAGTTTACAAAGTTCTTTGACATAGCAGACAGAGCAGAATATCCAAAGGTCAATATAACAACAGAGAGCTAAACAGTGGGGCCAAACAATAAAAAAAGTTGTATAAATAAAAACAATTGTTCTTTAACAAGAACATAGTGTTAGTAGTAAAAAATTAAAATATGCAATTAAAAAGTATAAAAGAAATAAGTAAAATAAAGTACATAAATAGAAGAGCAATAAAAAAAGAGATGACATCACATGGAAGATACTGTAAAAATGGGTTTTAAGAAGTGATTTAAAAGAGTTCACTGATTCTGAGAGCGTTATCTCAGACAGGTCATTGTAAAGTCAAACATGTTAGTTTGACAAAATAATAAGGCTCATTTACTAGATTGTTTTCCGGGCTTTCAACCACATCTCACAATCCTCATTGAGTTAATCATTACGTTACCTTATTAGTTATTTGGCTTTGATTTAGCACTTAATTAAGCATGGATTAAGTTGGAGCAATGGACAGTAACATTATCGAATCCAAAACGTTAAGTTGCCCAATTATTTCACCAAGCTTTTAATTAGAATCACATTAAAAAAGGTCCCTACCACCATTCAACTTAAGTTGTTGTAACGTTACTAATGATTACTTTAGATATTTCTTTGGTAGCTAATGAGCTATTAACACAAGCAAAAACTGCTTAGAATAGCCAACCACATGCCCAAACCTTAACGTTTTTACATGTAGTTATAATATGAAAAGACTGGGCGTTTATAGGCTATAAAAGCCCAAAAATAATCTTTAAAAAGACGGGATGTTGTGTTTGAAATTCAACTTAATTTGAATGTCTTTTGGCACTTGTTTACTGTACTATCGCACTGTTGCAATGGATAAAACAAGCGCACCCCTCCGGCCGCTACTTGCAAAGGATTGCTGCTTTCCTCCAATGGAATAGGTCGTTTCTGCCAACGAGAATCAACTAGCCAATGTAATTGGCCCAAAGGTGGATAATTGGGCGGGTCCAAGCATGGTAGGTTGTACCCCTGAGTATGATTGACGTTGGATTCTCTGTTTTCCGCTTAAATGTCGCCGTGAGTAAATATGTTCACGTTAATATTGACATTTCCACTTACTCCTTCTGTGATATTGTTTTATCATTCAACAGTTTAAGGATGCTATGGCTCATATCTTGCTTTGCACACGGAGGTGGGGAAGGAGGAAGGCAGGCGGACTGGGTATTTAAGTATTGCCTCCGTGGCCACTGGCCACTCCCTGGTGGCGTCCTGTGGGCTGGGAAACAGCAAGGAGGCGGGAGGAGTCCGTCAGGGTGGAGGAGAAGAGACCCCATCACACTCAGACACTGGCTGTAACCGCGCTGGGAGGAGAACATTGGCTCGCTTGTGGGAGGGCTTTTATTATTGGGATGTGCAAGAGGGCTGTCAGTGAAGCAGCACATGTACCCATGTAAACAGGACAGAGGGTGGAGTCCATCTTCAGGCCAAGCCTGCGTCCACCCATCTGTCTGAAGTCAAACACTCTGATGTTACTATACAATTGATACATTTTCCAATTTTTCAACCCCGTTCCACACAAACACAGACCCAATCCGGATCTGGCTGCCAGCGCACCATACACATAACCCCCCTTGCTTGTTGGCTCTGTTGTAGGCTACAAGTGTCCCAGTAATGACAGTGTGACAGTAGACCAGCATGCACATACCATGACCCTGAAACGGAAGCTGCTAAATGGAATTCAGCCATGTTCATTTTATTATTTACACCTGTGCTTTTCTTACTTCGACATGTAAAATGTTTAAAACCCTATCTGCTGCAAAATAAAGAGTAACCTTAACTGTCAAATAAATTTAGTGGGGTATAAAGTCTAATGATATTAGCTATTGATTATAATATATAGGCTAGTAGTATAAATTAGCATATAAGAGGAATAAATCAAATAAAGTAGCAAAATTGTACTGAGGTAGGGTAGGCTTCAGTAAGCAGTAAATGTTTAGTTAGGCTACTTCTTGTTTAGTTCCTTTACGTTTCTTCAATTCTTTGGCCAAGTCGGTAGTCTACCATTGTTGTGTTATCTCTATTAAATAAAGAAGTGTTTCTATTTGCATAATAGTTTTCATTAAACATTCCAAATGGCTTCTGTTACATAAGAAAAGTTGATACCTCTTTCTTTCCTTCAGAGCCAAGAGAAAACAAAGAAAGCCAATACAATGGACTGCAGGCCTGTGTGTCAAACACATGATATCAACAAATTAAACATACAAAGCTCTCGTTGATATAGACGTTGAATAAAAGGTAATAAACTATCCATAGGCAGCTATGAGTGTTAATAAATCAAAAGGCTTATAGAGGATAAAGGGTTTCTCACTTTCTAATAAGCCATCAGTGACATTTAGAAAGTCATTGATAAAGGGATCTTGCAGTATCCAAAAGTGCTGTTGTCAGTGTTAATACATTGTTGAATATTGTGGTCCAGATGTGGCCATTAGTGGATGTGATGGTGAAGGAGAACAAACATCAGCCACAACCTGGCAGTCGTTTGTATATAGCTTATCGATCTTTAGCCTAAGTCATTGGGCTAGTACATGATTATTTAATCCTTAATTAAGCAATTAGTTGTAGTTTTTTTGTGTGATTTAAATGGTGCCGAAAAGTTCCTGTTAATGTTAATTAGTGTTAAATCACCAAGAATGGTTGCCAGCTGCAGCCATTCATGATCTGATCATATGAAGGGTTTCACACTGGCCACCCTAAAATTAAAAAGCCGTTGAGAATATGTCTTAAAAGGACTTTAAATTCATAATTTTACAAAACAATAAACGTATTTGTGTCATGTTGGAGTTGCTATATAGCCTATTGGTAATATTCGCCTATCTTGGCAATTATCACTTTTCAACCGTATCCTCTGACATTTCCAAAAACCTGTTCCGAGTCAGTCTGCTTTTGTTTCTGCAGGATGTGTCACAGCTGCGTCCCACGCTGATGAAACTGGTGTATTTCAGATGAGATGCAAAGTCACTTCCTACAGTCTGCTGAAACTCCATCCCCTGTAGCCTAATAAACCGCGCCAATTCAACCACACATGCAGGCAAGCTGACACGAATCAGAAGAAAACACACCAGAAACTCGTCATCGTGAAGTAACCATTGGACGCAGGCTGCGTGCAGTTTGAGAGTCTACAAAAGATTACAGATCAGTTAGATATCTCAGCCCTCCGACAACAGGAAACGAGAGAAAGAGCGCCACTGACACAATCGAAACCTGCATCCATGAAGGTAAAGCTGCTTTTCTTCTCACAACTTTGTCCGCTATTTTGCTTTAATTTAGCTATTTTGCTTCTTTTTTTCATAGAGCTAAAAACACAACCTGCGAAGAAAATCTCATAGGCTATGCTATGGATGACATTAAAATAGGCAATTTTTATAATCGTGACAAACATGTCAATTTTTTTCCCTAAAAAGGTGTAGCCTATTCTCTTTATATATTCTTTATAACAATCTTTTATATCCTATACATGACACGCTTTCTATTCATCAAAATTGTATTTTTCTAAACTAACCAGATGGGTGGTTGGGCTCTTTACAAACAGATATGCAATTAGGACTGTCGCAGGCATTCATTCACATATAACATTAAAGATTTGCAAGTTCGAATTTAAACGAATTTGGATGGTTCCATCTGTCACTCTGTGTATGTTCTATGCTCTCATTTACTGTAGTCAGCTTACATAATGTTCTATATCTATGTATACATCTTTTATATGCATTATTTTGCACTTGGGTTTTCATGAACTTGATGCAGCATAGTCATGCTTATTCTTATAGTTTAATTTATATTATGGTTAGACTGATATTTGGCCGTATTGGCTTTCAATAAAGTTTTACTGTCAGTGAATGCCATCCACAGGAATATGTTTGTATGAAAAGGTGTTCACGCTTTAAAAAAAAAAAGCCGGATTCATTTCTCTACAATGGTGGTGGCAGATCAATCTAAATTAATGTAATTAATATATCAATTCAACTGCGTTAAAGCCTTGTCCATTTTGCCATATAGTAGCCTACATTTTATGAGGAAGCATTATACATTCAACTTTCCTGATAAAGAATACTGGCACAAAGAAGTGAATATCATGGACTTCAGTATAAAATATTTTCAGTCTCAGCCGGGTCCCATCTGCGCTCTCGGAGTCTCTGCACCGTCATTGCAGCCAGGGAATGACAATAATGACCTTCGTGAGTTGAAATAGCATAGAATTATATTTTTGTTTGACAAGAGGAAGCAAGTTTCCTTGAGTGGACAATGTAATATTGATAGTTGTTTTAACTCACAGTATCAAGTTCAAACAATAAATGATCATTAGTTAAACATATTCTATAACTTAACTTCATGAGTTGAAACAACACTATTCTTAACGTTGGGTTTACTCACATTTTTAAGGCAGCAATTTAAAATTTTTAAATAGAACCACCTTGATACTTTTTACAGTGTAGCGGTAGTGTACCGTTTCTGATGTGGCTGTGTGTATTTCTCTTTGGGTTGAGTGCTTTAATACTTTAACAGTTTTCACCTTCACTTGCTTTAAAATAAAAAAAGGCATGGAAATCTCACTTTTTACAAAATGATACGTTCAAACCAAAACATCAGAAGAAAAATGAAAATATATTGTCCTGTCCTTGTGCCTCTAGCTTCGACCCCACCATGTTCCCCGGGCTGCACGCAAACCTTCATTCATACAGTCGTTGATGTGAACTGAGGCGATGGAGAGCCCGTCGTCCACAGTGAGGCGGCGAGCCTGGATCAACAGCAGCCGACAGTGGCCCACTCTGGGGGAGCTGGACCCTGAGGGACCACCGTGCAACCTCCCCTCTGCCTCTATAGCCGATGATGATGTCTTTTCTGACGGTGAGTCCAGACTCAGTATCTACAGTTTACAGATGAACTGGGCTTGAGGATGCCCATGATCAAGTAGTGTCACTGTAATTTCTGTCATTACAAATACATAAAAGAAAATAAATGGCTTAACTAAGAGATACATATGAAACTTGGAAGACTTATTTATTTAGGAATAGCAATATATATATATATATATATATATATATATATATATAAAGTAAGTATGCATGTGACACCTGTGAAATGGAGTGAAGAGTTGTTAATTTAATGAGAATTACTCATAAAGCTAAGTGTTGTACATGTGTGATTTCCACAGGATGCTTCACAGGAAAGATTGAGAACTGGCTCCAGGGATGTGGGTGAGTCAGCTCGCTTTACTACTGTTTTTTTGTAAGATGAGGCTTCAGGCTCTGAAGGACAAGTTGTCAGTCGTTGGAAACCGGTTTAACAAACAGTAAAGTAGAAAGTGGAAACTCTCTGAAGTCAGGTGTTCCAGGAAGACGGTGTGGTGAGGTAGCCACAGTCTTGTTTTCGTCTTAACCTTAGATGTTGTATTTTTACAGTTCCATTTGGAAAAAAAACAAGCTTATTTTAGTTCTTTTAAACCATAACGTTGGAGTGCTCTGAATTTTCAAAATGTCCCTGTGGTTTAGAGTAAGGTTATTATATAGAAGAAAGTAGCAATTCCTTCTTCCTGTTATGAAACTGATTGGAGGAAGAAGTTCAGCACACAGACATCTCACGTCTCTTATTTCAGCTACTGAGAAGGAAGCAGGTAGTCAGTGATGTACTACACACAGCGTGCATCTAAATGGCTCCTAAAACTGAAGAATACAGTAAAAGGAGTGATGTGATGGTTTATGTATTCTGAGAACTCAACATGAAAATGTCCAGATCAGTTTGGAGGTGCTGACACTAATGCTGCTCAGCATGTGAACATTTCTATAAGAGGAAGTTGACAAACGTCAGCAGCCTGTTGAGAGCTGATTACGGAGTCGATCTGACAAGCGTGCTCCGTAGCTAGGCTGCTATCTCCAGATGAGGCTATCTATGCAAACACTATCACTTATTTGAGAGAAGAAGCATGCAAATTACACTGCATATGTGTGTATTTATGCAATAAATATTGGGCTATATCTTGCAGGTCGGAGGCGTGTTCAGAGAAGACTGGCCAGCTGAGTTTTGGTGAGTACGAACTGAAACAAAGTCATAAATAACAATGTACCATTAACCAAAGATGTGATGCATCTAACAAGTTTACTGTTGCATGTGTTAAATGCAAATCAACTCAAACACACTTCTGTCTTAAACTACACTGTTAACCACACTGTTATAAGTCAACTACTCAGCAGTATATAATGTCATTAAATTAGATCCACCTTGACCAGCTACAACAGTAAAGTGCTACAACAATTCAATAATATAACGTATAATAGTATAACACTCACATGCTGAATTATAGTTATTTTACTGTTGATACTTTAAGTACACTTTGATGATAATGATATATATTTGATAAGATCAAGAATGTAAAATTTAAATGAAGCTGTCGTATAACTATAGTGGAGTATAAAGTACAATATTTCCTCTGAATTGCAGATGAGTAGAAGTATAAAGTAGTATGGAATTGAAATATAGGTACCTCAAATCTATACTTAAGGAAAGTAGTAGAGTAAATATACCACCAGTGACACATACAAGCAATATTTCAAAACAGGATTTTGTCTGTTCTTCTGTTGTTAATTTTAGAAAATTAAGATATGTGCCACTTCATGTGAAATTACTTAAAGCATTGATTGTGTGTTTTGTCTTCAGAGTCTGTGCTGAAAGCCAGCAACTTTGACGATGAGCTAAGTCTTGGTGCCGATGGTAAGTACACACACACACACACACACACACACACACACACATTCAAGTTAATTAAAACCATTGCTACTTTTTCAACTATTTTCACTACTTCATCTTCTTTTTACGTATTTAAGCTATTCATCCAGTTAGCTTTAGCAATTCAGCTATCCAGCATTCCCACGCATTTTCTGCAGGAAATGCATTTTCTAGTTTTTTTTATTCTCAACGTTTGTTCTCTTTGTAATAGTGGTGACAAATACACATAATCAGAGACTGACCTATTTGTAATAAGTCAGAGAAATGTCCAGTGTTACACCGTATTACTGTAAGAAGGGGAAGTGTAGAGTAGAACTCTCTCACTCTACACAGCTGGGATAGACTTCAGCCCCCCCGCGACATTGTCAAGGCTAAGCGGTTACAGATAATGGTTGGATAACACCTTATGTACTTAACATGACACATATATATATATATATATACAGTATATATATATATATATTCAACGTTTAGTGACATCCTGGTACGTATTTTTCATTACATCTGCCGCTGTATGACAGCTTCTGTCAGCATGATTAGGCACAAAGTGATCATGAGTTGTGTGCTGTGTTAATCTTAATTAACTATTAGGCAACTCACCCAACAAACTGCAAATAAACTGTGGAACCTACATTCAGATGCATTTTGACATATCCTTCTTTCATTCTGAAATGCTTTCTTTTTTGTTTCAGCTTTTTGTTTAAATGGTGGAGAGATTACATCTGAAGCTGGGTGAGTAGCAACTGTAGTTGCAGTAACAATGAAACAACAAGAAACAAGGAATGTCGTGCAATTGAATTAGTGAATATTAATTAATATGAATCCATGTTGCTTAAATGATTATGCTGACTGTATTTTTAACTCAATTTCCTATTTTCCGCACTACAACATATTTACTTTAGGAGAGAGATGAACTGTCACTAATGTGTTTTAGTTGGATTTACAGGCCTATGATACACTTCCGGTCCAAAATGCATCTTTAACTCCCCCCCCCACATCACACCTAACTCAGAGACGAGTCTTTTTGCTGATATGTTTAGGTCTGGGTTACACCCTGCATACTGAGGGTGTTTTTATTGAAATGATTCAGAGGTGTAACTGAGATACTGTAGCACTCATTTATAACTAAAGTATGGTCCGTTATATGGACTCTTTTTTAGTTTTGAATGACTATTTGAAGACACGTGACTTTCTGGAGTCACTAAATCAACACTAAAGAAACTTAAAAAAATGGACTGTTGTTATTTTTCTTCTCTTCCTCACTCTGTGATGACCATGAAGCCTCGCACACCATCCCATATCCAAACAAGGTCCCAGCAGACTCACCAGGTCAGTGGACGACTTCTTCCTTAGCGCAAGATGAACAGATCAGAACGGATCCAAAAAGTATTACAAATAACTGTTCATAGGAATCTTTCTATAGAAGAAAAGCTTTATTTTTTTACTTTTGGAAATGCAAATCAAAAACCAAGTGAGGCTTTGTGTTTGCTTCTCTGCTGGCAAGTCTTTGTTTACATTCTGAAGCCTAACTATAGGTTTTGCGTTGTTACTTTGATTAATACTTTAGATTACTGTATGTTTCTTATGCGTTGTATCTTGTCTTGTCCACAGTACCCCTCGTCAGAAACTATGTCTGCCGTCACTGAACTTGGGCCAGAGCATGGCCTCCAGCTGCCTCTCTTCCTCCACCTGTAAGACTACATCAAGGTGAGGCTTCAACACTGTTAGAATGTTCATTATTCTCTCGACTGACAATGGGCTTTTGGCTTTTGAACAACATTCTTGACAAGTTGCATGTTTCCAAATCTTATTCTGGCCTGTTTATACCTGATTAATATATATTTATATATTTATTCTCTGATAGTATTTCATCTTTATTTATTGTTTTCATTTGTATTTATTGATCCCATGTTTTATTATTTTGTAAAAAGCACTTTGTAACTCTCTTAATAAGCATTACCCATGCTTGAATTGTATCTATAAAATCCCAAATCCCAAATTTGCCTCAAAGGGGTTCACAAAAACCTTTTCCGCTTTTAATGGAAAGGACAGGTGAGAAAGGGGAAAGAGAGGGGGAAGACATGCAGGAAATCGCCACTGGTCGGAGTCAAAACCTTGACCTCTGCGTCAAGGCATAAATCTCTAAATATATATGTGCCTGCTCTACCCACTGAGCCAACCCGGCCACCACAAAAACCTTTTTAACATGAAATGAACTTCGTCTTTCCTTTTTTTCTCACATCCACACTAGTATATCGGAGGTCCTGCAGTTGTGTTCGGAGGATGCGGAGGAGACGCTGTACGAGTTGGGTTTCGGCTGTGATGAGCCGCAGGTCACTGTCCGCATCCCTTCTCGCTTCTTCACCTTCCCCTCCATGTCTCAGGGCATCAACTTCCGCCTCTTCCTGGACTCACAGCTACGGCGGATACGAGAGGAAGACCCCAGCCTCTCTCTTGCTAGTAAGACTACGGAGTCATCTTTGTCACATGAATTGTATGATACTGTTTGATGTGTGATAAGGTGAAATAAATCTGGGATGTAGCAAATGAGATCCATTATCCATTAGGTTTCCTGTTTTAAATTGCATTTTATTCTTCCCACAGGTCGTTTCAGACAAGTGCAAGTGCTCACAGCAATGGCCAACGCTTTCTACTCCCTCTACTCTCACGTGTCCCGCACTCCTGTACAGAAACTGGCCACACCAGAGTTTACCTTCTCCTCGTCTCCTGTGGAGAGGATCGAACGCTTCAGGAGCCCTGTCCGCAGCGAGCCACGCTCTCCGGTGGAGAGGCTGAAGGACACCGTCTCCAAGATGTGTCTCTACACAGGCTCTCCTCGCGGGTCAGACTCCACCTCTCCGCAGCCCTCACCCATGAAAAGTTCCAGCCTCCCTGATGTTGTGGATATAGTCCTGGATAAAGTCAAGACTGGGGCGACCAAGAAACTGGATTTGGGGGAATATTATAACAGGAATCCAGCTGTGGATGTTAGGCTGGTCACGGATGGTGATAAATCCTGTGACAATGGGAAAGAGGAGGAAACACAGCAGACTGTGGTGGACACAGACATTCTTCAAAATGGAAATAAGATCTGTAATAGGGAGATGCAGGACAGCAAACAAACGAATAATGTTGATGCCGATGAAAACTGTGCCAAACCAGACCACCTCGACAGCAGGACTCACAGTGTAAGAACAACTCTAGCGTCATCGTTATCAGGAGAAACTGTGCTAGAAACAGGTCAGCTGGACTCACGTTCATCTCAAAGTGAGACAAGGACTGCTCATCTGAAACCATTTGCCAAGGTTACATACGATCTAATCTGCCCGCAGATAGTCGAAAGTGTACACCAGGCACCATTCTGTTGTCAACACACACATTGTCCAATAACAAACACTTTACCTCCTGTCTCCTCTGAGACAGAACGCATAGATAAATCATGTCCTGGATCACATACACAAACAGCTTTCCCTGAGCCAGATGCCAGACAGCTGGATGCAGCCAGATCACTTCCTGTCCTAGCCCCCACTGCTAGCTACACCAATTGCTGCATCACTGTGACTGGCTGGGAGGGGGACGACGTCTCTTCCTGTTTCTCAAACATACCAGATTCTGGTCATACTTCTACTGCCACACCTGTCCAGACATGTGAGGAGTCATTTAACGAGGGGGAAAGCCGGTACCTGAAACCACAGACACATCAGGGCCTGGGCCACGACTCCAATAACCTGCAACAGGTTAACTCCTTTGAGCTGGAGGAGGTACGGTAGTTACAATGGTATTTTTGTTTTTTTACAGGTAAAAATGTAATATTCTAAAAGAAAAGTTACAACATTTCTCTAGATGAGGTACATGTAGTATGTTACATCTGTAGCGCCATTTGGAAATAATTAATCATATAAGCAATGATTAGGTTGATTTAGCAAAGAATAGGACAAACATCGTCTGGTTGACTCAACATGGCAATGGATGTAAAAACTCATCAAACCAGGTTAAATGATCATCATGATACTAATTAGAAACTTACTCACTCTGAAAGTTTAGGAAACTAACATGATGAAAGAATATGCTAAAAACCAGGACATTTCATATTAATATTGTCCAGTTTAAACTATAATCCTAGTTATTCTAATGCAAAATACGCTCTTTCCTCAGTGGATGCTGTTAGGTTCTGGCTCATCATACATGGCTCTTTGGTGTGGTGTTATGGGTAATGGTCAAATAAAATAATTGAGTTGCCTCGTGTTGTGTCAACAGCGGCAAAGCACTCACTCCACAGTGCCCGTTATTGCTCCACAACATTTAAATAAACCCCCACATTTTTATTTCACCATTTCTTCCTTCTTCTTGATATGTTTTTAAGTAAGATTTAAAAACTGCCTGTTTTTTATGCAAAACCTTCCACTCTCAGAATGATTTTCATTGATTATCCATTGTGCAGGAATAGCATGCTTGCAAAAACATGCAATCTGAACGACAGTATGTTATTGATTAGATAGACTGAAGATTAGAACTGAAAACTGAACAAGTGATATTACTGAATCACTGATATTCTATCAGTAAATGGGTTTAAGTATTGTACCACAAGCTTATAATATACTTCATACCTGTTGTCTCTATAGGTGCATAGTGCAGGAGAGGAAGATTTTGGAGAATTTTCGGATTTTTCAGAAACTACAAGAAAAACAACAACAACAACCTCTCTGTTGTCCAACAAACCTCAATGCAAAGGTATATTTATATGTTGTTTGTGTGATTGATTTTTATATGAACACAGGTCATGGTTACAGTCGTTACAACTGATGCTTTGGTAGACTTTGACAGTCACAATTTATAGGAACATGGCCTGTCATAATTTTAAAATAGCTGTTTCTAATACATTGATCAGAATCAGAATCAGCTTTATTGGCCAAGTATGTGTACACATACAAGGACTTTGACTCTGGTTTTAAAACAAGGACAACATAAACGGTGATGATTGGCAGTTGCTGACCCCAGTCACAACTAAATTGGCACCGTTCAAACAGTTCTTGTGTTTCTTCATGTATTAAGAAAAGGGTGTTCTCAGTCAACGCTGTTAGTTTACACATTTGATGTTTGTAGAAATGTACAAACCAATTTGTGTGTGTGTGCGCGCGTCAGATATAGGATGTATGTGTGAGCATGTGTGTATAATTGTGCAGGTGTATTTGTCACTAGGAACATACAAGATGTACCTTTGTGTGTCTATTCAGGTCAGACAACAGCTGCATTTGTTCAGTGGTATACAGTGCATGAGGTTGTTGCCTGACTGTTTGTGTCCTTATGTAGGTGAGGTGGTCCGGGGCGACAGCATGCAGTCAGACAGCAGCGGCTACGCGGACGAAGAAGTCAGCTCCTCATCAAACACACATAGCAGATGACAGAAGAATCTGAACTCCATGTAAAAAGTGTTAATAACGTAGTGTTTTTTTCACCTGTGGACTTTATCCTGCCAAGTTTCCAAGAAAGGGGCCTGCAGTCAAACCAGCCCAAAATATTTAAATGTAAACAATAGACCTCGCTGAACAGGCCAGAGTACTGTTGTTACTGTGTGCTGTTGTCTGATGGGTACAATGCCGTGGAAAGGAATTTACAGACAAAAAAAGTCTAAATCTTAAACAGACTTGGTCTCACGTGAAACTTTCAGAGACTGGAGAAGCTTTTTTTTTTCTCAATAAGAGTTGTACTTGCAGACATGCAAAGAATTACATTTCTCCCCAGTGTTCATACTGAATACAGAATTTTGAGAAGAAGTAATACAGTAAAACTGCTCCTGTACAAAGTTCTTGATGAAATACTGTGTGGACCATGTTTAAATTATTAGAATAGTTATTGGAGAATATTCGAGTTATTACAACAGTTGGCAGTAAAATGTACAAAAATGTTTTATTGGAAACAGTCATTTTCACATGGAGCTCACATTTTAGTTAATTGTTTCTCTAAAACTGGGCAACCTTTTCCACTACCACAACAAAGAAGTCTTTCTCAAATGTCAGCATAGTTGTCAAGGGTTTCAGCAACTAAAACTCACTTAAAAAAACGGCTTAAGTTCCTTATTCGAATTATCAGAAAAACAAGATGCAGATCTGCCTTTTCAGAGAATGAGGTTAACATCAAACACACCAGTGGGAGGAGATGTACAGAAACATGGTCAGCCTGCATTGTGCAAAAGACATTATCTAGTCCAAACTGTTCACTCTTTTCAATACTTGTTCCAGCTGAGTGCAAGGCAGAATATCAAGGTGGGTGGTGATGAATCCTTACAGAGAAAGAAATCTGGAAAATCACCGTCATCAATTTTCAAATATCATGACAGGAATCAGTCACATTGACAGACAAGAAAATCACAGGGGTTTAAATTATAAATGAAACTGTATCAGTTATAATGAGCACAAAAACATTGAAACTCCAAGTAATAGGTTTGTTTGGTCTATAATATTAAAAGTCAAAAGTAACGAGAACAAAGCTTTGTCAGAGACTTGCGTTTTTTTTTCTTCCTCTTTCACTCTAATCGTTAACTCATCTGTCTTACACTGAAATGGATTCACTCCTCATGCAAAAAGTGTGCTAAAAGAAGTCTTAGAAAAAAATTTCAAATTGTGAAGCTGTGATAATTACACTATACAATGTTGGCACATTCAAGAGTAAATTGGACCAAAGGGATTTTAAATGTAATTGTAATGTTGTAGAGTATGTTTTAATTATCCTCACAATCGAAACACACAATATGAGTACTTTCTCTCTTGCTGCTCTGAAAGCGATCAACATGAGCCAAACTCAAGCAACAAAGTCTATAAAGGGGCAAAAAAAAGTTGCACACATTACAAGGACAATTCATAATT